>NW_024962264.1:7020433-7149776 GCF_019238085.1 Lagopus leucura
CTCCCTCCCTCCCTCCCTCCCTCCCTCCCTCCCTCCCTCCCTCCCTCTATTGATGAAGTGTGGACCGTGTAGTAAAACGTGATTCTAGGTCATTGAAAGTAGTGTCTAATGACTGTTTTTTTACCTAGAAAATCAAAAGACATTTTTAAAAAATGTGAAACATTTCATGGGTGGTTTAAAATGTATTAAAGAAGAGATTCTTAACATTCAGGTTGCACTTATTTCACAATCATTTGTGTGTAAGTTTCAAACTTAGTGTAACACACTTTTCTCCATCTGACTTTTCAGCGCATTGAATACTTAACTCTCTTCAGCAGTTTTGAAAATCTCAATTTGTAGCAATTATGGTAAGAGCCACTACTTGACAGAAAGAAATAAGAGTTAGTTAAGTTAAAGAAATGTACCTAAAGTCCTTTTAGAATAATGAGTACACCCAAATAAAAAGGGTGTTCTTGCCAGAATTCTTCAAACCCCTTTTTCAATTTGCATATTAAATTGTACATCTACCAGTTCTGTTAATTCAGCAAAATAAGAACTTCTTCTGAAAGTAATTGCATTATTAGTCTACCTTGGCAGTAATGATCCTAGGATGAAGGTAGCAAGTAATCATAATTCTAGCAGTGTCTTTTTTTTAATAATTACTTATAAAATTCCGTTGTACCTTTTCTACTCAGAACTTTCCTCTCATCTTTTGCACTGTGCCATATTGAAGCCAAAAGGCAGGTTTCTGCTAAAAACACAGATTTCTCAGAATTCTTTTTGTTAACACTTGTTCAGCGTGTCTGAAGCCAATATTCTCACACATTTTCAGTTGCAAATTACTTTAATGGGCATTATTTTCATTTTCTTTAAACTTTTCAACTAGTTCTTCTGCTTTATGCAGTATGAAAATTGAAATAATGCTCTTCTCTATAAAAGCTTTAACTAATTAAGACAGGAGAAACACTGGGGAAGAAATAACAAGACTATGAGCTAAGAAACAAGAAAAAAGCAGCTATCTCTCCCTCCCTGCCTCTCCCTAGCTGTGGCTTTCACAGAAATAATAGTTTTTCAGAATCTGATAAACATGAGTAGCATAGTAGTTTCCAACTAACTTTCTAGAAGTTTTTTCTTGGTCTTCATTCTAGGTTTCTTTTCACATTGGTCAAGTTAATAGATACTAAATTTTTGAAAATATTATAATATTCCCTGTTATCTCCTTACCACCTATGAAACAAAAATTATGTTGGGTTTTATACTGACCACCTCTAGCAATAAAAATAAATTAGATTATCATGGGTATGAATTCAGGTGAAAATTTCTGTAGCTAGTCCTGGGAATATGAAGCCTAGTATAATCTTTCACCAGATTTTCAGCTGTTGTTTATTGTATATGTTGACCAGAGGCGAGTAAAAGCAGTTCTTGATCATAGATCTTGTATGTTTTAACTAAAATAAAATGTCCACTGTACACTTTCTTTTTTTGTCAGCTAAAAATAAAAAAGGTGAACTTGTGTATATGTAGAAAACTAAAAAACAAAACAAAACAAAAACAAGGAAAAAAAAACCAAACAGAAGGAAAAATGTTGAAGCTGCTCCACTGGATACAATGGGCAATAAGAAGCAATTCCTTTTCATCCTGTTAGTTTGATTTCTTACCATCCATTGTTGAATTTTGAGAGTAATTCCCTGCTCTACAAAGAAAAGATGTGCCACTATAATTTAGAATGCAAACTCATTTTTTATTTTAAAAATAAATTAGAATCACAAGAAAGGTAGAGAGATCAATGTGAACATTGTATTGTTTGTATTTTCTGCATCTGTCGTTAGCATCTAGGTCATACAAGCATAAAACAGTAATTGCTTCCTTTTGTTTAGATATGTCATTCAATTTACAACTACAGACATCAGAGAATTTAACAGAGATTTTAAAAGAGGAAATTATATATAGTTTACAAATTTTCTCTTTTTAATTCTAGAAATGTCATACTACTAGCTTCAGGTTTTTACCTAACATGCCTTTATGTAGTACACATCAGTACATACGACATACTGATTGAAATGCTGCTTTGTCCTGTACTGTCTTCTTTCACCTTTTGAATTGTTTACAAATACTGAATTCACAGAAAAGTTCTGATTTAATGTTTTTAATGGCGTTGGTGATGGAAATGTTTTCCATGCACATGCACAAGCTATCTAATATCAAACAGAGTAATACAATTAAGTTTTATGGTTTTTTATTATAATTATTCTTGTCTTATTTTTTCCTAAACAAACAGAATATATTCTGCTTTCACAACCCTGGGGAATATTAACTTAAAGGGTTGCACTGAAATCTAAGGGAAGCAGGGAAATGGGTAGAAGAGCTATTGAAAGGAAAATAGAAGATGACTTGTGAAAAACAAAACCAGTATTAAAGGTAACTGTTCTTCAATGAGCAGTGTTGGGGAGGCAGCATTTATCATCTCTGTAGTCTAAAATAAGCAAAATTTTTAAGAACTACTGTACTTTGCTAAGAGAGTACTTATATAGCCTTGACTAGCTACAAGAATAATTTAATAGAATCAGCCTCTTTCTTTTGTGTGTGTTCCACAGCACCCATAAGCTAAATGTTTGCAAATGGCATCCTGGGACTGCCAGAAACAGATTCACATTGACCTCAATATGTCACCAGAAAGGCTTTCTGGCAATTCTTTTGTTTCCCATATGGCATCGTATTGTATTGGAAGCACAAGTGTTCTCTTACTTCTTTAGTCAAGCAAACCACTCATTTTTATTGTTACAAAGAATTTATTCATGTCACAATTATTTACAAAGAAAGTAGTATTTATTCTACATCAAATAGGCCAATGAAACAAACTTCTCGTTTGATGAGCTATGGTTAGATTGGAAAGCTGAATTAGACAAGATCAAACTTATGCTGTTGTGTAAAATAGATATTAATTGCATTTATTCAGCTGAGTCATTAAGGTATTGGAGAATCCTACAGTCAGAATTTGTGGATTAGCATGGCTGACTCCCAAAGATATAGTAATTGTATGAAAACTACAAGTATATATGGATGTGTGTTTATGTATTTTTGGAGTGTGCTTTTAGTTGCTGTAGTTGTGATCATTGATATGACTGATGGTTCAAAAAAGTATACCAGAAAAATGGGAAGGGGGGAGTAGTGCAAAAAGATCAGATAAAGGAGAATTTTGATCATTAATAAAACTAAAATTGTGAAGTCTTTCATTAGAGGAATTCAACTTCTGTTTGTACTTGTTTGAAATATCAACATCTCACTGACATCTTTAATTTTTCTAAATTTGTGGTTTCGTTTGCAATCATTCTTAAGGAAAAAAAAGGTAAAATGATTGAAATTTTGTGATATAATTATATGAATATTACAAATATTACACATTCATTTCACCCAAATAGGACTACTCAGAAAAGAAAATATTCTCTAGATTACTTCAGACTATTTTTACATACTATATATTCTTAGACTGACCACTGCAGTTTTCCCTATGCTTGCCTTTATGCTGATGCAAGAGTAAAGAAGTTGCTCACTGATGTTAAACTGGAGAACTTTCATGAAGTGAAGCTCTATCTGAGTTAAATTTTCAGACAGAATTTTACAGTAAAGTTTTCAGAAATAGATCACGGTATGCTGTTAGGATAAGCCAATATCAATACTGTTTGAGCAGAATTTAAAACTGTAAATTCATGTTATTCTTCTTTCATTTTTGCGGTCAGGTTAGTTGATGAAGTCTGAAAATTAGTTAAAATTTGGAAAGAAATCTCTCATGTTTGAGAGTGCTATGGTAATACCAAAGATGATCAAAACAAAGTTTTGGCATGTCAATAATTAACAGTTAAATCACAAAAGTATCAAAAGTTATTAAATATTTCTAATTAAATGACAAGTGGTAAGCACCAGATAATTTGCAGGGAATACAAATAGTATTTTACAAGTATTGTTAGAGTTTGTCAGCTATGAAACTCCTCTTACTGTTGACTTTTGATTTCTTTGTTGCAATATTTATAAACCTCCTCTCATGTGTCTTTTAAGGAAATATGAATTAGCCAAATAATGAAGCTAAAATCGTAATCTGTTTGATAGTTGTTTGAATAGAAAATCAAAAACTTGCTGTTTTCCAGCAGCCTTCTGGAGTCTGCCTTCTTTTACCAAAAGGTACTCATTTTATTACTTGTAAAGATAAAGACTAATTAAATGCTACACAGCCTTTCAGTAATTCAAAAGCTCTACTAATGAGGAGTCCTATCGTGTTACAGAAGTTACAACACAGGCAGGTGTGAGGAATGAGCTCAGCCCCTAGGAAGAGCTGCAAATACCACAAACACCATCCTGGCAGCTGCCATCTCCTTTTGCTCTTGTGCCCATATGCTGAGGTGTTCTGGTGCGTCTTGTGTGAGAAACACACAGCTCCAGTGCCTTGCCACCCTCTGAGTAAAGGATCTCCTCCTAATATCTAATCTACATCTTCCCTCTTTTACTTTAAAACCACTGTCCTATCATTGTCTTCCAATGTAGAAAGTCAATCTCCCTCTTTTTTATAGATCTCTTTAGGTACTGAAAGGCTGGAATGAGGTCTCCCTAGAGCCTTCTCTTCTAGAGACTGAAGAAGCCCAGCTCCCTTATTTTTTTTTACAGAAAGATGTGATTCCAAGCAGATTCGATTGTGTGCACAGCCCATTGCAGAAATGTGCTTCAGGTTGTATATATGTCTACATGTGTGAATATCACAGAATCATAAAGTCATAGGATCACCAAAGTTGGAAATGACCTCTAAAGATCATCCAGTCCAGCCATCCACCTGTCACCAATATTCCCAACTAAACCATGCTTCTCAGTACATCTAAACATTTGTTGAACACCTGCAGGCACAGTGACTCTACCACCTCCCTGGACAGCCTGTTCCAGCACCTGAGTACTCTCTCAGAGAAGATGTATTTCCTAACGTCCATCCTGAATCTCCCCTGGTGCAACTTGAGGCCGTTCCTTTAGTCCTGTTATGAGTTATGTGGGAAAAGATGCTGACCCCCACCTCATCACAACCTCCCTTCAGTTAGTTGTAGAAAGCGGTAAGGTCACTCTTGGGTCACCCCTGAGCCTCATCTTCTCCAGACCGAACAATCCCAGCTCCCTTAGCCATTCCTTATAAGGCTTGTGCTCCAGATCCCTCACCAGCTTTGTTGCCTTTTTCTGAATATGTTCCAGGGCCTTGATGTCTTTCTTGCAGTGAGGGGTGTACAGAGGGATGATCACTTCCCTGGCTCAACTGCCAGTGCTATTTTTGATAGAAGCCAGGATGCCATTGGCCTATTTGTCCACCTTGGCACACTGCTGGCTCATGTTCAGCTGAGTGTTGACCAGTGTCCCCTGGTACTTTTGTACTACACAGTCTTCCAGCTCCTCTGTCTGAAACCTGTAGTGTTGACCTTTAGGGTTGTTGTAGCCGAAGTGCAGGACCTGGCACTTGGTCTTGTTGAACTTCATTCCCCTGGCCTCAGCCCAACTATTCAACCTCTCCAGATCCATCTGTAGGGCCTTCCTACCCTGGGTAGATCAGCACTTCCTGCCATCTTGGTTTCATCTTCAAATTTACTGAGTTTGCACTCATTGCTGTCATCCAGGTCATCAGTAAAGATATTGAACAAGTGAACTTTTCCAAATGATATTTTCTGTGAGCTTGTGCCAACTTGATTACAGAAACTGCTTTTGTACTGATCTGGTTTGTAAAATGTCTTCTTGTTTTAAATCTAGTACACGTACTTAAATTAAGTGACATGCATATATTGTATATACTAGTTTTCTTTCAGTATTGGTGATTCTGTCATTCTTTCTTTTCTGGTAGAAAATTTTAAGGAAGAAAAAAAAATGACCTTTATTTGAGACGACTTAATAGACTTGAACACCAAAAAGGTATCCAAAATGGAATTCGGTTGTTGGTTATGATGTTGATTTTGCATCATAAAGTAAAACTACTAAAGAATCTTACTGTTAGGACCTACAATAGACTGAGCATTGCTGTAGAGTAGCCTGAAAATGAGTCTGCTGTAGCCTGTTAATTAGAATCATAGTCATCATAAACACACTGATAGTTATTCCCTTATGTAAAGATGATTAATTCTCTGACTTACTGATAACCCACTGATAAAGTAGACAGTCCTCATCATGTTCATCACCGCTGATATGGATTATGTTCAGAGGAAGACTGATACTGGAACAGCTTGCTGTCATCTGGATGTGATAGGGGATCATCTAGAAATGCCATGCCTATGCATCTATACGTTCACTACAGAAAGAAATGACCTTGTTGCACAATCTTGTCAGGAAATAAAAAGGCTCAGGCTGTCACTCACAAGAAAGAAACAAAGACTTTATAAAAAGGAAATCATAGTAACTTCAGTCTTGCTTTTAAAGCCATTCTAGGGGAAGGAAATGAATATTTTTGTTATGAACTACAGGCAGACCGTAAATTTTTAAACCTTTATTGCTTCTCACTAACCAATACATCAATAACATATAATTAAATTGGGCTTGGTTATCTTACAACTTTCCTTGAGTTTAAAAAAAGTTAGCAATATTTCAGCTTCTGAAAACTGTGGATCCTAAAAATGTTAAAGAGCTAGCAGGAATTGGTGGAAAGTTTATTTTTGGAATTTTTGGAAAGTTTATCTTATATCTTAAAGATATATATGTATTTATATCTTATTTATCATTTGCATGAATGGTGAATTAGTTTTCCTGAAAACACTAACTTTTACAGCACTATACCTGTGATAAGAGATGATAATAGTCTTCTAGTAATCATTGTGTAGATATTACAGAAAGAGGAGCATACATCCTGTAGAGGTCCTGTATTTCTTTTTTCTCCATAGTGCTGCATAGATTGTACCAGCAAATGGGTGCAAAAATAGCTTTCCTTGAACTCTGTTTGCTAAATGCAAATATGGCAGAAAACCTTTTATCTAAATAGTTAAGTTCATATTTATGTGAACATGTTAACTCCAGTTTCCTTGTTCAGTATTTCTTTGCAGAATTAAAGTGGATTCTCTCAACAAGCCGAGATGTAAATCTTGAATGATTGAGACCATTGGAAACTGGGTGGAGTAATGGATTGAATGTCATCTGTGCATGCAAAGTTGGCAGAATCTGTCAGTCTTTAGGAAAGCTTTGATTTGTGTCTGCTTATACACCTCTGTGTCTAGTGTAACTGTACTATGAGATTCCTTAGTTTAAATTAGAGCGTATTTGGATCATTAATCTGGTCCCTCATTCTTAAAGTGCCTACCAGATTTCAACTGAGGGAATGGTCGTATATTACTTTTGTAAAGAGCTGGATAAGTTTTTAGGAATCAGTGCTCTTATACTTCCAGAGAATAGTCATCTGGGAGCATCTTCATGCACTGCCATGCTTGGGCGCCTGCATTTTTTCTTACAGTTTTTTTGACTTAATTTGTTTGCACTGGTGCTCATGAGATGGTTCTGACTTCCCTTTTTGCCGGCTGGGTTTTGTGGGTTACAGTTTCAAGCTTGGGTGTGGTAACAGCACTGATAGCCTTACCTGGTAAAAACACATCTTGCCTTCTTGTGTGATGAAAATCCTCCTTCCTCTTTAATCCCAGCTGTGCTGGCTGACCTGGGCCATCAAGCTTTCCTTATCCATAATTTTCTGATGACTGTTCACTATTTGAGCTCAACTACTATGTATTGTTATGTTGAAATGATGAATAGTTCCAGGCAGACAAGAAGCAGGTGGATATTTGTTACTGCTTTCGTAGTTAGCATTCAGGGACAGAGAACTGCAGACTTCACTGGAGCTACTGCAAAGGCTTTTTGAGAACTGGTGAAGGCTCGCTCCATCCAAAGGAATACACATGCAGGGAAAAATTCTCCTTCCCCAAACACAAATCTATAACTTATAGAATGCAAGTAGATAGATTTTATTTTGTTTATCTTTTCCTCCAGTTTTATTTCACTGTAAAATGTTTCTGTAATTGGGTTCCTCATATCCTCTGGTCTGTCTCTCTCAAGTGAATTACTTTATTCGTTGCAGCTTTTACTGCTGAATTTCTGGCACAAAGGAAATGGCCAATATATTGTCTTTTTTGTATGATGTTATTTAGCTATATGAATAAGTTGATATGTACAAGGCTCATCTTAACCCTGGAACAGATGAGAAGTTCTGGGGGAGAGAAAACAGAAAACTTTTTTTGTTGATTGTTATGAGTTACTAATGTAGTGGTTCCTTTAAAAATAATCTTCACATGAACCTGTGCTATCAAATAATGGGCTTGCAGATGTGTAATTTCTGTATTTATAGTTCCAGAGCATGTAAATTTTTCATTACCACAGAGTTTAATACCTGAACATATGCAAAGGAAGCTTGCAGATTCTTTAGGAAAATCCTGATGCTCTACTTTGTCTCAGACCAGCAATGGGTACTACTCCTCAGCTACTGGATAGTTTCTCATAGATGGTGGACTGCAGAACCACACAGGTCTAAAAACATTTATCATTTATTTCCGTGCAAAATTAGTGGGGCTTTTTGTTGTCGTTGTTTTGTTTCTTTGTTTTTTAGATCTGAACCAACAGGACAAAATTTGCCATTCAGTGAATTCTGGGCATTTCTTTCTTCAGCTTCAGAGTTCGTGTGTGAGGATTGGGCAGGCAGAAAAGAAAAGCTCTTCTGGAATTAGTTGATTTCTTGTCTAAACTGTCTTGCAGCGAAGTGCCAAGATCTTGCTTTTCCAAAAGAATGAGCTGGGACACAGTCTCTCTTCAACCTTCACACTCATGTGTCCTCTCCGTAGGAATGGAATCAGAACATGTTACGTATCTGTTGCATTGCCTCCTCATTGACCCGTGGGTGGGTCCCGCATTCGCCTACAACATTTATCCCTCCAAATATTTAAGACATAAACAGAAAATAAGCTACAAAGTTGTGGTAGACATTTTTCAAAATGTGTTCATAGTTATTTTTACATGTAAATTTTCAGTTTGAAGGTACAATTTTAAAAATTAATCACAAATCCTGAAGAGTCTTTCACTTGGGGGTAGTGGTCTACATTTCTTGTACCCAGTGTTGTGCCTCACTGCTTGTTTTTGTATTTTATTTAATCCAGAAAATGCATTACTGGTTACTTTCTAAGCAGTAGAACAAGTGATTTTACTGCTCATTCTCTGATATGCTAAAGATAATGGCAAAATTATTAATGAATTTGCTTAACACAGTAATCTTTTCAGTCTGTGTAGAAACAGTGACATCTAATAAGAAAAATATATTTTTGTGCATATTTTTAACCATCCAAAGTAGAGAAATTTTGGAAGAAAATAATAAGTATGTAAATTAGAGCAAATGTTTGAAATGAGTCATAACTTGAATTTCTCTAGTACTCCTATATGTAAGATCTAAAAAATTGAAAGCTAAGGTTTAAAACAGTAAATTACAGAAGTAAGTCAACAGTACAAAGCATCTTACATAGAGGATATCAAATGTCTAAAAATTACAACTAGATATCTAGCTTAGTTTGTTGGTATTCTCAAAGAAGATAATCATTATGTAATTATTTTCTTGAGACAGACAGCAACACCAACCATTTTTTAATGAATTCTATGGCATGCTAATTTCCCATCTGTCCCAAGTAATATAGACTCTGACCTTTGTTCATTCACCATATCTTAATAGCAAAATTGCAAGAACGAAATGTCTGTTGAGTCCTTCCGAAGGTTAAATATAGATAAAAATGTTCACATTGTTTGCATGGGAGGGAGTATTGCCTCTCAAACATGTCTCTAGCATCAGTTATCAATACTTTCATGTTGACACAGATCAACAATGAAAAAACTTTCTTGCTATGGAAATGCAAGCCCAGATGCTTACAGGATTTGTAAGACTTATCCATAGCAACTTCAGCAGGTGCAAACAGATGGCTGAAATTTCTGTTAGACCATAAAATGTAGACAACTACTGTCCTGCTATGCCTAACCAGAGTCAATTAAGTATGAAGCAGGATATCAGGCTATGAATCACAAGTCCTTTATATCCTGTGAACTGCATGGCTTGCTTTTTTTTTTTTTTTTTTTTCTAAATGCTTCTTTTCATGGAAGCCCTGGGGATAGCAAGAAAAGCAGCAAAAGAGTGAGGTAAGTTCATATTTGAAGCAGTTTGAACTTAAGTTGGAAAGCAAACATCACAGTTAATAGCTCTGTGAATAAAGCCCATTTCAGGGGCTACTGCCATACCCTACTTGGAGTCATGTTCCTTCTTGTGGGTTCTCCGGAGCTCCTTTGTAAAATACACTGGTTTGATTGCTTGTCCTGCCTTCATGTGGCTAAAGCAAAACCCAAAAAAGAAAGATAACTTTTCTTGAAATTATTTTTCTGAGCATGATTCTTCAATGTAAGTTCTAAGGATACTTGTATCAGGACAATTTATGAATGCAGAAATTTGCAGCAAAAGTAACTTCAGAGTTATTTAAGAGCATTTTAGCTAGCCTTGGGAATTCAGTCTCCAGTATTTAGAGATTGAAACTGCTGTAAACAGAGGCAACTGGATGGAAAAAGGGAAGAGGGAAGAAAAAATACTTTGAATGTGAAATGTAGAATGTGAAATGCTGAACAGAGAGGAAAAGTTAATTAAGAATCCAGAAAGGAAAAAAATATATATATATCCCAAATAGTTCTTCCTAATTCTGCTTTGTGTAGTGAAATGAAAAAGGATGCTGTAAATATAATAATGTAAATTGCATTTTACATCATTGTCCTGTTTAATGTCTTCTGTTTTCTTTGAGTCAGTGACAGTCTTTTGGCTAAGTACTGCCACAAAGCTGAATAAATGGCAAAGGGAAATAAGCGACATTTGTGTATAGGCTGAGTGTAATGACATTATCTCAAAGGAATAAGTTCGTGTGACAGTGTTTCACATACGAGCTGGCAACTGCTATTGAGCTTGCACTGCCTGTTTTTAACCTTTAATTTGTGGGAATGCTGTGAATAAAGATAGACTTTATTTGCTTAATATTTATTTTTCAGTACCTTACATTTGGAGCTGTCATCATTAATATTCTGAAAAGTTGTTCTGTTTCCCAGTGCTGTCTGCAGGTTCCTGTTTCCCAGTTATTCACTCTTCCAATACTTCAGTAAAGTGCTGGGGCAGTGGAGGCATATTCTTCTGTAACCTGAACGGGAAGGATTTCCTAGCCTAGAAGACTGAGTAAAATTCACACATTCTTGTGGAGTATTAATATACGTTTCAGAATCCTTGTGCTTCCTCAGTCTCTGGTTTCTTATTCAGAACTAATTCTTCTTTAACTAATTGCTAGGTAACTTTCCAAAATGTAAGCTATGGAAAGAGCAAATTGAATCCAGACAAAATGGTCAGATCCAGAGGAGTTATTCAGATATTCAGTGCAAATACAGATGTTCAGATCTGTATTTTCAAGCCTTTCTGAAGAGCAAAGCAATTCCAGACCTTAATCAGTCTTTTTTCTTTTTTTTTTTTTACTTTTTTTTTTTTTTCTTTTTTTTTTCTTTTTTTTTTTCTTTTTCCCCTGAAGTGATTTCAGTGCCTAAAGATCTGTGGGACTTAGGAAGTGTATGTACGGTGTAGAAAACACAGGCTCAGTAAATGAATGAATCTTTGCATTTTAGAAGTGCATCTCTGCCTGATAAGATGTCATAGTTCAGAGCTCCTTTAGGAGTGCCTTTAATAATTCTGCTTTAGATTCCATGCATACCTTGTCATTCACTAGAGTGGGGTCCACAAGTCTGTTCTGCCATCCAACCACTTACTCAGGTAAATATTTCATTTTCAGGTTAATGCCTAAATTTCATTTTTTTTCCTCCTTATTCAACTAAGTAATGTTTAAAAATTATATATTCTAGGGAAAAAATAAAAATAAAAATAATAAAAAAAGGATATAGTCAAACAGCTTTTTTTTTGTTTTGAGCCAAAAGGAATCGTCATTTATTTACACAACCAAGAATTGTTTGATTTCCCATGACTGCCTTACAAAGCAAATAAAATGGGGCAAATGCAAGTGAGTCTGTACAAGCAAACTATTTCAAATCAATATGCAGAGAGAAAATCGTGTTATATGGTCTATGTGAATTGATGTCAGTTAAAACTAGGAATCTTTACATAATATCAAGTAAAAACACCACATATGGTTTCAGCAATATAGCTTCTATACTGTTAGAAAAAAATTCCAACTTTTTCCTGTCATCTTTTTTTAGGAGAAGTAGGCTGCTGAAATTATATTTGTCAAAGCTTAAATCCTATGTTGGAAGTACAAAATGAAAACATGGATTGTAACAAACGCGTATAGAGACTGATAGTCTGCCTCTCTTGGATACTTTTAAATACAAATTTGATTTACTTTTCAAAATTGGAAAAAGCAACATAAAACAAAACAACAACAAAACAACAAAAAAACTCACCAATGAGTTACTTGTTAGTAGGTGGACAGCTTTTGCAGTGGAGATTGTTTTGTGGAGTTGGAGATGGGAGGGGAGTTGTTTATGTGATGGAACTGCCAAGATATAAACCTGAGATGACACAGAGGTGCTGGGGAGCTTTGAAAGAAAGTTGAATTAGTAAGAAGTAAGGATAAAGGGGGGTAAAGGCAAATAAAAATAAAAATACTTTGAATATATGAGCACAAGGTAAAAGGATTCTAAAAGCCTCAAATTCATTGTGTGCTCTATCAGCAGTGAAGTTGATAGTTCAGAATGAACTCAAGAAATAATAAGAGTAATTCATGCTGAGTTTTCTTTTCTGAAATATCATTTTAAATGTATTGCTGGCAGGGAGAATATGTTGGTAGGATAGAGGTTCTTCTCTATCACTAATTCTGAATGCCAGTTTTCATATAGTTAGGAAACTTAATAGGACAGGATTTCTAACTTGTGAGGTTGTTTTTCAGGAAAAAGCTGTATTCTACACAAAAAAATGATACTTTGTTTTCATCCAAAGTAAATAACCTTTGGCTCTCCAAAGAGGGACTGTGGCATATTAAAACTATCCATGAGTCCTCAATACCACAGATACCCTCTATCTGTGTGTCTGCTTTATTTGTTGTTGTTGATATATGATCTCACTTTGCTCCCTTACTCTGTTAAGGTTACTGTTAGTATTGTACTGCATTCCTTACATATTTGCTGTGTCTTTTACTGGCAACTGAGTGGAGATTGTAATCCTGACATTAATTGGCTGAGAATCTGTACATCATTGGAGATGGGAAAGAATGTATTTCTAGAAAGTCCTTCTGTAGAAGAGATTTTGAAAACTCTTTCATGGCTACTGGGTTTGTACACTGAGAGGAAAAAGGGTATTGCAGACATCTGGACATTTCATAGTGTGACTCATTGTTAATAAAAGACCACATAAAGTGGCTAAGAACATTCCTGATGGGTACCGCAAAGTGAAGACAGCTGTACAGGAATATTGGCAGAATTGGAAGCCTCCTAGATCAAGTCATTGCCACAAGGGAACACATAACAAGCTACTGTCTGTAAGATGTGTTAAATTCTGATGAAAATAGAAATGATGTGGTTATTTATAACCTAATTTCACAAGAGGAAATGGGGATATTTAGGAACGATTGCTATGTTAAATACTTTGCTTCTCCCATAAGGCTTCTCATTTGTGATGACTTCCCCCAAAGTAGAGATAAATAAAGAAATAAATTAAAGAATGTCATATTTTCAAAGAGAAAGGAAGTAACCCAAAAATAGAATCAGATCAGCAGATACACTGCTCTTATTTCATGAGAGGTGGAAGTGGAACTCAAGGACATTGTGATTTTTTGGGAAAGAGCTCAGACTGGCTATCTACTTGAGCACTTATCCAAGTACAACTTTTGATTTGCATTACTATATACTTCACACCTGAAGTCACAAAAACGAAGCTGCAAAAACCCCCAACTCAAATCTACTGAAAGAGCAATTCATTTATAATATCAATAACATTTCACCTGCTGTTGATACTGAAAGAAAGGTGAAATATATTTGGGAGACTAAGAGGAAAACTCCTGAGGTGGCAGCAGGTGCATTAAGAAGTGAGTTAAACAGAAGGGAAAACCTCAGTTTGGATATTGGAGATTATTAAATTATAAGTAAAAGGAAAATAGTGAGGTGTGAATTCAACTACTTAGATTTAGGTTAGATTTTAGGAGGGGGATTGAAACTTGATGATCATTGTGTTTTTTTTTCAACCCAGCCCATTCTGTGATTCTATGATTCTTCTTTTCTTTGAATATGATAATATTCATTTCTGTAACTTTTTTCCTATTGTCTCCTATCCATTCATCCCTAGTTCTTATGCCCACACTGAAAATTGAGGCAGTATGTATTCGTTGATTTCAAGAGTGTACAAATACCTCTGCAAAGATACTGACATTAAAAGGTCCGGTTTTACACATTATCTCTATTTGTGATTTGGTTTTTCCTACTGTTAGCCTACAACAAATTCTACACCATCACTTTTTGCTTTTTCTCTATAGTATGCATTGTTCAGTGCCCTCACTTTGTTGTTACTCCACTTCTGACATGTTCCTGTTAATTATTACTTCTGACCTCAAGTATTTCAACATTTGTTTTGTTCACTTTACTGTCTAGACACCTGGAATTTCTATACAATGTTCTGTTTTTTTTGTTTTTTTTTTTTCTCTCTCTGCTTCATTAACTATATGTTTTCTGTTTACGAGGATGGATAGTGATAGGACAAGGGGGAATGGTTTTAAACTGAGACATGTGATGTTTAGGTTAGATATTAGGAGGAAGCTTTTCACTCAGAGAGTGGTGACACACTGGAACAGGTTGCCCAAGGAGGCTGTGGATGCCCCATCCCTGGAGGCATTCAAGGCCAGGCTGCATGTGGTTCTGGGCAGCCTGGTCTGCTGGTTGGTGACCCTGCACATAGCAGGGGAACTGAAACTCGATGATCTGTGAGGTCCTTTTCAACCCACGTCATTCTATGATTCTATGGTATGATTCTACGATTCTGGCTTTCAGTAATGACATACGCACCATTTTCTCTGGCAGAGGGAAATAATAGGAATGTGGAAAGACAGTGCTAGGCCAGTCAATTTCTGTTAATATTTTATTGGTGTCAACAATGGCTTCTAGTTTCTTTAGCTTACAGTCATGTTGCACGTTGAATTTATCTGATCCCTGCTGATGAAGTCTTCAGAGCAGCTGGTTTGATTATCTGTATGATTTCTGTGAAGATATTTAAAGAATTTTTTTTTCCTTTAGTCTAAGAAGAATTGCGTAGTAGTTTCTGATAGACTTATTTTTAATAATTTATTTTATAGAGTACGTTTTGATTCAGTCCATGTTAAAGTATGTTTATTTGATATGAAGTAATACTTCTCATTTTGGTAATATCTTCTGCTTGAGCAAATAGTCTTTTAAATAAATATTAATTAAGCTTCCTAACACTCCGATAGCAACATGCAATTATTTCAGTTAGCATACAGTTTAAATTGGACACATAGAGGAGAACTACATCTAAAACTTGGGCCTCTGATTTAGGTTGATAAATTATTTGCTCTGTGGTTTAACTTGGCATAGGTTGATTAATGTTCCTCCAGCCAACATCAGTGTTCATTCCTGGGTTACCCGATAAGGTGAATTTCATATTACAGGATTTATGAGTAAAAACAATTTCTATAAGTATTTTTAAGGTCTGCCTTGAAGATCGGATGTGTTCATTATCCATATTAGATGGTTTTGACCTCTTTCCCAGGAAAAAAAGACAAGAATCTGGAGGTTTCCTAGGACTCTGTTTGCTACAGATACGAGCCATAAATATATTGATGAAGAATGAGAACCAGCAATAGCTTTCTCTTAAACTTATTCTTCATCTCACAGTTATAAATATAATCTAGAAACCAATCTAAAACCAATCAAATGAACAAATAAAATGTTAGATGAAATAATAAAATTTGGAAAACCATCACATGGAATGTTGTATAAAATATCAAATAAGCCGATAGTATGTTGCATACAGTGGTTTCCTCTTCCTTATCCCCATAACAAGACTGTGCTTCTGTGAACTAGCAGATGAACTAACAAGATCTTAACTCTGAAGCATGAAGCAACCTGAATTGAGTTTCTCCTATTTAAGGTCAAAAATTAAATGGTCATTTGTCTTTAATGCTCACAATCATTTCAGACATTTTGTCTTAACAATTTTTTATTATCACAGTCAACTGACAAAATAACGTAAAGATGAGAGATCTGTTCTAGCTAAGTGTTGTTGTATTTAAAATGGAGTATGCATATTCCAACATGTTGCTTACATCACCAATAAATCCTTTTCCAACTGTTTCTGAGAATAAGTTACTCATATTCTAACTTATAAGTTAGAATTATCATTATTATTATTATTATAACAGGTCAGTTATTTTTTCTCTGCTTAAAGTAAGTGTGGTTTTATTCATTGGCTCAGTATGAAAATACTTTCTGAAAAAGTTATTGCAGAAAAAAATATCCTCTCAGACTTTTGCCAATACTGGTGCTCTTCCACCAGTGAAGTGATTTGGCCATAAAGAAAAAAAATCTCTCTTCTGAGAAACGTGGTGATTTTTTTTGTTTTGTTTTGTTTGTTTGTTTGTTCCTTTTAATGAATTTTAGAATTTACAATTGTAGAAATAATTCATCCTTACCATCCAGAGAAATACAACAAAAACTGCATTTCCTATGTTTTTCTGACTTACAAATTACTGTTCTCTGACATCTTACAATGATGAAAAGCTTTTACTGGCTTACTACCCAACTGAAAGTAAACACTAAAATAATAAATTCCAGACTTTCGTTGTTTTTTGTTTTTTTTTTTAATTGAGATTTTGACATGGAAAAATGGTGAAATTGATAGTTTCAAAATTTACCTGTGATGACATAGGGAAAAAATAACTTTTCTGATAGCAGCATACATCAGATAAAACATATTCATCTACTTGAATGATTATGCCAAACAGAAAGAAAAGAGTCAATCAAGATATTTTTTAGAAGGGTTTGATATAAAGAATGTGTGTCTCAGGGTAGAAGTGGGAAACTTAGTTGGAAGCACCTAGTGAGCTGCAATACCTTTAGATTTATGCAGATGGTGAGTGGGTTTATTTCAGACTGAAGTTTTGCACTCAGATGCCAAAAATTCTCATATGTCCTGTTTTTGGCATTTAGAGAGTTTTTTTAGGAGATGGCCCTTATGGAAGATATATAAAATTCCTACTCACATTGTATCACAAAATACTTCACTGGACTTCCAACTTTTTCTTCTTTCTACAGAATGCAAACAATTTCACTGATTTATTGGTATATTGCAGTGCTTTCTTGTTCTTTCTTGTTGGCAGACGGTGGCTTTCCACCATTTGTTGTCTTAATGTACTTACATCAAACATTTTGGAGTGAGGTGCTGCTCAGTGTGAGTAGGAGCATGGTGGTAAGAACCAGTGTAAGAACAGGATGGTTCTTACCGTGCGTAAGTTTTCAGAATATTGTGAAAAATCACATAAGCAGCTCCACTGTTAAACAAACAAACAAACAAACAAACAAACAAAAACCTAGAAATGTTCTGTATCTGTGAACTCTTTTTCTTACTAAGGAATCACCATCTACCTACTTAGAAATTCTTTGTTTAGTCTCGGTATTCTGTTTTCTTCTTTTCCAGTGCAGTTGTTTGGGAAATAACTTCATTAAAGATTTGTGCACAAAAATAACCATTGGTAAGAAATGTAATAACACATTAAATGTGGACATATACATGTCTTTTGCACCCAGGTTTAAGTTTCCTGTGTCTCTAGAGAGCCACTTACATCTGACCAGGGAGGTTTATTTGTCTTGCACTTTGTCTCCATACTCCACTGACTTCATGTTTGTAATCAGTGCATATTTAGTGGGCAATCTACTTTGCTGTTAATCAACTGACAAAGAAGACTACACACTGAGAATTATTTTCCCCTTCAAAACTGTTATTTAGATGAAAATGGATTTATCATCAGCAGCTTTTTGGTAACACTAAAATGGGAAATTGTAAGTGTATGCTTCACAACTGTGCCTTTAATATCTCTTCAGAATCTTTCTAATTTAATCCGATATTCATCTTTCTCAGCAGTGTATTTTCTCAAACTCCTATTTACATGTTTCCACCTGGCATTACTGACCAATTCCATTCTATGAGTAGTAGATACTTAACAAGTTTGTACTTCTGACTGGCTCATCAGGAAGCCCGCAGCATCAATAATATGATCACGTCTCCATAAAGCACAGTATGGCTTCCATCAGCATTCCATAATTTGGATGCATTTAGATATTGATATTTTTGCTCATCTTAAAGTATGAAAATAATAAACATTGTAACATCTTAAACTGATAGTCTGTGAACCTGAGAATAAAAAGGGAGGCTTTGTTTTACATATGGTGTATTTCTGTTGTTTGGATGATTTTCTAGATAGCCATCTGTAGCAGAGTAAGGATGGCAAGAAAACTGATTTCTCATCCTTGTTTGCCAACATTCATGAATATCTGCTTAGTGTGGCATGTTGCCTAATCAAAGCCTGGTTGGACTCACTATCAGGTTTCAAACAGTAATGTATTTAGAGCCTGCCTTCAGGCAAGCCTTTTGGCATTAATCTAGAAAATTTCTAAGTACAGGGGACTAAACTTTGTGTAAAAATGAACCTGATAGAGAGAAAGAAAGAAAGGGAATAAAATAAGGTTGCAGATAAAGTGAAGAGGAAGGACTAACGGAACAGTGCAGGAGAGCACAAGGCCAATTCTGACTGCCAGTAAAAGCAGACTGCCTCAGGTCAGTTCAAATCTAGGGAGATTATTTGCGCCAAAATTAAGAAGTGTGAGTAACTGGTAATAACAAACAATGGGGCCAAGAGAGAGATCTAGATAAATCCCCTACATTTAGGACTTATTACCCAGTAAATTTAGGAAGTCATTAAGATACTTAAGAGGTTTGACCCAAATCTTCCTGAAATCAGTGCACAGGTTCCCTCATATCTCTATCAGTCTTCAAGTCTCCAAGTAGCTACTACACAGAAAGAATCTATCTGTCCTTTTGTTTGTATCTGACCCACAAGGACGTGTATCACAAGAGTGGAAGTAAGGTCAAAGGAATCTAGCAAAGATCTAATACGACAAGAAAATTTGTGTTAGCTGAAGTACAGAGGAAATAAGCAAATGAACTTGTAATCTCAAAACAAAATTATCTTTTGTACCTAATTAAGCATACTGATATATACAAAACTGCATGTAGTTTTACTTGCATGATGCTTTCTTCATTGTTTTAATTTCAATTGTCTATTTCAATGAATCATTTCTAGAGTTCTCTATATGTGGAGGTCTCCTTGATCTTATCAAGATGATTAATGGAGTAAAAACAGTATGGCACTTGTGCGAGAGAGAATTTAAATAACTGCTATTTCTGTAGTTGCTATTTTTGCAGTATATAACAGTATATAACTTGTTATGTAACAGCAAATTAAATTAATGCTATATTAGCACTAATTTGATACTATGATGGGAAAACCCTGCTGTGCATCCTTTCATTTCAGGTGATTATTTTGTTTTGCTAAATGGAGAATATTTGCATCAAAAATACAAAATGAGGAAAAAGCATATAAAAATTCATGTAACAAAATTATCAAATCTGCATTTCGAAGCTGTAAAACCCAGATGCAGAACATACGGTTGTCTGACACGCTTTCTGTTGTGTTTCCTATGACTTTTTTTTTTTTTTTAATTTATCCTAAACAGCTTTTGGAACTTGTAGTAGAACTCACATATTTTCATTTAAGGAGTCTGATTCCTTGTGACTCTGCTGTGACAATTCCTATATTGCTTTTCCAGCAATTTCATTCCTGACTTGTGCAAGAATCAGAATTAATTTTGTACAGTGGATTATTGAAGAGGTGAAGTAGCAGTGAGCCATCCCAACTTTCAGGGATGGCTGTATATTTGTGAGCATCCCAAGCCTTCTATCATGCATCTCACAAGAACAAATCAACAACAACAAAAAATCCAATAAGAAAATAAGTTAGATTTTTTCCTCTTTGGCAGCTTTGAAACACAACCTTTGACTCCTTTTGTTAACTTCTTACATCACTGAAGCAATTAAAAATTGCTGTCTGCCAATATTTGATCATTTACTCCTTTTGATCAGCCATCAAGTGTGGATGATCATCCCTGACCTTCAGCATCTCTTCTCTAAGTCTCTGTTCTCATACTTAAGAACATTCTTGTTCTTAGCCTGTCCTAACACTTAAAAATATACCTCGCTTGTAGTAAACAATGATGAAAAATCACTAAAGCAATCCTTTTGTTCACTGTGGTGACATTTCCTCTAATTAAATTTTCATCTCTGAAGGTATTTGGGCCTCTCTGGTCCATCTGGGATATGTTTGCCCTCAGCATTGCCTCAGGCCAAATGTATTTTTGTTGATATGCTGCGCAGCATGCTGTCCTCAGTGGCTGTGGGTATTCCCCACTGGTGGTTTATTTAGAAGATTATTTCACCAGTTTCAAAGTACTTTTTCTAAAGTCTTTTTTTTCCCCCTTCTTTTGAAACAGAGAGGGAGCTGAGTGCCCCCACAGTGCCCTCTCTTCTATGAATCAATGTGATTTTATGTTCTTTTCAAGGAAGTTTCTGAACAGGCTGTTTGTAGACTTATGATGGGATGGAGGGGACTGTACTTCTACACAAGTCAAGAGCCCCTCAAAGGACTTTGTCTTCAGAATATTTTTCTGTGGGTTGAGCATCAACCTCAATTAAACTGATCTGGGGAAACTGATTTGGTAAGGGATTTTGATTTGTGGTACAAAGAGCAATAAAATGTTAGATGTAGCAAAAGGATTTGGGGGCCGTATTTTATTACCTTGCAGCAATATGTGCTTGGCAGGTAAAAAACAAAACAAAACAAAACAAAACTGTTTCCATCTATTTTTACTTTTCTCAAGCCTCAATGTGTCTTTTCACCAAACCGCAGAAGGTCATTTTTGCACGCATGCATAAACTAGTGCAGTGCAAGATATGGTTTACTGACTTAAAAAGAGAAAGGCATGAATCACTGCAAAGTGTAAGGAAAGTATTTTTCATTTTGCACTTTTGCATAATAAAGACCATTGGGAGAACCGTCTCCATATTGGCTATGCATCACAGATGCTCTTCTAATTCTTTCAAGATAATAGAGTCTTATGCCACGGAAAAGTCTACGTGAGATTTATAGGACAGTTTTTGATTTTCCCATTCTGCGGCCCTGATATAATTTTGAAATACCATATTTCAGTAAAAGCTCACGTTACATTCCCAATTTCTTATTATTCAGTAATTAACATTCTGAAACAATTTTATCACACTGAGAGACCTGGGCAAAGGTGGCAGCCATCATTACCAGAAACAATCACTTTGCAAATTACTTCCCAAACTTCTTAAAAAACTACACATTCTCTTTTTTCTTTTTCCTTAACTCTTCCACACACATAAATGCAAAGGGAGCTTGCTACGAGAAAAGAAAGGACACGGAGAAAAATAGGAACAAGGCATCTGTCGATTAATGGCATTTTTGTGGTTTCAATTCACTAATTCTGAATAAAATTACTCTGTTTAGAAAACAGTTCTTCTGCATTTTTGAAGTTGTGCAGTTTCAAATTTCCTTGCTTTGTAAGTTGAAACTGAGAAATCATAAGAAGTTGGTTTCTTTACTGGGTTAACACAATGTTGTAAAGTAGTAATGGCCATAATAGTGTCATTTATGAGACCAGGAATGGGCCTTTTTACTTACATAAGTCTTACTGTTAGACACCCCAGTCAAGTGCCCTGTCATTTCCACTTTTGCAAATGGAATAAAAGTTTGGGATGTAGAAGTGACTAATTGTAACAATGACAGTTTCATGTTGACTTTGCACAAGTGGAAATGAAACAAAGAAAGAAGAAAGAACAATAGTAGAGAGCAGTATCCGTCTTTCCATGTCCCTGCTTAAAGTTTTTGTTTATCCTTAAGTGGTACAAAGTTTTCTCCTCAGTCACACTTGTAGAAAAGCAGCATTCCTCTTAGGTTACAAACTGCTACTTTGGATTGACCTAAACATAAAAATGAAGCCTGGCAATGACAGGCAAACCCTTTGACTGAGCAGACCTGCACCAAAGAAGCGTGAAGAGCTTCCTTTTTCTGAGAGAACTCCTTGGAGTTATTGCAGTCATTGCGTTGGTAGTTTTGGACAAGTTTTGTTAAGAACTGAAATACTGTTTAGGTGAGTTCTGAGAGGTTGTGTAAGAAGTTGTGTGTCATAGCTGCTATCCTTTAGGCTTTTCTAAAGCTTTGCAGCAATCTCTATTTACACTTTTTTTCTCTATAAAGTGCTTAGTTGTGAAAAAGGCAGTAATATTATGTTATAGAATATTTACGAATACTTATTTTGTCCTGCAGCTTTTTCCTTTTAACAGTTCTGTGTGGTTCAAGGTACTCAGACTAAACAAGAGAAAGGCATGCTCTATTGCTGCATTTGTTCATTTTCTTTTTGAAGCTGTATCAAATATATTATTTCATTCCATACTTGGAAACCACTGTTATATCCACTCTGCAAAGACATAAATAGCCCATGAAAGACAGACCTGTAGAGAAACAGAGAGAAATGGCTCCCAGGACTTCCATTTTGCAAGTGAAAAAGACAGAAACTTTTCTTCAGCAAATGTGGAAATGTACAAAGTGCTTTAGATAGAAGAATTGGAGCAACATGAAACCAAATTGCATATGAGCTTATTTGAACATTAAAGAATAGCAGTAGCCGAATCTCTCACAAGTGAAAACTGTCAGTGTTCTTAGGCTTACTATTTTATCTGGAACATTCAACCTACGTTTAGGTATCGAGGTGTCAGTCCATACTGACAGCAGAAGACCTCCCATTCCCTAACCAGAGTCTATGTCTCTTTGCTTACGAAATGATCAAACTTACATGTATTAAAAGACCTTATGAAAGTCCTTAATGCCTTTCTAGCAGTAATTTCTTATGTAATCTTTTCTTGAGGTAAAATGTTTGTTCAGATAAAAAATATTAGTAGAGGAAAAGAGAACTGCATAAAAAAGCAAGGCATTTTATAACATTTAAAATGTTTCAGGCAGATTCTCCTTCTTACAAAGGACCCAGTTCTAATAAGGAATGTGATTTGATTTTTCAGGAAAGATGTGAGGAACCTAAGGAATCTACATGAGAGGATGCCTCCTCGTTCTGGAAACCTGTCAAAAAAGAATAAGACAAAGGCTGTTCTTACTGGCTCAACATGGTCCAGGTAGGAGTGCACCTGGCACTAGATGCAGACAGCAGCTGTTTCACCAGCATCCGTAATCTGTACTGGTGGCTTCCTGGCTGTACCTGTGTGCCCTGAATGCAAAAAAGCATCTGTTTCACATTTATTCATTTACTCAGATGGCATTATCTACACTACTCGCTACCTTTGGACACAAGACTCTCATTTATAATTCATAGTACACAGATGCTTACAGGGAGTAGAAGCGTTGGCTACATTACCTGTCACTCTTAGTATATTTTGTATTCATGGTGGGTAAATATACAAGTATGAAGCTGCCATATTGTGTATGACTATCTATAATGCATTAGCAAACAGTTGTTTGATCATTTGTACTGTCATTCTTTGTGGTTGAAATGATGTTAGAATGAAAAATGAAACAAACTGTGGGTTCACCCTCTGCTTCTCTTCTCTTCTCTCAAAGTCTCTTTGCGTGTTGTTGGTCCTTTAAATTTTTTTATTTTTTATTTTGAAATTGAAGGTGATTTTGTCTCCTATTGTTCTTCTCTTTGTATGATTATCATTCAGCTATTCAGTAAGTTCACCAGTGCAGCTGGCTTCAGGAGAAGATGCTTCCTATTCTTTGCTTTCATAGGCTCATAAATCCAGCCTGCTGAGAATATTAAAAGGAGAAAAATACTCAGGCAGGAATAAAACATATCAAAAAGAGAAAGTGAATGTAACTGGGGAAACATTTACTCAAGATTACGTATTAAGCAATTTGCTCTTTAGTACTTAAGGAGTATAGAGAGAGAATATATAAACTGTACTTTCCAGAGCCCACTGCATCCATCAAACGCTGTTAAAACCAGCCATTTTTGAACAAGGAGAACATTCTGTATACCTTGTATTGTTTTTAAAAGCTATTTTTAGTGCAGTAAATATTAAAGTATGTCATTGTCCCTTGCATGAGCTCTCACTCATTTTTTAGGAGGGCAACTTTGCCAGAGATGCTTGACTTAAGAACCCATTAAAATGAAAATGTACTTACTGGAACAGTGCTTGAAGACATGGGCGCCGAGCATGCTTGGCAGCCTGGAAAGCCTACAGAGCTCGCCTAACAGGAATGCCATCACATTAAAGAATTAGCATAGCCCCAGGCAACACTCTTTTTTTTGCAGTAGATGTGAGTGACATTTTGTATCCCAGGCACACTTTTTAATATTCCTTATCCACATGTAAGCTTTTTATGAATACATAAAAAAAGCAAAAGGTTGTTTTGTTCCTGTTGACATTTGTTCTTATTCCTTTCTCTCACTGGGCACTACAACTCAGATAAAGCTCTGATGTTCATCTCTTCTTTCACAACTTTTTCACTCCTTCCAAATGTTAATGCTGCTTCCTCTTCATGCTCATCTTTTCTGCTGTGCAGAACCTGTTCTGTCATTTTGTCTAATCTCTACCAGATGCCAAAAATTCAGCAATACTGCCACAAAAATCCTGCTAGTCTCTTACCTACTTAGCACTGCTTCCAATTTTATTGCTTAAAAGTAAAAAAAAAAAAAAAAAAGTTGTGTTACAGGAAGAATCTGAATATCAGTATTTGAAAGCCTCAGTGAACCTCTCTTTTCACTGACCCCAATCTATGAGAATTGAAGTCAGGGAAAATTGGAGAAATAATCACTCAACAGCCTCATCAATCAAAGCAGCACTTTAGACTACTAATTATTCCCAGGTGGGGATACCTGAGAATTGAGAATTACAAATACTTGGCTCTTCTGACCACTCAGCAAGTAAGCTCGGGTTATTGATTCGACTACATGAAAATAATCCACCTAACTCTCAGATTCTTCCTCTTGGGAAATTATCTTGCATAAAGTTTTCTGACCAAGAACATATAACCAAAAAATATAACTGCTGACAGCTAAGCTTCATAATATCCTAGCAGACTCCATTTTGTCCAATGTCTTTGTGTATTAGCAACACAGGGAAAAAAAGTACCTGTCCTATCCTCCATTTTTGTTGAAGTTACTAGCAGTACCTTCCATCTTTGCTTGATGGGCTGCACAGAGCCTGAGAGTGCACAGAGGGGAGGCTGATCAGGAAGATGTGGTTGGTTTTGGTTCCTTATATACATATATTAGATATTGACATTGCTCTATCCATTGAGATGGAGCAAGTTGTTCATTCCGCCTTTTTTAATCAGTCAGTGGATTCATCTTAATGCGTCCTGATGGTGCTTATATGAGACAACAACATAGTCATGACCTCGTTTTGGTGTCTTGTTTCTCAAGAGAAATCAGGAACAAGTAGTGCCTAAACCTTCTAGTGCCTGGGGACAGACACTGTAAGTGGTTTGCAGAGATGCACTAGAAAAACGACGTATCCTGTTTTCATGCAAGAGCTTCCTACATTTTGTCCCTAACACACTCCAGATATAGATCCCAGTTTCAGAGACTGTGAAGAGCTAAGAACAGAGAGTGAGTGAATTAGGTCAGAGAGATGCTAAACCGGTTTGAGACCTCAAAAAGTATGATTTTTAGGTTAATTAATTGTCTCATTTTTTCATTGGTAGTCATCATGTGGAGGTAAAAGAGTCTCTCTTTGGCTTTTAGTCCACAATTCAAAATTTTATTTAATTGCTGTACTCTCGTTTGGTATGTATTTTCATTTTTTATTGTAATTTTGTCTACATTTTCACCAGTCATATCCTAGATATCTGAAACATTACCAACTGAATTTAAAAGTTTGTTATTAGCATTAATTTCTCTTTTGAAGTTCATCGGAGCGTCTTACCACTACTCCCTAAAAATATCTGTTCAGGAGGTATTTTCCTTCCTGATAGCAATGGATACTTGCTGAACACTCAGAAACCTGCAGCATAACTTTCATGGCACAAAGCCTAAGAATCCTCATACATCACTGCAGTCTTCTGTTCAAATCCATAAACATTCTGTAAAAACAGTTACAACAGATTTTCACACTTTCATAAAAAATACACTGCACAATTTTGATTATTATTATTATTATTACTATTTTTAAGAAAGCCCTCATTGCCTCACTGTTCTAAGGCCACTTTGGTACCAGGATTTGTTATGTTGGCTGACAACTGCACTGAAGCCTATAATAAGAATCTCCTTCTTTTGCTCTAACAAGCAAATTCCCTGTTTTCTGAGATTCCTCTCTAGGAAGGCAGTGCTGAATGTGTATCAGACTTGAAAAGACAGCCTATCTACACTGCCATTTTCGCTTTTCATTTTTCTCATTTGCAATTCAGCTCACGTCCAGCTCGAAGAAGCAATTCTGCGTTGAAAATGCTGCAGCTGGTTTCCTCCAGTGCTCCCCCTATTCATAGCTAGGGAGGCAGTGGTGGGCTTACGCAAGATTGGCTTAAATGGGAAATCAATACTGGTTCCTTGGTTCCTACAAAAGAGCTGAACTGGGCTGGATTGGCTCCAAGGAGAAAAAAGGAGTGGAGTGGAAAAAACTGGCTGCCAGTGGGATAGGTATTCTGCTGCATATGAGACTGTTTGGGTCTCTGCCACTGAACCCATCACAAGATGTCTGCGATAACCTGGCTTACCTCCTACCATCTGTTTTTGAGTAGATGATAAATATTGGAAAAATAAAAGTTGGAAGCTTTTTTTTTTTTCCCTAGGCATATATTAGCTTATAAATACATAAATGTTTCTGTTCAGCATCAGTAGGAATTTGTACCTCATACTGTACTAACCAGTTACAAAAGGGATTGGAAACTTGTTCTTCAGATTCCACTGGGGTGATTCCTTGTTCTGCAGTTAAGGAGAAGTGTGTGATCTAATTAGCAATTTCATCAGACTTTGCTCAATGATTGGAACTCAGTTTCACAGGGTCTCACTTGAGAAGACTTTCTATTTAATCTCTTGTATTTAAATATTCTGTGGAACGAATCTCAGTGAAATTCAGATTTGTGAAATCTATCCCTGTTTGCCATTTTATTTACATAAAGTTAGAGGGGAAAAAAAATTCTGAACACCGGAGGAATTGTTATAACTTGCTAAATGATCAGTCCATTAATTTGGTTAACTCTAACCAAACATATCACATGATATATAATATACGTTACGATCTACTTTTAGATTTTTTTTTTGTTGTTGTTGTTACGTACCAACACACCAAATACAGAAGGAAATTTTCACTGAAAATTCTTCCTACACTGAGTTCAGATGTGTTTCTGCTACTCTCCAAGTAGTCTCAGAGCTTGGGAGGCCTTGGGAGGGGGGAGGCAGACGAGATGATTACAGGGAGGAAACTCTGGGATGGCAGCGGAAGAAATCTTTGGATCTCAGGTCCATTTACGTGTGTAATTGGAAGGCACCCCTTGGAAACAGAATGAGAAAAAAACCATGAAGGTAGCTGAGGAGAAAGGCCATTTCATATTAAGATTTTGACATTTAAAATACTTGATTAAAACACCAGTATCTCTATTGTTTAAACAGAAGGTATCTAGCTTTCTTCTAAGATCTAGAGTTAAAATTACTGTGAACGGCCAAATACTTCCTGAAATACTGCAGACTGCCTTGTTTCTTCACTGAAGATCCCACTGCTCTAATGCTGGAAAGATGGTTATTCATGCTATCCGTTCTTATACAGCTTTTGCAGTTTTAATAGCTCTCACTGCTAAGAGATCTTAAGGCTTTGTGATAAAGATCTGCTTACAGTACTAACAGAGCCATCAGCAGTGGAGTCCTGAGCCAAATGGCTGTATGCTTCATTTGCACAATTTGCTTTATTAGAGTCATTGTGATTTCTGGTATGATCAAGGTGAATAACAATTATCTTTTTATGTACTATCAGCAATATAATTATTAATGTCTTTACAGGTTTTTTTTTGTGTGTGTGTGTGTATGGGAATGGCCATAGGAACTATGGAAGGAATTAAGAAATGTTGATACCCAGAAAAAGGTTAAGGACTGAATAAGGGGAAAGGGAAGGGACAAAGGGAAAGGAGGGAAAGGCTTTATGTCGTAGAAAGCCATGTTTTGCCTTCTCAGATGCAAAGAGAAAAGAGAAGAGCAGTATATGAGATCTGAATTTCTGTATCAGTCATCATACCTGAGAATTATTTGGTAATACTACTCAAAAATTACCCTTAAGTTCACGTTAACCCTTTCTAGCACTATTTTTACAATACAATCCCCACTTTTTCCCTCCTAAAAAGTTAAACCAAAAAAGGGTGATGCTGACTGTTATTTTTCATTACCAAGCAACTTACTTAAGACAAGTTTCAGGCCATGTTTCCGATTTGTTTTTAAATTTCATTGATCAGGAAAGAGGACACCACATGGAAAGAGTATTAACATTATGTAAGCTTTAACATTCTGCACTGTATGACTGGAGAAGTTCACAGGGGCACTGCACCGCTGAGAAGAATTACTATTTTTTTTATGTCAAAAGCTCAAATAGATACAGTATCCCAAAATGAATCATGATCTCTAGACATGAGGAAGTTCTTAAGAACAACTGTCAAGCATAGGTAAATATAGATATCACTGTATTTAATTACTTGTATCCGTATCTGCACATGCTGGATTTGCAACACTCTGATTTTGTATTCACTAGATGTATGATATATCTGTGCTGATACCCACAAATCCTTAAATGCAAGAGTTTGTTGAATGGTTCCATGGCTTATTTAGTTTAGCGTGTCAAAAAGCATCAGTGAATTCTTTTGTGTGGGATAAATAATACAGAATATCTTCAGTCATGTGTAATGAATACTGCCATTCTCAAATAAGCAAGTGGTTTCAGATCCATACAAAGCCTTATTTTCCTTAATAATCATCACTATTAGGCAGCTCTGCCATTCTCTGATCATTTGAACAGGTGTAGTGATTAATTTTCTGCGCAGACTTTTTTTTTCAGTGACTAGTAATTAAATTCTACTTTGTAGTCTTATGCACTGTAGTCATAGAGCTTGTATCAAAATGTAATAGACCATGGTTATCCCTCTGAAATACAGTTTTTATTGTGTTTGAAAGTTAATCAGCAATCATGGGAAATTTTTGTCTCCTCTTTAACATACAGATATCCTGGTTCCTAAGAACAAGGAAAAATCAATTTTGTGCCACCCTGTTATAGATGTGCTTACAACACTGTTGGTCCACTGTTCAACAGCCAAACATTTCTCTTCAAATTTCATGTTACTTTCCAACAGCAAACAGTGATGTCACATGTTTGTTTTTTTTTTTTGTCCTGTTTCCTGGTTTTGCTTATTGCTCTAAATCAATAGACATCGTTGTTTTGATCCAGTTTAGCTGTTATTGCATTTCTTTATGTATTAGTGGTTCAAAGAGATGCCTGAAGGACTACTATAATGTGAAATCTCAGCCCTTCATGTGGTCCTGTTTCTAATAAGAGAATCTTTAAAATTTCCTTAAGTATATGTTTGCTGGAGTTCCTAGTTTAATTATGTGTTTATCCATTTGGCATGTTCTGTGTGTTTCATTTTTTGTTTGTTTTTACTAAAACAATTATTTCTAGAGGTGCTGTGGATTTGGCTTGTTTTGCACTTACATACTAGCTGGCTTCCTGTTGCCTTCTCCTAAGGGCAGTTTACTCCCACATTCTCCCTTCTGGCTCCATGCAGATTGCTAGGATCTTTGACTCAATCAAATTCACTGCATTTTAGAAATACTTGAGTTGTGAAAAATAAGGTATTATCATGGCGTTCAGGTTCTAGATTGTTCTCAGATTTTAATAATGTTACCCATAAGCATTCATTTATATCTACAAGTTATTAATAGAGAACTATTTCTATTTGTGAAATCCTGTGGATTTTTCAAACCTAAGAGATAATGGTTGATGTGCAAGTGGAATTATATAACAGAGCTTTCTAACTAAAAATTGCTTGTTTTCCACTGACATGCCTGCTCCAGATCCATAGCTGCTTGCTTGAAGAAGTGAGATACAAGTTATTCATTCCTTAGCTTTGTTTACCTCCTTTACTTATGCCAAAAAGGAGCCAAACATTTGCTGTGTCAGAAACTTCCTAAGCTTTAAAGTTGCCTTCCTTCCTTCCTACTTCTCACCTTCCTTCCATGCCTGCCTGACTCTTTTTCCCTTTCTTCTCTTTTTGTAAACACAAAGCTTGTAGTATCAGTAAGCAGTGGAAATCACTTTAATTCTGGGAAGCCAAGGATTCCATGGTTTCTGGCTGCCATGGGCAGCCAGCCAGGCTTCTTCAGACTTTTCTCTCACAAAAAACTTGGAGATTTATCTGTAAGAAAAAGTTAAGCAAAATGAAACATCAGTTATAAAAATGAGTAATTGTTCAATTCCATTTGAACAGTATACCAAGAAATACAGATGTTTATTCGTATTTTGGGAAGCGCAGGAAAGTGTTGTCCTTAAATAAAATACAGACATGATTTGAAATGTCATTAGCACAAAATTCACATTTTGGGGTGCAGATCAGGAACCACTCTGCTCAGTTAAATGGATTTCTAAAGGATATACATGCTTAAATCTCTAGCATTTCAGTAACTGAAAAACAGAGGGAGATAAACACTGAAGAAATCAGTAAATGTGAATATAAATCAACATTTTAAAAAGACCACAAACTGTGTTTTTTATTTTAGACATCAGAATACTTTCAAACTTGAAAAAAAATAAGAAAAAGCAAAGAAAACACAATCTAAGTAAAAAATATTGATACAATAAGGGTAGAGAGAGAAACAAAGACAGGAAAACTGACACAGAATGATAAGGACCTTGTGAAATTTCATACCATGCTTATTACTTATAGACTGTGTTTTCTACTTTCATATATTACAATGAGAACAGCCATAGATAAAGAAATAGCTTGTAATCAGAGCACAAATGATTGTAATCTACTTTTAGGACAAGAAAAATAACTGAAATGATCGAGGAGAAATTTCATATGATATTAAAAGCTGAGCTGTTGCTACTGACTTAATATAGTATAAAATGAAAGACTGTGATCTGACCTGTGCACTAGTGACTGTTAGCTTCTGAAGGTAGTGTTAATTACTAATTTTCATTAAAGATAGATGAACTTGAGTGGGAACTTGAGGGAACAGACTCAAACTGTTCTCTCTGGATGTGGTCCTAAGTAATACAGGTCTCCTATTGAGCTTGCAGCAGAACAAAAGAGCTTTCAAATTCTGATTTAGAATCTGATTAAAGAATTTACTAATCACAGATCTGAACTTAATGGGAGAAGGTCGTAATGTATGTGTCCAAGTATGAAAGAGTGTGATTTTTGTGGAAAGATTTCACTTCTGTTCAGCAAAGTGTTCTAAGCTTTTCTTCTATTAGTTCTATGCAGAATTGTTCAATAAAAAATTTTTGCTGCTACGACTGGATTATCCTGGAAGGCTCTGTTTATTTATTTGTAAAAATAACTTGTGTCAGATTGGAAGATTCAAACTGTGGGTATGAAATAGCTGCTGTATATACTTCAATTTCTGTCTTACTGCCATTAGTTGTGATTCTGTTTATAACAGCTGCTGTTTACAACATGCAATGCTTTGTAATTCTTTGCCATTAGGTTTGTTGGGAAGTGTGAGTTCTGAAATTGCTTGCTTCGAGTTTCCATGGTTTGTATCACTGGGTACTGTGAAAATTGAAAAATACAAAATCCGTCGTGAGGGACTGGGGAAGGGAATGAAATAGATTTTATTCTTTACTGAGAGTGGTTAACTCCTCTAGAGATCAACGTACTGCACATATCAGTAATTACTAGTTGATCCGAGTGGTTTTGAATGATTTTATCTGTGTCGTTTTTACTTTTTTGAGTTTAAGTTCTAAGGAGTTGTGTTGTAATTATGGAAAAATCAGCACATTAGACCGCAACTTGCTTTCTCTCTATGAAAATTTTCTCATTTTGCTTTTTAAATTTCGAAATCTAACTCTTGACTTTATCAGATCAAGATCTAAGTAACAGATGTGCACACCCATTCATGCTCACTTCAGCATATAACATCTCACCTGTAATCCTCAATCAATACTTTAACTTACTAGCCCTTACTTTTTGCCAGTCTGTGGATCTTTCCCTCAGAGGGACTGATTACCAATTAGGGAACAAGAAACATATGCTCCAAATCACAGTTCAGTTTACTGAAAATGTTTGAACACTGACAGCAAATACTAGTATATCTACAACTGTGTGCACAGGTCTTTTCAAATCTCTCTGGACATTAATTACCAGGTCTTCGATCTACTCTAGACCTAACCAGACATTGAATTATCTGTGGAGTTTGAACCATCTGTGAACCGTATCACTGAGAGTTCTGAAACTTTCAAATTAAGTATGAAACTTTATGAAATATAAAAATGCACTCTTTCGTGAATGGGGTATTTGGCTATAATGACAAAAAGCAAAATTTAATTTCAGTCCCTTACAGAGCACTCTGAAGGCACAATGGGAAGTCAGCTTTAGGTCTCACATGTCACTGAATGCATTACACCTTTCCACTTAGTTTTTTAAGTAAGCAGAGAGAAAAAAGGGCAACGTTTCCCTTCTACATGGACACTTGTTTCTGTCCAAATTACTACATTAAGTATAGGAAATATGCTAAAAAGCTTGGAATCAGTGACTGTAATATTAAAGTTTGTATGAGTTAAGAGGGCTTTGTAGAGGATCTATCTTCATAAAATAAAATGAAAATATTATTTCTATTAAAATAATGAAAAACAGCATGTCTAAACGGAGAGAAAAGTAAAACACAATTACCGCTGGAGGCAGTAGGATTCTTACATCTGCCCTTTGCTCTGAGCCATCTGTGACCATCCTGCTTAATCCTTGTGCAATACAAACGCAACAGGACAATCAAGTTAAGTGATGTTTGGGTGAGAAGTTTCCTTTAGAAAGAGACTGATTTCTCATAGTTAAGTATTATGATAAGGAATTACCACAGTTCTAGTTATGTTTTCCTAATGATAAATTACACACAGTAATAAAGTACTGTATTTCTGACATTTCTGAACTTCCATGTCTGGAAGTTCCAGTTGTTTAAGCTTATTTTGTCTGTCTCTATAGAAGAAGCAGTCCACCTACAGATATCCTCTCTTCTTACCAACATTATGTTGATAGACTCATGTTCTTAGAATCTCTTTTAACACTTAAGTCTACCTTGTGGACTCAAGTAACATTTAAGAAAAATCTCCTCAGCTTTTTTGAATTTGACAAAAGTTTTTACGGCATATGGCATGTATGATAAACTCTCCAAATGCTGATTCCATTCCACTGCTAATGAGAAATTAAAAACCTAATCTAAAACAGGACATGTTATGATCTCTTTGAAGTATTTCCAAAGTGGACATTCCCCTGTCTGTCTCATCAGTACAGTCTGACAGAAGACAGCTGGCCTCAGAGAGACAAGAAAATAAAGAATATATTTGTGTTCTGTACTATCTCAGATATAGGAAAATTTATCACAGAGATACAGAAGATAATCAGCCATGGAATCCAAATTATGGTGGTTATATGACTAGCAATTAGTTCCATTAAATCACTGCTACAATGAAATATTGATCATTCTATTGTTCCACTATCACAACCTATACCACAGACTGGGATCACTGCATTTGGCTTTGACACCAACAGCCTGTCTTTGTGGACAAAGATGACTTTCTAAAGAAGAACGAAGCAGCACTAAAGTATGCAAAGAGAAAGTTGAGTAGATGCATATAATAGAAAAATACTATTTGAATGTTGTTTTTACTCAAAGCAACATTCAAATAGCATATCCAGTACCAGTCAAGATTTTTTTCTGATAATAACATATTTAATATGACTAAGTGTAATTATGTACCAAACATAATGAAATACACAGAAAATAAGCATTTTTAAACATCTCATTGTAACACATACTTTTAACATCTTTGCCAAAGGGTTTTTTTGATGTGGTAGGGGTTTCACTTAATTACTATCACATTCATTCCTTTGCACAAAGGTGAGCTGCCACTGAGCTCCAAGATCTCATTACACTGAATTCCCAACACTGAAATTCTAGAAAACAAAACCCTTAAAAGGATTCCATATTCTAAGCCCTAAGCCAGTGGACTTTTTGAGGACGCTTTTAGCAATAATAATGTGTACAGAGTGAAGGCTTCAGATGCAAAACTCTTTTTTGCAAGCTGCTTCAAAATTGTGTGATGAACATCTTAAAAATCAAACCACAGAGTGACAAGCCATGCTTGAAAATACAGATTAGAGAGCAAACAGATTAGATTAAATTTTTACAGCCACGTAGAATAAAAGTTCCTGTTGTTTAAGATGTCAGTGGAAATTGATCATCCAAATGCTTTGATTTCTAAAAATGATCCATTACTTATCAATATGGTATTAAAAACTGTTCAGTCTCCTCCCACAGGAAGAACTCTTTCTCCAATAGCCATTTTTTTTGTGTGTTAATGGCATGGTTGGGAAATAAATTCAGATAAAACAAACTTAAAGATTTCTTTGAGACAGTTTTACTGTGTCCAGGATATTTCCATAAATTCTAATAGATTTAATATTTACCTAAAATATAAATTAGCTTTACTTAATCAATTTATATATAGCAGGTGAAAAAGTTAGATGTGGATCTCAGATTAAGGCTCAAAAGCATGACTACATTAAGCAAACTACACTTTTTTTTCATTTTCAGCTTTTTTTAACTACACGTTTCATTACATACTGGCAACTCCTATGGATGCTTCTCAGTAGGAATAGAACTTGTCTCACAGATCTGATACACCTTCTTTTTAAAATAATGCTCTGAATTTTAGATAAAAGCTTTGCATTATAAATGTACAAAGCATTCTGCTAGGGAGTGTAATAAATGTGCTTTCAAATACCACTCTGATGTATAATGTATAACAAAAGAAGAATAGAACCATTTTAAAAGAAATAGGGAATTGGTTTCTATCTTTAAAATCCCTTTTAAGTCTTAGAAATGTGGACGGCCAGTTTCCAATCACAACTAGAAAAAGAGGTAAACACTGCATTTAACTTTCTAACTTTGATTTGAATGGGAGTCTTTAAATGGCAAAGATTGGCTTCACCTAAAGAAAGAGAAAAAATGCTTTATATGACTACAGTCACTGCACTCATTTCATGGTGGAGTCATCTCTTTATGTGACAGTTCATTCATTGCCGCTGCTTTCATAATGTCACACTTTCAAAATATAAGAAAACAAAAAAATCTGAAGTGATCCTGTGATGCTTTCAGACAATATACTTTGAGATATCTTTTTATCATTTTTTATTTTTCTTTGCTGTACACATAGGGTTTTTGTTTCTCAAGGTATTTGCAAGCAGGTTCATTTTTCTTGTTAAAAAAGCTATGTATTTTTTTTTAAATAGGCTATAGCTATCCCATTTAATGTTGGAAATTTGCTCTTTATGTTAAATTCCACCCTTCTACAAACAGGAGTTCCTGAAAATACTGTGTTAAAAGAAAGAGGGTGGGTTTTGTTTTTGTAACGTACTATAATTTTGCTTCCAGCAGCAGAATAAGGTTTTCAGAGGGAGTTTGAATGGGAACGAAGGGATTGAGGCAATCAAAGCTATTTAATTTCAGAGAAGATGGAAATCATCTCTATCAGAATATTTTGTGTTATTATCTACACTTTTCTTATAAAGAAATTCTTAAGCTATAAAATGCCATAGCTGTTGTTCCATTTTATGAAGCAATTACTGATAAAGACATGCTTCTGTCAAACACACAGTTCATTGGAGGTTGGACATGTATCCAGTGTACAGTTCTTATTTCCAGAATTACTCTCATTTTCTCTGATTGAAGCATTTACGTTAGCAGAGAATAACAGATAGTAAAATCTGTACAAGTGCCATCTTAATGAAATAAATTCCTGCATTTAATTGTGTCACTTTTTTGTTTTCCATTTTCACTGTTAATATAATTAGTCACATGGATTTCCCCTTAACATTCTCAGAGAAGAAAAATGAAAAAATTGCTATTCTAATATAATATACAGTTCATTGTGTGCAGTAAAATATGCATGTCTTCTTCTTCAAACAGCGGTTTTTGAATGATTCATGAAAAAAGTAATCTACATCAATAAAAAAACAGCCCTGTGAAATTCATTGGAAAACACGTTTCATAAAGTGCAGAGTGGCCGTGACGTTTTTGTTCTCTCTGTTTCCATTTTAATTCTTTCATTTATGCCTCTCCTTTTCCCAGAATTTCTGTGAGTGTATATACTAACCACGTGGGAAGAAATTTAATGGCTTTAGTTTTATATTTTCTAGCATCATATGCTTGCAAGTTTTATGTCTATTATAATCCATAAGAATGTTGTTTTTTTTTTTTTTGTAAAAATTGCTACCCCAGCAACATTCATCATAGGTGGAACAGAAGCAATAGGATGAATTCTCTTTATGAAAATGTGCTAGATTTCTTCAAAAATTAGTTTTACAACAGAGGATAAACTAAGGAAAATAAGGTCAAAAGCACATGTCCAACCTTCTGGCTTGCTTGGTCCACATTTAGTGAATAGGAATTGTATTGGGCTGCGCATAGAATATATAATATAATTAGTATCTCTAAGTAAAAGAGTAACAAGAACATAAAATTAGTGGGATATTTGACCCTTTGACCCCTTTTTTGTGAAATTAATGCACCAGTATCTTCCTGAATGAAGTGTTTGCAATTCCTCTTTAGAGATTTTGGCTGAAATTTTACTCTTTCTGTACTGTATTTCATCCCTGAAAATAGTTGTTCACAAATGTACGTACTGCCAAAAAGCGATGGCATCAATAAATCATGATTGGCATTGAGAAGACATTGAGTGCACAGGCTCTAAACCTGCTGGGGGATTTCAGCCATCCAGATGTCTGCTGGGTAAGCAACATGGCAAGCTGTAAACAATCTAGGAGAGTCCTGAGTCCATTGATGACAACTTTCTGGTTCAGATATTGGACAGACCTACTAAAGGTGAAGTGTTTTTGCATCTGGTGTTCACCAACACAGAGGTGATTATTAAAGAGGTAAAGATTGGAAGCAGCCTGAGCTGCAGTAACCATGGTCTGGTTGAGTTTGGGATCTCAAGTAATGTAGGCCTGACAAAGAGTCCGGACTCTGAATTTCAGGAAAGCAAATTTTGGGCTGTTTAAAGAATTACTAGATGAGATCTCCCAGGAAACTGCCTTTAGGAGCAATATAACCGAACCAAGCTGGCAGGAATGCCTTTTGGAAATATCAAGAACTCTCAAAAACAGAATGAGAAACCAAGCAGACAAGGCAAGAAACCAGTGTGGCTCAGCAAGGATCTGCTGGTTAGGCTGAAGGGAAAAAAAAGAAAAAAAAAGAAGTATAAGAAGTGGAAATAAGGATGAGTAGCCGGAGAAGAATATAGGGATGCTGTCTGGATGTGCAGAGTTGAAGTCAGGAAAGCCAAGACACAGATGGATTTGAACTTGGCCAGGGATGTGAAAAACAAGACTGGATTCTTTAGGTATGTTTGGCAAAGGAGAAAGGCAAAGGAGAATGTATTCCCTCCCAAGAAATTTTTTACTCGGAGGGTGATGAGGCACTGGAAGAGGCTGTCCAGAGAAGTTATGAATGCCCTATCTCTGAAGCGGTTCAAGGCATTCTAAGCAACCTGAACTGGCGGTTGGCAGCTCTGGCCATTGCAGGGTGGGTTGGAACTAGAGATATTTAATGTCCCTTCCAACCTAAGCCATTCTATGATATGGTTCTTTAATCTATATCAAATTTATTTCTTCTTATCCCTTGATTACTTGATATTGTCATATTATAAATGAGTATTTTTTGCCTACTTCTTGCTTATTGTTTCAAATGAATTCATCAGTAAAGAGCTTTTCTTTTGCTGGCTTATCTTCTGACCAGAAAAGGAACCATGATTTGCTAAAGGAAGTAAAGACAATCCAGTGGAAAATTCTGTATTGAAAGTAGTGAAAAAAATATCACCAGCTTTTCTGTATATGTAGGAATGATGTTAGCTTCTGATAAAACAGGGTGCTGATTAATACTGCTTTTTATCAACTAGGTTATTAGTGAATTTCAAAATGTCTATGCATTATATAGTCATATTTCCTACACAGAGCACATAAGCTGAACTCCTTATCAGAAAAAATGAGTTGTAGATATCTTAATCATGTACATATTTGAGGTGCCTAGAATAGTATCTATCTGATTGCATTCTGTAGTCTAATTGTAGTCAACGGATGCCCTTAACAGCATTTGCCAACTGCTAATTTTGCCTTATGGTACTTTACTTGTAATCTTAGCAAACAAAATCAGTGACTCTTCCTGTTTAATTCTGAATAATGCTCTTTGCATAATATGTTTGGGGAAATTCATCATATGAATATTTCTTGACTGAATACATTATCCTACATAAATTAGGTTATATATATATATATGTACCATAAAAGTATAATACGCTTCAATATAATCAAACATCTAAAATTTAAAAGTAATTTTTCATATGCATACTTGTTGCATAATCTTTGCAAAAGGTTAGAATATTTATCACATAAAAGTTTTGCTCCCTTCACTGATCAGAATAAGAGGTTGTAGAAATAGGGCTTGAGCATGTAAAAACTATTGTCTACATGAATTACTCTTGACACTATACAAGTGATAAGTCCCAAAGAGTGAATACTTAAAAGATTTATTTCTTGGAGTTGGAAGCTGTTTTTCTTATTTATTTACTTTTTAATTCAAGTCAGATATACAGCTCTTATGTACTAGAAAACTTTTCATGCTTTGATAGTAAAAGGAGACCAGTATGTTAAATAAGCAATGTGAAATTATGTTTGTACAAATTATAATTAGAACCAAAATGGCCGATGGTTGTTGTTCTGATCATTTACACCAGTACTGCAGCTCTGTAGCCCAAGTTTAATTAGCAGAGTTAATCATGATTGATCAGTCTCATGGAAAAGGAGGGTGTCGCATTCTGACTTGCTCTGGGTAAGTCTTGGAGCCAGGGAGATGGTGGAGAGATGTGATCAGCTCCCTGATTTTAGGGCCAGGACTGATTCCAATGAAAATGGAAGCTGCTGCCAAGGAGCTTAGTGTTGTCAGGTCCTGGGCATTAAGCCACTGGAAAATAGCCATGCTGGATTTCTGTTCTGCTGTCCCAGCTCTCTCCACGTGTTGGAAGGAGACATGGAAACACAGAGCCCAGCTGTAGTGCAGATGCATCAGCTCAGATGCACACTCTCTGGAATACTTGTTTCTGGGTTATAGCCCAAAGGGACCAAAACCCAGCTTCTGAATCTGTTATTCTAAAACAAGTAGGCATATCAGTGGAAAAGGAGCAGGAAAATGAGGCAAAAGTGAGTGCTCAGAATTCTTAATTGTAGGCACCTGAACAAAAAACTCCCTGTGAAGTACATGAAAAGACACAGCCTAATAAGAAGGTCAGTGAGAGCTGAAATCTGCTTTAGGTAAACAACATCTCATGTACTCCAATTTTAAATCACCACCAAGATATTTTAGAATTGGCACATGCAAGACACCTATTCTTCCATCGTATGACACTTTTCTTGATTTTATGGTTATTTTCTTGCCTAGTACTAATTAAAAAGTTGATATCCTGATTGTAAGATAAAATTTCACTTTTCTAATCACATTTTAGAAGGCTTTTTAAAATTTTCACCTTTTACTTTTTCAATTATAGCTTTACTGTATTTTAATTAAAATACTAAAGGAGGACTTGGCCTTCAAGCAACCTTTTTGGTCTAAAGTGTTTAAAGCGTCTTAATAGCTCAGACACACTTTCTGATTACTTTCTTAGCAGGCACTTGCTTGAACAGAATGAATAATTTTTGTTTTCCAAAAACCAGCATTTTTCTAATGAAAGAAACTTGAAAATTTCTCAGCTAGTTCTAAATTAAAACAACTTAGCTTTACTGTGTTTGCACTTCTTTTGTGTCTTTCTTCAAACACTGTAGCAAATTAGTTTACTGAAAGAAATACGGGAAAAAATAGCAAATAATGATATAATGATGGAAAACAATCATCAAATCATCATTTCAGATTCTAGTGAGTAATACACACAGCATAATGTGATACTCAGTAGTAAACACATCTAGCTATTTTGCCTGTCCCATGTGACCTAAATAGCCAATTAAACCAAATTTAAATACTTTATATTCTGCATGAAATTGTTTGGGAACTCAAGGAAGTTTCAACTTAAGAATTATTTAAAAAACATTCTGTATCCTATAAGATCACACAAACACACATGTTTATTTGATAATTTATTTAGGAAAAAAACAACAACAAAAAATGAAATTGTGACTATACTACATGAGTACCATTGTTGTCATGAGGTATTTGTGCAATTCCTACCAACAGGTTACCTCACATAAACGGGATAAAGACTGACTTAGTTACTAGTTATCTTTATCTACCATAAAGTTAAATACTGTTTGCTGTACCTTGCACGTGTGTTCATGTGTGACATCCCACAGCCAATCCAACTGAATATAACAGAGAAGAAAGAATAACACACAGAAAGAAAAATTGTATATAAAGCGTTATGATATGATGAGGAAGGTTACCAACAGCACATTCTGCCTGCTATTTAGACTAATCACCAAAATTAACTTTGGACGTGGCCACAGATGTTCCTGGCTCATGATATTCAGGCCTAGGTTTTCATTTGAACAATTTGTGCAGGCCAATATTTAACCTCCCAGTAAAACGTACAGCTCATGTCCCTACAAAAAGAAAAAAAAATGATCTGCATTTACAGGAGGCTTTAAAAACACTGGAGAGATTCAGCCTGATACAAAAGGTCAGGAAGGCAAGGATATTCTGAGTAGTTAGAGAAGCTTTTGACATAGCCGTTTCTCTTCACAAAAGAGCAATCCTTCGATGATACAAGTGAAAAATGCTAAGAAAATGTATGGCATAGTATTTTAATAAGGAATTTCAGCGTTGTATTGTCAGGCGTAGTTAAATAGCATATAGACGTATTTTGGAAAAAATTATATGTATTTTTATGGAGTCAAAATACGAGTCAGTACACCATAAGGTGTACTTGGCATCTTCTATGAACTTATGCATATGCACCCCAAAGGAAGATTCTTTTAAAAAAAATTTGCTGGCAAGTTTAAACAAATTCAAAGATGACAAAGGGGACAAGCAGTACATATTCACTGAAGGAATCATAGAATGGCCTGGGTTGAAAAAGACCACAATGGTCATCTAGTTTCAATCCCCCTGCTATGTGCACGGTCACCAAAGACAAATGAGAAAAGTGAGTAAGCCAGAAAAGAGAACAGCAGAGCCAGCACTGTGAAACTGGAGGTAGAAAATAAAAAGCAGTTAGTTTTGTTCGTATACATAAAGTTTATACTTTCACTAGTTGAAATGTTGGTTTTAATCAGAATGGAGAAACCGCTTACTTGCAGGTAAACTCGTCTACCGTATCACCTCTCAGGGTTATTTATTGCCAGAACCAAAACTTGTAAAAGACAACCTAAGAAATGTAGTTACCAATCAAGTAAAAAAAGCCACCTTGTGGTTATTTTCAGGAGGACCTAATTGTGTGATACTTGTCGATTGTCACTGAAGTTACTGTAAATGCCTAAGTACTCCTGGAAAACCACCCACCCATAAATCCCTAGGTATCCAAATACCTGAAAACATTTGGTTTGCCGACCCTAGAAATATTTTAGAGACATTCAAAGACAGATTCAGTGAGCTGCTTAGAAATCAGGAGAAGAAAAGGTCACTAACTTACTTAGTAGATTAACTTTTTCTTTATCATATTATGGTACATCCTATTGCACAGCTGTTTCTGAAATAGCTTACTACAACTGGTGCACAGAAAAATGATGATTAACTCAGAAGAGACATGCTTTAAAAAATTCAGGACAATGTATTTAGGCTAATAATATTTCTGAACAGCTTGTTTGGGAGAAAAGGTACATACTTTACACATTTGGCAAGCATGCTATACTGCATCTACATGAAAAATAGAAAAAGAACAAGCAAAGCGTTACATGATATTAAATAAGATCAGATGCAGTTCTTGAATAATGCATTCAGCTGCACTTGTTCCAATTCAGAACTAAAAATAATTATTAATAAACTATATTTAAAATATTAAATATTTAACCAAACTCACACAAGAACATTTTTGCAATGAAACATTGATTCCAGAAAAAAAAAACACAGAAAAAATCATCCAAGGAAAAAGAAAGAAAACAAAATTGACAACTAAGAACAACTGACAATGCAGGCAACAGTTCTCAAGAGGCCGTACACCAAACTGAATGTTCGTCACTCTGCTGTTGTATGGGACCTGTTAACTCATGGCCTGAACCACTGATTGATCACCTGAGGAAAGGACTGAGTCTGCTGTGGCAGCACAGGTGAAGGTAATTCAGCTGTGTGACCTCTTAGATCTTATTTAAGTGCTGACCCCCACAGGGGATCTCTTTTTGGCTATTCTTCTTCTGTGGAGTCTTTCCTGTGAACCTAGATCTTTGGATGCATGTGAGCATTCCTTCCTTGATTGTGTCTTTTTCTGTTTTTACCACAATAATCTTTCCAGCTGTGACACCAACTATAACAACTGTGCATATAGGTAGATACTTCTTCAGTTTTAAGTATTATTTTAGATATTATTCTGGTAAGCAATCTCCACAGATGTCCTGAAGCTCAGCTGGAACAATTGTGATTTTCCTTATCTGCCAGAGTAACCACAGGTTAGTATCAGGGATCAATCTGTGCTGAAGTGTAGTGGCATGTGCTTCTAGTTACATTGCCAGTCAGGACAGGTAGAGCAAAACTGCTATGAGAATAAAGAAATACTTCAATTTTAGTTTTCTGCTAGGAAAAAAGGAATTCCTACTTGTTAGGTCTTTGTATAACTTCCTACTTCAAAAATACTTTTTTAAAATAGCAAACAGAATATATGAAGTACTATAGAAATTCCATTAAGTAACTTCCTCTTTAGGATTAGCGGAAAATGCAAATGAAAGTTATTTTTCTTTTGAAGTGGAATGTTCCAGTGTAGCCAGCCATGAGAAACTATCCTTGAATATTATCAGTCATATGGAAAACCCTGACGTGCCAGACTGTCTTCTATTTATCATAGCTATACTAACCCGAAACTAGCATCGAGATTTGGATTTAGCCTACTCTGTGAAGGACTACACATTTTTCCATTCCTGACTATCATTTATTTTATGCGATATAATTGAGATAAATTTCTGACATAACCATATCCACCTGGTTATATTATATACAAGTTGGCTGATTTGTGCAGGTCCTGTTGTCGTGATGAGGTGAGGAAACCTTTAAAAAAACAAACAAACAACAAGAAAAAAACAAACCTAAACAAAAAAACCCTAATTGTTTTTAAATCTTTCCATACAGATTTGTCTAAGAAAGTTCTTAATGGCTGGTTTTCAAATTAATCTTGGATTTATATTGCTTATAGATATGTATGATCCAAATCTCCAAATTTTGATATGGAAAAGCAAAAGTAGATGCTTAAAAAAAAAAAAAAAAAGTAATGAATATATCAGTGATTTAGATAGATTCCTCACATATTTTCAAATACCTGGAAATTTGCATAAGAATTAAATATATATATATATATATATACACACACACATAGGGAATACAGAAAACTCATCATCTTCTTTAGGAAGTCTGTGTTGTTATTCTCTCTTAGAACAAGTAATTTGTAAATCAGTATACATATCTCACAGGTTACACACTGTCCCATTATAGCTAGAAACTAAATCCAATTCAGTGTTGTTCCAGATAGAGTATTACAATGACCTCTGCATTCAGACATAGTAATGAGTACATGTGAGCTGCGGGAGTGTAACATTTGAAATGGAGCCAAGGAAGGTCAGGTTTTTGCACTGACTGAGCTAAGTGATGATTATCCTTTTTGAGCAGAGAACACTTTGGATTGACTAGAAGTGCATCAACACAAACTGTACATCATAAATCAAAAAGTACTTGAGGTACAGCTGGTACAAGGCCAGTATTCAAACTTAAACATTATGTGTTGACAAGTGGACCAGTACATTAATGACCTTTTTTTTTCCCCTTTTCTTTTAGATATACAGTTTCTTTGACAAAACTCAGCCTTTAGCATAAGAGATTTTTTAATGGTTTAAGTTTTCACAGTGCTCTTGCATATATTGTTGGTCACATATGAGATTTAAAATGATAAAACACAGTTATGTTTACCTAGTAAGGTCATTGAGAGTTGCTTTTCTTACCATCTTCACATTGTTTGAAGCTACCCTATTAATATTGGAATGTATTCTTTTCTATGTATTTTGAATTCAAAACTGTAATCACAGCATGTTGTTTACTTTCTGTAGCAGCTTTTCATGAGTTTTCCTCATTTACTACTTCTTTGCTGCTAGAAGGGAATTTAAAGTGACAGATAACAGCGCTCAGATCAATTATTTCTACTGTGTGGCTTCTTTCTGCCCAAAACATACTTTCTTTTTCCCCCTCTTGAGTGGTTCAAACCCTGTTTCTTTCCTAAGAAAGAAATGTGTTTTGTTTTTCTTATGGCATACAGTTTTTTAATCGTGATATGTTACAAAGTCTTCTTCAAAGTATGTTCCTTCTTTATGCAGATAGGTACTGGAGTGCTGGGAGCAATTAACATAACTCAGAGAACTAATTTCCTGTGGTTCTTTAACTCTGTATTTATGGCTTTTAGAAGAGTGGATCTGTACTCCAAGGATTAGTACAGTCTGTAAATTTCAGTTGTCTGACTTCTTTCTTTTGAGGAATTAAGATAAGAAAAAAATCAGTGGTGGCTAAAGTAACAGAACAAAAAAATGCTCTTTGTGCATTCATTCTCCTTTTTCCTATATGGAAAAAGTTAATGCTTTTAAGTTATATTGCAGAAATTTGTAGGTCGCTCCAAAAGTAATGCCTCTTGTTTAATTTCATGGAAACTCCAACAGGATACAAAGAGCACAATAACACTATTTGACAGAGCACATTCTCAGCTACAAAACACTACTTTTCAACTCGGGCGCCACTATTAGCTATGCATTTTTACCAGTGCTGAACAAGAGGGTGCATGCTGTGCTCATAAAAATCTGCACCAGAGGTGACTCACTGTTGCTGTCATCACTGCTGAAATGCACCATCCACTGCCTCACTGTGTTCACATACACTGTTTGGTCTCTGTAAGCATTCAGCAAAAATCAATGAATGCCTATGGGAGCAATTTTTTTCTGCATGGAGGAAGTCATTGACACACATTTGCTTCATCTGTACTTCCATGTTAGACGCCGTTTTGTCAGACTACCTCTCTGCCATCTGTCAAGCAGCAACCAAATGTAGTGGATTATTGGTGGGAAGGTTCAAGCTGTACTGCCATACCACCAACTGATATTGTGGGCCAACATAATAAGATAAGAGGCATTGCTTTTGGAGCAACTCTTATACATCTCCTTTGTAGCTGGCTCTGTTGCACATGTGCTTATCTTTATGAATTTTTTAAGCTGAATTTATATCACCCAAAATCTGGTGATGCTTCATCTGCGCTCCTGTAGTCATAGACTACATGTCCTATAGGCAATGTAGTCATTTACCATTGATTAGAGGAATAATTAATTTAATATATACAGAAATTATTTTGTTTCATGTAACAGCTTTTGTCAACGCAATATCATTTTCTTCTCGTTTCATAAATACAAGCAGTTGTTCTCAGATAGACTTTGAAAACATTAACAAGTGGTGAGTGAAACCACTGAAGAAAAACTACTGAGCACCTCCCTTCATTCTTGCCCAAATCAGTTTCAGCTGGGATTTTCCATTACAAATAGCAGATTATTTAGACTTCAGTTTAAGAATAATGCTGCAATGCCTGGGTAGTGTTAATGGTCTTTTAATGGCCCCGATTGGCCACACCTGGGCTTGCCCTCCCTCTTCATTCCCAAATACCACTTTAGCTCAGCTGAAAGGCAGGCTTCCTGTCTGTGTCTTAGAGCTATTGTTTTGCAGATGTTGAACCTAACTTGTGTTCTCCTCTCTGTTGAAGGGAGTCTGCCTGTGGTTATTGTACCGTCCTGACTTGTTGGCTGGACCTGCACACTGCTGTGAGGATGAGATGCTTACGAAGTCTATGCTGCTGTTGCTATTGCTCCTGCTTTGCCACCCTGGGATCTGTGGTCCCTGTCAGGTACCTTGTGTATGAGGATCTGTGGGGAAATGAAGGTGGGAAAGTACTGTTTTTGGGAGGTGTCTTGTTTGTTTTTAATTTTCCAGCAAATATGTTTTCTGGGGGCTGTCCTGCAGTATGGAGATACCATGAACTGGAGGCAGGAATGCACTTGGTTATGTAGGCTTTGCAAAGCCTGGCTTGCCCACTGGGGCAAGGCAGAGGAGGCTCATTGCCAAAACCTTAAGTTTCTGCTGATTTTATTCTTTGCTTTTTATTCCTGCTGTCTGAAAGCATGTTTTTCTCAAGTCAATTTGGACTTCTGTGGTGAGGTTTTATTTTTGGCCTTAAATGCTGAATTAAGGAGTTATTATTCATAAAGTTGAGTTTGATAAGCTTTATTGACTTCATGGAAAACAAATGCTGCCTATAGCTTTTGTTTCCTGGTCTTGAGTACTTTGTTGTCTTAGCATTCTATTTCTTTTTCTCATTCTTTGGTTGTTCGTGCCCGAGGAGATGTGGAATACTGGCATGTGATTTCTGAGAAGTGAAATACTTAAGCTTGTGGCAGGAAGAGGTGTATGTTTCACTGCTCAAAACTGGATTCAACTTCTGTACCGAATCGTTTGGTACATTTTTCCAAAACTGTTCTGAGACCCAATTTTCCTGCTTCTACTGAGGTTTTTTTCTGAAAACTTGATAGACCAATCGTCCTTTCTCGTACTAATTTCTTGATATTCTTTACGGATAAAAGCAAGTACTCACAGGGAGTATAAGGTAAAGTCTAAATGCATTTTAATGGCTTCTTAATGTGCAGCAATTGGACAGATCAATACAATGGGAAAGGCATTACAACGAAGGTGTGATGATAGGAGGACTGGCACAATAGAGAGGTGCTATAAAAAGGAAGGAAAGAGGACTGCTGGTGTGTAGCAGAAGATTCTAGGTTCACAGGGGAAAGCTTCACCAAAGAGGGATCTCCGGAAAGAGATCATTCCCCAGTGGCAGTCAGCCCTTAAATAGGATTTAAGAGAGGGGCTCCCTTCCGGTCGCACAGGTGAATTGTTCAGTCTTAATCTGTGCATCATTCTTCACAGAATCTTCATCTGTGCTCTCAGAGCTGACCAGGTCCGTTCTCCAGGAGCTTAATCAGTGGTTCAGGCTGTGACTCAACAGTTCCCATACATAATATAACTTAGCAATGAAAATGCTAGGTAGTAAGCAATACCTGGAAGTGAAGGCATGTGCTTTGCAAATGGTGACTGGAGATGGTAATTAGGACATCTCATATCATGATTATTGTGATTCGCTTTTGTGCTCTTCTGCTTACTTCAGTGGCTAAAAATCTTGATTATGCTTTTAAAATGAACATTGTTTATATGATTGGGAACACTAGGGACATTCGGTAGACTTAAACACACAGTGGATGATGCTGGAGTAATTCTGGCAACATGCACGTTTGGTTTGGAAACTGCTGGGAGAACGCTGAAATGCTCTGTGCAGTTGTCAAGAGTAAAAACAGATACCCCCAAAAACCTCATTGATTGTAGCAAATACTGCGTATTGTATCACAATATTCTCTCCCCTTATTGAGAAGGGGAGAAAAAGACCAACTTAACACTACAGAAAGGAAAAAACAGGTATTTCAGTGAACATCTGAGTGTTATTGGAGAAAATATTTTCATTTCAGCTGTATCTCCTAATGTCATCTTTTTTTTTTTTTTTTTTTGTAAGGCCATTCTATATGCAGAGTTAGAAGATGTTCTGTTGTAGAATGAATATATTCTATCCTTGAGGATGTGAGAAAGAGGCTTGGAAGTAAAAGAATTTTTAACTCTGTTAACAACTTTTTGCTGGTTGAACCTACAAAGCATGCTCTAGTGTGATTCCTAAGACTCCAAATTGGCTAAAATGATTTCAGATCCAGCCGTAGAAGAGAAGGAGTGTTAAAGATTATCATAGGGCTGTGTAAAATCTTGTGATTCTTCCTGCCCTATATGTAGGTTTGTGGGTGGTGTAGACCATAGAAACAGCTAAATGACCTTGGGGCCATACAGCACTTAATGTTTTTTTTTTTTGTTTTTTCTATTATGCCTGAACATAAGCAGAAGCATGACTTAGTAGTGAACTAAGTAAGTCATACTATTTTTGGAGAATCTGGCTAGACTTAGTGAGCTGTGTAAGGTGTTGGGGCATTGTATGCACAGGTGTTATGCTACAGTGACGTTCTTGGAGTTCCCAGAGTCATTGAATTGTTCACATTTCTAACATGGATGGTTAAAAGTTATCAGGCTCTGTCAGGCCCCAGGGCTTCTTTCTTTCAGTTTCATTTCTGGCTTTCTTCTCCTATGGTAGGAGCTAGAAACTTTTTGTTTATCTCCCTTGGTAAGGAAAGAAGTTAGAGGTTTAATTTGTAACTCCCTGTTTTTATTTCCTTAATTCTTTTACTGATATTCACTACTTCGTGTGTAGTCAGAAGACATAAGCTACTGACCTCTAATTCATAAAGCCTAAGGATATGTGATGATGCCTTTAAGCTGATAAAGAAGTATGCCATGGAAGCTGGATGGCTTCTCAGCCCACAGTCCATATGTTGAATGCTGTATCTTGGTGTTTGACTTATGTAAGAGCACTCGCATTGAGACAGATTTGGCAAAAAAAAAAAAAAAAAGATTCTCCTAGTTAGAAGAATGTGGAGGAAGGTGTGGAAGTACAGAGCGAACTCTGCCAGCAGCTACGTGGCCCAACAAGAGTCAATTAAATCTTGCTTACTCTCTTCCCAAGGAAGTTTTGAAGTTCCTAGAGAACACAGTAGGTAAGGTATGAAGAACTTCTAGCTTTTTCTTGCTGTGATGTTAATTCCCAGCCCTATGATGCAAACAAGATATCCTCGAAGAAAAAAAATGTTTTAAGAAATTCATCTGTCCTGATTGCTGCTCTATTTAAAGAGAATAGAATATGGGGTATATTACTGTCTTGGTGTTCATGTTTATGGAATATTCAGGATGTATTCTGTGTATGAAATTGGCTGAATGTTATTCCTGCAGATTCTTTATCTAGGCTCAGAATGTTAAGCCAAATAAATATCCTCATGGGTAACTCATGAGTATGGTTACATTTTAGCTTAGAGCAAAGAAAAACATTTGCTGTGCCTATAGGACTTTATGTTTCTCCTGTTGATGGTTTTCCTCTTTATATAGATGAATACACGTTCACTGGAGCGATGAGCTAAATGAATTTGAATATTATCAGTTGACCTGAGATTACAGTTTTCAGTGAGTAGACTTTTTTGGAATAAAGATTGCCTAATTTTGATAGAAAGATGGCCATGACAGACTGAGGCAACTTGAGATTTCCATGCCTGCTGTTTCCTTCGAAATTTCTCTTGTTTGATGAATTGCCATAAAGCAGATGAAAAGGAGGAGACTTGGAGGTGCTTTATTTCCCCCCAGTGGAATAATTAATTCAAGCTTAGGTCTGAATCTCATCATTTGTTGTGTGTTACAGATTGCAGAGTCTCTGCAGGTCCCCATGGGCTGCTCTAAGTCACTCCATGGGAAAGCAGCTATCTGCCTTTGCAGAACCTTAGATCTAAGCATCCTTCTTCAGACTCTGCCGTTGTCTAAGAGGGTGAATCGTTTCCTTCCTCTGGCTTAACTTTTCTCTCCTTTCATCTGAAGAAAACTCCTGTGGAGTTCAGCAATGGTCCACTATATGATATCAGAAATATAAAACTTAGGGAGAGACTGAGGAATTGAGATTCAAATGCAGTTTTTATTACAGAAGCTGTAGGGTAATCCTGCTCCCTTCTTTCTTTGTGTCCTACATTATCCCTTAAAAAATGCATTAGTATTTGCAAACTTGCTGTACAGGCCTGTCTATGCAATAGATGCGTATTTCTTGGGCGTAAATGTCATGCTAGTACATCTTTCTGACTTCTAGGTTGGCTTTGGCTCTCATCCAGTCAGTTCTGAGAGCAAAGAGAACTACCTGGGGCTGAACTGTACCTAGCAGAGATGGATTTTGAGTATATTTTATTAAACAGCTACACATATCATGTCTTACATAGCTTAAATAATTTTTGGCTTTAAAAACATCTCTCAAGGGAGAGGAGGCCAGTCTTGCAAACCTGTTTTTTATTATTATTGCCTTTGCAATCCTGTCCTTGCTAGATTCCTTCTGAACCTGCAAACTCTAACCTGTCAGGTAAAACAAACCACAAATGAAGAAAGGTTAGAATGTAAAATCCACAGGTCTGTGTTAAAGTGCTATTTTATCTACTACCAGAATTGTATGTTACAAAGGTGAAGGAAACCATTAGAGAACAGGTGCCCTGAATGAGAAAAGATTTTAGTCTGTAGACCTAGGAGCCTCCTTGTTGATTTATTTGAGAAAACTGTTGTAGTTAGTACTTGATTCAGAGCAAAAAATGGAGTTTCCCTACTCTTCATCTTCCAGTAAAGACAAATGAGCTTTCATAATGGACCTTGCCCTGCCAATAGGAATAAATGACTGTGATTTCTGAATGTTTTCAAGGAGACCTGGAGACTCAATATGCAAAATCTCTCATTCTATCATTGGAAGTGCAGCCTTGGATTATTACTGACAGTGAAGGTGCAGTTAAAGTAAAGGTCATCCAGACTATTGGCAATAATAAATTTCGAGATTTGCTATCTTTTTGCTGAGGCCTGCGTCAGGCCATGCATCAAAAGCCTGTACTAAAACAAAAAAGTGGTTTGTCCTCACTCAATAAAAAAATGCAACATGCATTTTTCACATTTGCTTTTTTGAATGAGCTATGAAAGTACTCATGTTTCATATTGTTTTTTAAATTAACGCAGTAGGAGAACTGCCCACCAAATAATCTGTTTAATTCTCTTTGCCCACCTGTAATGTATAATTGAAGTTGCATAAAGTAATCTCTTGCTTGTAGGTGTGTAAAATGACATTTTTTGAATAAAGACTGAGTATGAACACTAGCAAGTTAATTCAGTTTTCAGCATGAAAGCCTGAGGTTTAAAAAGATACAATATTAAAGATAATTTTTATTTAAGTAATTTCCTGTTCCTAAATGAGAAACAAATAAATATTGCTTTAAAACTCAGGGCGCATGGCATGTTTTTCTTTGCAACTTCATTATTAAACAGAAAAATAAGGTACAACATGAACAAAAACAGTAACTAACATATATTTTAGTTATTTATGCTTAAAAATGCTGGTAAAAGCAACACTTCTTAGTGAAGCACGATAAAGGAGCTCTGTCTTAATCTAATTTCACTGCTAAAAGTATGAAAACTTCTTTTATGACAGCTATTTAGTCTTAATCTCTTGACATGAAAATATCAGGATGTAACTTAATGAGTTTGGCTCCTCTAGAACAGTTTGAGAACTCTGGATGATTGTTACCATTCTGTTTATTTAGAAGTCAGCTAGCCTTTCTGGAGGAAGTGCAACACAATTTCCCATATTTAGAATTAAAATCGAATGAGAAAAGTAATCTTCACAGTGGGAGGGCAGGAAAGTTTGTAACTTTTCAGCCTTTGTGCTGAAAAACAACAAAGCAAAAGAACAACTTAGTAAGTGCCTTTTATTGTGGGCAGTTCTGCTGTTGGAGCATTTGCACAGTGAGAATTCCACAAACAGCAACAAGTAACACAATTTTTAACAGAGGGTAACAACTTAGTTTTGGTAGCCCAGTCTCAAACTTGACAAGAACAACAGCAAAAAGGCTTCTTTGATTACTGTTACTCCCGTGAGTTATCCCCCATATACTTAATTTTAGAGCAGTGAAATTTACTTAACATACTTATTGATTTTTAAGACACTGTTCAAGTGTCTGAATTTGCTCATTAACATGTCAGAAAGATTCTTGATGGCTGTTTTTAATTCTAGCTGACAAATGAGGAAAGCAGTAGAGAGACTTAAAAATCTGTGGCTCTCATACCACTTATTGGATAAATAAATACATAATTAAATACTTCAAAGCACACAGAACAATAAAAGCTCATAAGGGACTTTACATCTTGTACACAATTGCTTTTTTCCTGTTAACTTATATCTCTTTTATTGTGCTGTTTGGTTGTTTTTAAGACTCTCCTTAAATTGTTCAATTCCATTAGCATTTGTTATTTAATATGTAAACATAGCAAAGCGTATACTGTTTCCAAATCTTCCCTCCCTGTGTCTTAAAAACATCTAAACTTCTACTACGAATTTAAAATACATGTATTATACATGAAACATGTATTTTTCTTGGGAAGGCTACTGAAATACGTATGAGTTGCTTAACATGAAGCTTTTAAACTCTCTGATGTGGGCTTTACCTTGGGTATCTTCTATGGTTTCAAGTATTTCAGTGTTATTTCAATGGTTACCTGATGAGATGAAGAAAGTTTATGTAGTATCACTGCCATGGTTTCAGATGCATGAAGTAACAGGGATATGCACAGTGAATATCTCACAAATTGCCATAGAAGTACTGCATGAAGTCTACCTACTGTTGTCTTTCAGACCTACCTTTCTCATATAAATGCAGTGTTGGCCTCCTATGTTTGAGAAGTGAAATGTAATCAACTTGGTTTTTACATTCTCTATTTTAGAGTTGCTACTGAGTTAAACAGTGATACTTCCAAAATTGAGCTTAAAAGTATTTTACACATTGCTGTGAAGATAAAACACATTTTTAGGTGACATAGAATTTCAGTGTAAACTTAAGATAACATCTGGAATTGCAGTTTCTACAAAATAAAGGTGTGTTAATCTAGGCAGCATAGGGAATCTAAGGCTGGGGCTCTTCGTGTTCTGAGCATCCTCAGTTTTTACTGATAGACATGTGAAAACATCCTCTATTTCCTTCTTTTATAGATTTGTTAATGATGTAAACAAGAATGAGTGTTTTATAAAACAAATAAAACCCAACGGTGATTGTGAGAGTGAATATAGGCAGGAAAGCAGTCTACCGACTTTCTGTGTATTTAAAAAAAAGTCTCAATCACAATACATGATATTAATTTAAATGATAGGATAAAAACGCTGCCTAGATAAAAAGATAGAAAAGGAGGGTTGTTTTTTTTTTTTTTTTTTTTTTTTTTTTACAAATAGGAGTTAATACTTTGAGCTATGTAACTAGGGTTTTAAGTTTTTGATCATTTTTGTGTCAAGAAATTAATGGTTTAGCTGGTTGTTCATGGCATTTCAGGCACTAATACTACCTTCCAGAAATAATGCTCAACAATTCAAACTAACTTACGATATATATTGTTCTATAGTGTTATCCTTTCTATGTCTTGCCTTACAGGGAAGAGAATATTCAAACTGCATCTAGATAGTCTCTTTAGGGAGTGAAAGCCCACAACAATGAGAGTAGAAAAAACTTGAGAGTGATCTGTGGAACTTGATCTTGTTTGTAAGCATACCAGAAGCAAATGAGAATGTGTGAATGTGATCGTACCTAATGCCATACAACATTGATTGCAAGGAATCTGGTTTCAAATACTGATAATGGTTATGTTGATATGTTAGTGATACTCTTAGGACTTTATTTACTATGAGAGTGGTATGCTGGAACAGGCTGCCCAGAGAGGTTGTGGATGCCGCCATCCTCGGAGGTGTTCAAGGCCAGATTGGATGGAGCCCTGGGCAGCCTGGTCGGGTATTAAATGGGGAGGTTGGTGGCCCTGCACGTGGCGGGGTGGCTGGGGATTTGTGATCGTTGAGGTCCCTTTCAAACCAGGTCATTCTGTGATAGGGCCTTGTACATGTTTATGCCATGTTTTGTCTTGATTTTCCTTTCTTGTCATTCTCCTTTTTGTCAGCAATGTGTATTTTGTGCCATATCTGAAGGTATTGCCCATTTCAGATGAGTGATTTCTATGGAAGTGGTGATGCTGTTATGGCAGTTTGGCAAGTGTACTTAGAATCTTGTCATCTGGATTCCCAAGTTAATACATTTGTTTTGCTTTTAACCATCTCTTAAACAGGATGGTTCTAAGCAGCTGTTTGAGGTTCTGTGCAAAGCCTAACTTAACCACTACATCAGATTATAGAAAGGAAAACTTAATTCCCTCTGAAAAGCTCACAGAAATAAATTTCAATTGCCAAACTCCCTAAGGTAACTGGTGAGCTCATATTCCCGCAGAGCTCTCCATTTGCATTACTTCCCTTTAATAAATTATGCAGCTTGACTTATCATGCTATCATCCAGCTGTTAAAAAATTTGTCTTGTGTGCCTAGAGGTAGGTTATTAGTGCAGAAAGTCTTTTAACACTCCCTGCTACTGCAATTGCAAATCCTGCCAACCTGAAGGATTGATTATTGACCCTGCTGCTCCTTGTCTCCCCTCAATGATGTCCGGAGGTGGTGAGGATTCTGAGGCAGCCTGTATGAGCATGCAATGGCTATCTCAACACGTTATTGCTGTTTTTTTCAGGCAATTAGGTTTAGAGAACAATGTGTACTCAAAATGATGCGTGTTGGAACCAAGTCTTGGAACTGTCTTTTGCCTTATTTAATGGGTCTCTTTGTTCTGAGCATAGCAGCGAGGCCCGTCAGCTGATCTGTGCTTTGAACCTGACCAAAAGAGTTTAAAATGTTCTGATATTTTGGAGGCTTTGTGGCCAAACATGAGAGTTCTGTTTCACTCTTGAGAGCTGGGTGGGGGGTGGTAGCTGTGGTGGAAGACAGGAAATGGAACTTTGTGTGTTTTACCTCAGTTTAATATTTCTACCTTCACGCTGATTATTTGATGCCCTGAAATTCCTTGCCAGAGTCATGCTGGAGTTGATAGAAATGTGACTGTGTATACAGTATTCTGTTTACGATTTTATGAATTCTCAACAAGATTTCTGCTGTGAGGCTGTTTTTGTTGTAGTTCATTACAGTGAATCAATTTTTTGACAGTTTATCCCATTTTTATCATAAAGGATAATCTGTTACTACCTTCCATATTTTCCTACCTCAACTGTTTATTTTGTCTATAGATACATGGTAAAAACTCTGTAGCACTTTAGAAGTCTTTCATTTTAAGCTGGAGAAGAATACTAGGCTTTTCTAATCATGCATGAATCTTGTTTCTATGCTTATTTTTTTACATACAGTAATATAAAACGTATTTGGCCTCTTGTGAAGAGAGGCTTCAGATTTGTTTAGGTAAGTATCTAGAAGCATTGATGGTAGTTTGCAGTCTACAGTTAAATGACATTCTGATGATGTAGCTTTTTCAGTGTGTTTTGATACTAGTTATGCTGTAGTAACAAGGCTGCCATTTTCATCCTGCTATTGGTGTCAATATTAGTGTAGCTGCAGTGAATTGCTGTTTTGTGAATGCTCACATGGTATTGAAAAGGCAAATAGATAAAGTCCTGAGTACCATTTCTAATAATGCTTGGATAACTTAACTCACCACTCTGGCTACATGCTAATCTCCCATGCGAGGCATATGTGAAATGGTAAAAAGCACAAGTGCTGTCTTATTCTTCTTTTTTTCTTTTGGAACAGCTGCTTAAGATTTGGGCAAACTTTTCTAGTATTCTTTTCACAAATCTGACATGAATCTCTGGGTGTGCGTAAAAAAGCAAACAAATGTATGCTTGAGTAATGTAGAACTAATGGTGAACTGCACTCTATTCTGAAGTGACAGTTGCCTGTTGGTTTTTTGACTGTGAGGGTGAATGATAATCTTGTAGTTAGGTACAACTATGTTTTTTTGTTTTGTTTTGTTTCTTTTACGCTTGGAATACAATGCACTAACAAAAGGATTCAGTTGCTGAATTGTTGGTCAGCTGTATGGAAGCTGAGTATTGAAGATAACACATTCTTGTGCATTGTATCTCTTCTCTGCCTTTGATTATTTCAAATAGACCCAATCATCAAGCTGCTGGTAGGAATCATATAAAGAATAGCGCAGGATGCTCTTTCATCACACAAAATATTTAAACAAAAGGTTTCCTAGGGGCTGTCTGGGTCAGGCACCGCTGAAGGTCATTGAACACAGCACTTGTGATTTCACCAGCTTTTTAATTCTGTTTTCAGTGCACAGAATGTTGGACATCACAGGGCCAGTATTTGGCTTTTTCAGAGGGGATACATCTTGTTATGAGGCAAAGGGCTAGTCAATATCTGAAAATATGCAGTATAATCAGGCTTGAGGGCCTTAACTTTTGAGGTCTCTTTCTTGCTTTAAAAAGTGCTGCAGCTAAAGCTACATACTCTTCCAGGGGCAGTACATGGAAAAAAAATCTGCTTCATATGTTGAAAAGTGATTGGTCTGAAGACCTATAAGATGTCACTAAGAATAGCTTCTTGAAAGAATTATCTCCCCAACTTGTCTTGTGCTCCTTTTCAAGGAGGAAGAATGTTAATCCTGTTCTTCAACAATATTGTGCTATTGATCTATTTCTAGACCATTAACAAGTTCAGATACCCTTTTGAGATACTGCATGGAATTCAATATTTCAAGTGTTCCATTCGATACGAATGCGGGAGCTTCTTTTGCAAGATGTAGACATAGTTTCTCTGCATTTGCTCTGCTTTGATAGGGAAAGAAAACTTGAATATTGCTATTTGAAGCATATTAAGAGCGAAAGTAAAATTCTATTATGATACAAGACAAGTACATAATTAGTTTCACAGCAGGAAAATCAAACTGTTATAAAGCTCTATTTCTATTTAAATTCAGTCATAATATTTTCCTAGAGAACGTGTGAAAAAGGCAAAAGAGTACATAAGGGGGCTGAAATCACAGTACACTAAAAGAGCAAATTCTTCCAAGTCTGGGAAGGCAAAATATTTTGATTTTTCTATGGAATTGGTTTTTTATCTGCTCTGTAGTTTACAGTATAATATTACCTCATAGTCTGTCCTGTAATGTGTATTTTTATGATCATAATATTAATCATATGTAGACTGTATGTGTGATGCCATGTTAGTTAACGTATCAAAGTACCTAGTAGTTACTGCTTTATCCTTGTGGTGTTCTCTTCAGAATATATGTGACTCCATAAAAGTGAAAGTAGTGGAATTACTTAACTTTGCAGCATAGTTGGGTAACTTATTAATTCTTTCTGACTCCAAGTATCTGTAAGGCCCAGCAAAAAGCCAGTGATTATTTAATACTTCAGTCATTTATATCTACTAGAATATTCCACCTGGTATCTATTGAATATTGCAAGAAAAAAAAAGTCTGCTTTGTTGTAATTGCTTCCTGAAGATGCGTGTTTGTATTTCACTTTTAAACATCGTTTAGACATACACTCTCCCAGGCAGGTAGTATAAACAAAGTAATACCTTTTGACTTTACATTAAATCTGATGTAAACAAACTCGATGAAGGGTGTGACAAAATGCTATCAAAGAACTACTATGCAGGTGGGAGATGATCTAAGCCTTATGTTACAGATTAGTTGTGGACTTATTTACAAAGGATGTGCAGTAGCTGCAAACTAATTGTGATATATCCCTTAGTGTATTCAGCTACAAACATTAGGATTGCAGACTAACTTCTATCTAAAATCAGCTTTTCCATCAGATGCATCTGCTGCATTCGTATCTTCCTTGAGTCAGTTGGATGGCCTAATTCTGTGCTCTTCCTGTATGAGCATGTTTTTAATAGGAGCTGGCTGAACTACTTGCTTGAAGGAGGGATACAGAGCCAGGCATAAAAATACTGATAGTTTTTTATAACATCAGCCTTTTCTTCTTGTAACGAGTGACTGTTCAGACTTAGCTGGGACTAAGCTCTTCTGCAAAAGTTGTCTTTCCCTGTTTGGGACTTGGACTTGTTCTTATTCATGAAGGCAAGGTGCTTGTAGGTGAGGCTTTAATCTATTTCCAAGGGTATTTCTGACTGCTAAGTAAGGAGTGTTAATTCTGTAGAAACCGCTGGTCTTAAGCCAGCAATGCAGATTTTGTGGGAGTTAGAGAACAATCAGGTAACATAAGATTTTCATATCTTAGCAAAGGGGGATCTTGTTATGCTTACAGGGTCAGAATTCCAGTACGGAGATTAGACTTTAGAAGCATTCCTGAAGTGCACACCCAGGTATGTCCAGCGTAGTTCCAAGATCCATATGGAATACCTAGGAACAAGGACAGGAAAGCTGAGTAAAGCAGGTAGTTGGGAGCTGTGGTGTTCACCAGCTGTGTCTGTGCTCTGGGCTTGCTAGAGGCGGTGCTGCAGCAGTTCTCTGAGAAACACTGCCTGCACAGCATAGAGGTAGACAGAGGTGTTGGTCAGGCTTCTGAGTTAGCTTTGAGCACTTGCAAAGTAATGTGTCCTACTGAGACATTTCTGCAATGGACAAAAAAGCAGCACAAAAAAGGAGAGTTCTTGGGCATTCAGTTCTTTCCCTGAGTCTAGTCCTCAATTATTGTTTAGGAGAGGCCAAGTTCCTGTTCTAATCTCAGGTGGGAGCAGTTCAAACAGTCCTGTTCTTTAGGTGATGGATTGCTTTGTGGACTGCTAATGCTTGTGCATTTACAAAAAGTACCCTTTCAGGATGCATCACACGAACATGCATACGTAAACGAAGAGCCTCATTAAAAGAGTTGGCTCCAGAAGTTAGAGCCAAAACATCAATCCTTTCTTACCAAATGACAATTAATTGCCCTTCGAATTTGGATTTAACTGACTATAAATACATTTTACTCTGAGGACTAATTTAGCAGCTGGGTCAGTGACTATAATACTGTCCTCATCAGTTATGTGATGGATAAAGGCATTTGACACTACCTTCAGTCTTTGAAAGGCTTCCAACAGATTCTTCTGTCATTTTGTGACTGCATTCCATCCTTAGCTTTCAAAAACAATACTACATGTAATGACTTTGTAGTTGCTATTGCTGCTTACTTATTAAGAACCGAAGAGTCCATGCTGAAGCGTAATACTTTCATTTATTGTTACTCAGGAGAGTAGTGGTATTTCATCATAATAATTTATTAAAGTTAATTTGAACGAAGAATGAACTGTATGTGGGAAACATAGGGTGGCTAAAGCATGTGATTTCTTCCTTGTATTGTAAGTACATTGTGTTTCTGGAACCATTTTGAAGGCGAACTATTAGGGCATGCAGTTTCAGGAGGAATAATAAATGAAGTAACTTTAGGTATTTATAAATACCTAAATACCTATAAATACCTAATAACTTTCTACAGGCAGTTGTCAGTGTAGGTTAATCCAGGCCTGATACATCCTCAGCTTCACTCAGAGGTCCCTCAGCACAGACTACACTTGTTATGCATACTATCAGTGTGATGGTTTTGTTTGTGATACAATGCTACCAGTGAATCAAGCAAATGCTGCCGTGCTTTCTTCGGGCGTGTGAACCTAAAGCACTTCTTAAGAATGATAACTGTGTGAAATTCAACAAGGCAAAAAAGCTTGAATATACATTAAACTAGTCTTAAAAGAAGTAAAGATGCTTAAGTTAGACTTTTGTCATAAATGAAAGATAAGACTATTTAAGCTCACAAACTTTGCAAACACTAGCTTTTTATTTGATAAAGCCAGTGAAGTCATCAGTGAATTGTATGCTTCTAAGCCAAGTACTGCTTTAAATGATGTGACTATACAATGGATTAAGAGTACTGTAAATAAACTTTTAAGTACTTTTCATGTTAGTTTTTTCTTGTAAGTATTCATTTGTTGTGTGATTATGATTATCAATTTCAGTGGAACATGAGTTCTATGATTTTGTATGTTGTTGTATGAATAAAATACAACATTGAGTTCCAATACTGTAACATCTCAAGTCATATATTTTTGCTGCAGAGATCATACAATAACGTAGTTGAGTTCATGTACTTGACTGAACAGATGTAACAGTGTGAACTTGTCTGGGAAGTGGATATTTGACATTTTCAGAAAGCAGTATTTTAAAGTATGTCTTCCAATTGAAAATAATGTTAAGTTTCTGCCCATGTGTCAAATCATTTAAGCAAGTTACTCTTGACAGTGATGTTGTTTTTAATTTCAAATGTGAACTTTTCATTTACACTAGTTATAGCACTTTGTATAGTAAAGTTTTGTGAAAGTGCATAAGGGAAAATGCCAGATTACTTTATTTTTCTTGCAACCCACAACGTCATTGCAGTAAACTTCTCAGTTGCTGAGTTAGCCTTTTTAGCAGTTTGGAGGAAAGAAAGTATGGTCGGCTATGACTATGATTTGCTTATCTTTCCCCTCATAAGCCATTATTGGGTAGCAGCATCTTGTAATCCAGCATATGCTTTTTTTTTTTTTTTTTTTTTACTTGCAACAGTATTCTTCATGATACCCGAATGATAACATGATATCTTCTGTTAACAAATTTATTTGTACACTCATCCAGTGTTGCAGAATAGTCTTGTCTTCTGATTATCAAAGTACCTAAGCAATAGATGTTAATTGTAACTAATCTAATGTAATTCTGTGATTCTGTCTGAAATAATTGAAATGTATGATTAGTGCTAACTTAGATTAAATGGAAGATGTGTAGGCTATTTAATGCTGCAAAGCTAGGTAGTATTTGGCCATTTGAAAATTAGAAGAGCATTTCAAAGTACATTTCTCCTCTCCACACTACAAACTTGTTTGTCTCAAGTAATGCTTTATAGGTTTTTATAACATAACTTTCATCTGAATATGTAATTCAGCTCTGCTGAGGCTCACCTGAAGTACTGTGTTTATTTTGAACCCTTTGCTACAAGAAAGACACTGAGGCACTGGAGCTTGTTCAGAGAAAGGCAGTGAAGCTGGTGAGGGGTCTTGAGCACTAGTTTTATGGGGAACAGCTGAGGGAACTGGGTTTGTACAGTCTGCTGAAGAGGAGGCTGAGGAGTGACATTGTTCTCAAGAACTGCTTATGGTGAGGTGGAAGTCAGCCTCTTTTCCCTGATAACTAGAGATAGGATGAGAAGAAATAGCCTCAACTTGCTCTGGGAAGGTTCAGATTGGATATTAGGAAAAATTATTCTCTGAAAAAGTGGTTGAGCTGTAGAATGGGCTGCACAGGGAGGTGGTTAAGTCACTGTTCCTGGATTAGAGAAACATATACTGAGGGATGTGGTTTAGTGGGAAAACACTGGTGGTAGGTGGACAATTGGACTAGTTGATCTTGAAGATCTTTTCCAACCTTGGTGATTCTGTGATTCTGTCTGAAATCAAATTTTGATTCATTGTGCATAGTAAACTTGAACAGTTTAAGAGCAACAAAAAAAGTTTATCTAACACAGAACTACCACTAATATATGCCAAAACTACAGATTTCTGAAGTATATCGGTAAAAGCATTCTGTATATTTGAAGAAACTCTGAAAGCTATTACTTTAAATTGTTGTGTAATAATTTTGTACCTTGACTTGTGATGCAGTTACAGTTATCTTAATAAATTTAGCTTAATATTTGTGATTTTTAGATGCATCTGTCAGCATACGTATTTATGTGTACACAGTTACTTCAGAGCATTTCGAGGAATTTGTTTATATGTTCATATGTGTTTCCATGTGAAATATCACAGAAAGCTTCACCTCTTGCACATACATAATGTCATATGTACTACTTCAGTAGGTAATATAACGTATGCTCTCAACATTCCTAAGGTTGCAAAGTCAGTGGTTCAGTATTTATGAGGTGTTAAGTCAGACTGTCCATGCACCTATAACTGACTCCATGTGATTGTGTTATGATATGCTCTAGTTATGCAAATATTTTTTGTCCCTGCAGTCTGTTCCCCTCCTGAGAAAGGATTCTTTATTCTTCTATTGAAAATATTTGTCGTGCTCTTTTCAAGAACACTTGGCCTGTGCCTTAACTTATCTTTCGTGTCTATTCTTTTGATAATTTTTAATTTAGAGGCTTTTTTGCCAACTTCAATAAAACCGGTTTTTCACATGCAATAATTAATTTAGCATCCTAGTTTATTAATGTTATGTTATTTCTCAGTGGTGCCACTATTCAAACAATAGATTATCTATCAGGAAATGAAATAAAGCTGAGAACACAGTTAATGAACATCTGTGGGGGGAAAAGTGTTTCTAACAGCGGGTCTTCAGAACATGGTTGAAGCATTAATATCAGGCTGCCTTTTATGTTCCTTAATAAGTCTTTTCTTGTATTGTTAATGATTTTTGATGGATATTGATAAAGACCCAGTGCAGACCTCGTGCAGTAAACTTCCCCTTGAGAAAAATGGAGTGACCACAAAAAAGAAACTAACAAACTGAGTGCCTGGTTTTGAACAAATTCAGTAAAGGGTTTTCATCTGCTTTTTGCTGTCATCTGACAGCATTATGAAGGCATATGGTCTGTGTTGTCTTTCCTGTGTCAGATACTCCTGTAAGTATAAATGAAGATATTGTGGGATCATTTGTTTTGGTTGCCCTACTAAATAAATTGAAACTGTGAAGCCTGTCATAATGCATTATAATGATAGGATGAGAGTGTTTTTTCCCTGTGAAAAGATGAAGAAGAATCTGTGTATTTGTGTATGGAGCAATTGGCTAAGATTTTACTGTGGCTTATGATATTATTATAAATGACTGAAACTCTCTAGCTCATATTAGAACAAAGAAGGCAGGATAAAACAGCCACCATTTGTTCATACTTTATGCATGTTATATCTAATGCCAGTTCTTTTCTGCATATTAATCTTATACTGTTACATTGACTATAAAGAATTTTGATGTGACATCTTTGAAGATGCCGCTGCTCATTAAGTTCATTAAATATCCAATTCTGAAATCTGTTGGCATGCAGGATTAAGTTATGGGGTCTGCTGTATGGTGGGTCAGAATGGTTCATAAATGAATCTATGAACCTGTGACTGGGGGGGGCGAATGACAGGCTTCACTGAAAGGTGCTCCTGCTCCCTTCAATACCCAAGTATGGGATTGTAAGGAAATGTGGGTTTCTAATTCATTCTAGTATTAATCATCATGCATCAAACTCAACATATGCAACCTCCTCGTAGGAACGTTTATGGCTGGGTGTGTTCACTGGTGGTAGTCTCCAGTAAAATGAGACATAAATATCCTTACTGTTTTTGATTGTAAATTTCTTTTGCTGAATGTAAATAGTTGTAGCTTGAACTTTGTGTGTCAAAACATAGTCCCTTTCCAGGTGCTTTATATGCATATCAGTAATACAAGCTTTTAGGGAACATATGCTTTTTGAATATACATTGAACTTTGTTCTTCTTCACGTGGAGTACATGTGTGTGTTTGATTATTTGAGTAAGGTATACAAAAATATGTAAGATGTCATTTACTGTGCAGTCTACTTAATATGACTTGCTATACTTTCTTCTAAACTTAGATAATTTGTTATAAAGATATAAATATCTTTTCTTGATTTACTACATTCCTTGCTTAAACAATTTGTGCTCACCCTAGACGTTACAAACTCTATTATTGATGAGCAATTACAATAAGCTTGTTTTACTGCTTATTTAATTAGTCAACTCAAAAAAACTTTTATGTTTATAAACAACATTTATCAAGGAAAGCATCAGTAGCAGCTAAGCGAAGGCAAATATAGTGAGTCCCTTAAAACTTTCTCTTGATGGAAACTTCTACTTTGAAGCTCCTTCACTTTAGAAGGAGATTTAACAACTTAAAAACTGATCAAAAGAAACAAAAGATAGATAATGGATGTATCTGATTATAAAAGCAGTGACTAAATCTGAAAATCCTGAGAAGTGAAACACTGTGTTCTGCCTGAGGTGATTGAAGGTAGATCTGATGCTTCCCCCCATTCCTGGAGTGGGGGAGAGAGGCAGGGCTGGGGGGAAGGGCAGGGCTGGAAGCCGACAGAAAGGTCTTCATTATTTATCTATTGATTGATTGATTGATTTTGTGTGTGCATGTGAGTCAGATTCAAGCTTCACAAAAGAGTCTGTGTGAGAAGGGCTATGGGATTGACTGAAACAAAAGCAGGGACAGGGCACCATACTTGTATTTGAGGGCAAAGGAGTGGGAAAGCTTCGTTGCAAGTGAAGTAGTTCAGTCTTTTTGTGGTGACAGAATAGCGGTAATAAACTGTAGGAAGCAAGAGTACAAAACAGAGACCAAAGTGGAGTTGTGACTGGAGTAACAGTGGCAGAAACAAGGCTAAGTCTGTGAACTGTTATTTGGAGATGGAATGGCAAAATATTACTCAGACTGTTTTGGCACTGCTGTTATTTAAACTAAAGGAAGGGAGATTTATGTTGGATATGAGGCCAAGTATTTTAGTGAGAGAGTGGTGTGATTCTGGAAGAGTGCTTGGAGGTTGTGGATGCCCCATCCCTGGAAATGATCAAGACCAGATTGGATGGGACTCTGGGGAAACCTGCTCTAGTACTTAATTTAGCACCAGGCAACCCTGACTGTGACAGTGGGCTTGGAACCTGATGATCCTTGAAGTCCTTCCAACCCAGGCTTTCTGCTGTTAGTGACAAATCTGTCATAGAAGAAGTTTTTTTTTTTTTTTTTTTTTTGACATATGTGATAACTTGTAAATGTCGGAAACATCCAATCTACTTGTAAAGAACAACAGTGTATGCAAACACAAATAATTTCCTATACATTATTTTAGTTATTTTTTAAGGTCTCAAGAATGGAAAAGTTCTCGTAACTAATTAGCTTTGTATTCTTGACTACAGTTCTTTGTATTATTGACTACAGCATCAATCTTGATTACTCCATGCGCTCACGCGTCGTGTCTTAAGTTGTATTATGTACATTCAACAACCCTCTGTGTAACAGTGATGCCCTGTTCTGCATTGTGATCACAATAAGAAAGGTTGTCACACTGCATTGTGTTGCTTAAAATGTCGTTTATGGAAGGTAACAATATGAAGGAGAAGACACTAGGTTATCTCTCGTCTTCAGGTGCTGGGAGCCCTGAGTTTTATTGTATTGAATGGTCCTCTGATCAGAGCACAGCATGCTCTGCAGATCCCATTCTCTTCTCCAGGAAGAAATCTAACTGACATACTGAAAACAGCTTAAAGTCTACATAAAGGCTTGAAGTTTTAATAACCACAGTTGAACAGTTAGTTCTAGGTTTTTCAGACATGTCTAGCAGATAAGAGCATTATTGGAAGCGCTTGTATTTTCTAAACAAAATCAGTAGGAGGGCTGTGGGGTATTCACTCTCATACAAAGTGTTTTTTGATGATTTTAGCTTTTTTTTTTTTTTTTTTTTACTGTTTAGGTATCTTTATGTTGCCTGGATGAACAATGTAGGCTGCAGAAATTTGACTATTCTTCCTGCCTTCATAACTGCAGGCTAATGCTGGGTACACAGATGATTGCTTACGTGGCAGTTGGTCATGACTTAATGAAGTTGCTACTTAATTCTAATACATTCAGATGTAGTTACATTTAATTACACGTTCACACAGCCACTGAAATGAAAGTAAATTTCTTACATTTGCTAGTCAATATTATCATACACTACACTCTTTCTAGGTTAGTTTGAGAGGTGAGCAAAGATTTTTAACCTGTGTTCTGTAGACAAAAAAGGCAAGCAGCTGAAAACTTTAGCAGCAAGGGAGACTTCAAGTTGTCTGATAATTTGCTGTGTTAAGTACAGACAGGAGCTTTGTTTTGTTTCTTATGTTGGCAGCGTTTCTGATGTTAGTAACTTTTTAATAATTCCAAAGCTGTGACATAGTTTATCATCTTAACATTGTGGCTGATAAACTGTATTCGGGTATCTTGTTGATGCTGGACCTCTCCATTTATACATTTGATGAAATGTTACTCAGAAGAGCTTTTCTCTGTAACTGAACTACAGAAAATTTGAAATATCCCCGTTCATTTTATCTTGATTCTATTGCTATTGTTTATTTTCCCAGTACTTAATATTAGCTTCAGTTTAATTTCCATCTCTCCTGATAAAGCAACTACTGATATGCAAACAATGAATTTGGTTCTTCTTGTTTGAAAGGCACATTTGTTGGAACATTACAGCCAACCTTTATCTTCTTTCCAAGGGATGTAATTTACAAACTAGTCTCAATAGGTGGGTGTCAAGTTAAGCCTAAAATAGCTTTCCAATGAACGTTTTTTGTAGTGTTTATCAGTTCTTAAGCCTATTGTTTTTTCCAAGTGTTAGCTTAAAATATTCATCCTACAACTAAGCCCACTACATCTTCTTCTGTTTCCTTTAGCTAATGAAAATTGATTATTTCCCTTTTTATGTATCTGTAGCAAGTCCTACGCTCAGTTGTCTTCCCTAGAAAGAACATTCCTCATCCTCTTTAACCCATCTTCTTACATCTTGAAGGCATTTTCCCCTGTATGGGTGAGGTTTTTTTTGTTTCTATTCTCATGTTTATTTTGAATCGTAACATCGCAAGAATGAAATAAGATCAAACTGTGTATTTTTTTTAAGGATTATATTGCAGGTAATTTGCTTCAAGTAAATTCTACAACTAAGGGAGTTCCTTTTTCTTTTTCTTTTTTTTTTTTTTCTCATTAACAGAAAATGTTAAAATCCGTCAGAATTGTTTTAGAAAGACTGAGATTTTAACTGAGGTAGATCAACCGTAAATGTAGAAACTTTAAAGTGAAGGATTGGTGAGAACAATGCATTCTACAGATTCCATAAGAGGAAATTGAGTGTGTTCTCTTAATTCTACAGAAAAAATCTAAATTTGAGTTCTTTTATTGAGTCAGTAAGCTGAAGTATTAAATAACAGAATCACAGAATGGCCAGGGTTGGAAAGGACCTCAAGGATCATGAATCTCCAACCCCCCTGCCACATGCAGGGCCACCAACCTCCACATTTAATGCTAAACCAAGGTGCCCAGGGCCCCATCCAACCTGGCCTTGAACACCTCCAAGGATGGGGCATCCATAACCTCTCTGGGCAGCCTGTTCCAGCACCTCACCACTCTCTGGGTAAAGAATTTCCCCCTGATGTACGACCTAAATCTGCCCTACCTCAACTTAAAACCATTTCCCCTCATCCTACACTTATCAACCCTTTCAAAGAGTTGATTCCCTTCCCTTCTGTAGGCTCCCTTTAGGTACTGGAAGGCTGCAACGAGGTCACCCCGCAGCCTTCTTTTCTCCAGGCTGAACAAGCCCAGCTCCCTCAGCCTGCCCTCATTGAGGAGGTGCTCCAGTCCCCTGATCATCTTCATGGCCCTCCTCTGGACCCTCTCTACAGCTCCCTGTATTTTTTGTACTGCAGGCTCCACACTTGGGTGCAGTACTCCGGATGGGGCCTCACAAGAGCAGAGTAGAGGGGGACAATCACCTCCCTGTCCCTGCTGGCCACCCCTCTTGGATGGACCCCAGGATACCATTTGCTTTCCGAGCCGCAAGAGCACACTGTTGGTTCATATTAAGTTTTTCATCTGTCGGGACCCCCGGCTCCTTCTCCACAGGGCTGCTTTCAAGGACCGCTCCTTCCAGTCTGTACGGATGCCTGGGATTCCTCCAGCCCAAGTGCAAAACTTTGCCCTTTGCCAAATAAGCAGTAATTTTTCTGTGCTGCATTGCAAGATGATTTTGCCTGGCCGTGTCAGTTTGCCACTGACTTAAATGGTAGAATCTTTTAGGAATAGAGGGAGTTCCTTTCACTTAGGACAGTGTAATGAACAGAAATACTGGAATTGAGCTACAGTGCAGTTATACACGGGGGAAAATAACCACAGTGTTTACGGGTTTTGGCAGGGAGAGAAACTAATATAATTGTGCATGTAAAATTTCATTTCATTTGAAAAGTTTTGGAAAAAAACAACGTTCTGTGATGTAGAAATTAAGAGGGCAGTTTACATCTACTGATGCAAAAGTGCTAAGATAGAGTAGGAAATATACCAAGTTTTCCTAGAAATTCACCTAAAACTTCCATTTGTGTTCACTGTGTTCACAGGGTTTGGAAGTTCCCTGTGCTGCTTTAACTCTTTCAATGGGAAGTAGATATCTAGGAATTTTTACCTTTATTATTATTTTCTTATTATTATTATGAAGGTGCACTGAAAATACCTGCAGCTTTCTAGAGCTCTTCTTTACACACAAAAGCTCTCTTTGCTGTTGTTTTGAACTAGGAAGCAAACAAAGCTTTTACACAAAAGTGTTTTTAATTGTAGGTAGTAATTTACATACTTACAAGCATTCTTGTTTATTTTCCAGATCAGAAAGGGGGGGAAAAATAAGTGACCTCATTCATTTTCTGTGTAAACGAATTCAGGGGAAGAAAAAAAAAAGGCTTAATTTTTTTACCTGTAAGATACTCTTTATTAAGTGTAACCAAATCTTCAGCATTTAAAATACATTGTCATTTTTGCCAGTACCCATTAAGATAAACATTAGTTATCCTGACATAGAATAAGCAACAGCAGGACTACCATCTTTTTTGAAGGCTGCATTCATTTAATATAATAGATGCAATCCACTTTGGGGAATACAACTGAAGATATTAATTTCAGTTCCATGTTTTGGAAGTTGAATACTTATTGTTTTGTAAGGTTAAAGAGGCAACAAAACTTAGAAGCTGAACTCCTTTCAGCTGGGCTGAATTCTCCTGGTGTGTAGTAGCAACTTTTGCTTCCAGCCCTTCAGTTCCTCAGTGATTTCTAGACTTGAAAGAATCACTGTACCAAGTACTGAAGAATGAGTGTCATAATACTTAATCTACAGAGGAGAAAAATTTACTGTGTAACATCTTGTTTAAACTTGGGCTTTTCATATCTTTTGTTTTGTTATGTTCTTCTTTACACTTACATGTGTATATAAACCCAAGCTCTGATTTGCATGTATTAACATAGTGCTGTATTTCTGTGCCAGCACAACCTCCATTACTGCATTTTTATAAAGGTGTATAAGGAGTAACCTAGATCAATAAAAGCAAAAAGACATAGTAGTGTATTTAGCCTAAGTAGGGTGAGAAACATTAAGCTGTTCACTCAACCTACGAGGATAAAGGAATTTTGTATGGCTCATGAAAGGAATGTCAGTGATATTCCTGATGCAGGAAGAGCAGTCTTTCAGTTTCTTATTCTTGTCTGTGAAAGCTCACAGTTGTTTTAGAACCTGATTGAGCCACAACAAGCATTCATACGGCTTGTTGCAGCTGATGATGTTTAGTAATCCAATATTTGCAACCCAAAGCTTGGGTTGTTGATTTCTATCACATCTGTATTTAAAACCTAGCTGAGCAATGCTGGAGTTCTCATTTTCAAAGCCTCTTCTTCTAGTGCTGTATTTCCATTATGATTTTTTTCAAAATGATTAGCAGTGAAAAGCTGTTCTTCAATTTTAAAGGAGCCACATAGTCCTTGTGATGCTTCTACTGTCCTTTGTTAACCCTGCTAAAAGAGAGGCGCACTGAAAGCTGCTGAAGGTGTGTAACAGTCCAGACCTAATCAGCCCCTTGCTGATGTTTCAGTCCTTTTAATTTATAACTTACTGCACTATTTGTTCTAAGTACAGTTGTGCTATCTGTGATTTCTGTGTTATTTCTTCAATGAAGTACACTTACAGCCCTCCTGTGCTCGTAATTATTACTTAAAGAGAAGAAGAAACTTACAGATCACAAGAAACAAAGAGGACTGAAGCTGTACTTATTCAATGTGGAAAAAAATGTCTTAGAGTTAGAACTAACAGCAGCTTACGTCATTCAAATCTTGTTCTAATTTTGAATAAATACTTGGCAATTACTTTAAAGGGAAGAGAGGTCAAGAGTAAGCTTTTTTTTTTTTTTTGACAGCTTGTAAGAATTTTCCATGGGTAGTAAAGCTAATATATGAATACATACATTTTATACCAGGCTCTTAGAAGAGCTCAAAGAAAATGTTGGTCTGCATGTATCTTCTGAATGGGAGAGTTATTAATCTATGAGGAATGGATCTCAGTTACTTTGAAAAGCTCTGAGCTTTGAGACAGTTGAGACTTTCAAGTTATGCTCCATCTCTGTTTAATACATGGCTTTATACCCTGCAGAAATCATAATATGCACTTGAAATACCAGCTTCAAATCCTGCTGAAGTGTTTTAGAACATTTTAGAAATCCTTTGGTCTGAATGAATTGGTGTATGAATATGAGAGACAGTCCAAATAGAGGAAAGGGCTTCATGTGTGTTAAGATGTTGCTTCCTTCAGATGAAGACCAGTAAAATGGCTTAAAAATGGGACATGGAATTTTGAAAGAAATAATTTAAAATGTGACTTGCTGCTCACCAGAAATTGAAGTTTTTAATGAAGACAAGAAAAACATCCATATATATTTCTATTATATTCCCTTCTGGTCTACATGCAGCAAGTGTGGAAAAACTACAAATTACAGCTCAGTTGTGTGAAGGCTTGCGAAATGTATTTTAAATACAGCAAATGCCAGTATTTATTAAATATGATTTTATTGTACTTTATGTATTCACATATTAAGATTTAAAATGTGATCTAACTTTTATTACAAAAATCTAAAGACGATGATTACTTTGGATCTTGTCATAGAGGAATTAATTTAAGTAGTGTTCAAAAGAAAAAGCTGGAGATACTGAGCTTTTAAGTAGAGAAGAGACCTGACTGTGTTTCCACAGTGCTGTAATAAAAGTTAATTATATCACAGAATTAGAAAGCCTGGAGATTTGAGCGTACGTCTCTCTGCTAACCCTCCTGTACACATGACCTGCAGTCTTTCCATACTTGAGAAATATTTTCTTCCCTGCTTTAATCACTTACTTTGTAAAAGCCTTCTGAGACAAGGAATGACATTTAGTGTACTGACATCTAATTCGCATGGCTGTAGTGTCAGAGTGACTTCAGCCTTATTTAGAGCTTTCGAAACTATGCTGGTCCTAGCTGTGGTTGCTTGAAGTTTGTAGAAGAAACGTTTCTTTGTTCTTTCTAAAGTCTTACCAGATTAGCAAGTGTAATTTATGAAGTGCCATTAGACCATTCTTTTACTTAAGTTTTGTCTTTTTTTTTTTTTTTAAATGAGTGATAAGATAGTGATAGAGTTGTTTCCTTGCTTTCTGCAGACTGACAAATTGTGAAGCTAAGAAGGAAAATTGTGATAAATTTTTTAAAGAATTATAATGTAAAAAATATTGAAGCAAACAAAACTGTCCCTTCTGAAAGTGATGACAATATCTTGTTTAAGGAACTTTATCTTACTTTTACTGATTCATTTTTTATCTTCATTCCCTAGCATGAGGTCCACTGTGCCTTAGTTTCTTCCTTTTTGTGGTGGTGGTGGTTTCAATTTAATCACACAATATACTGGCTTTTCTAAACGTGATCACTCGACTATGTTTTAATTGCACTGGAGCAGATATTGTTCCCATATTTGCAGAACGCTTAATAAAATGCAGTATACTTTTTTTTTCGTGTACTTAGCTCAGGTCCATGGTTTTAAAGCCTGTATGTAACAGTTGCTTTGGCTGTTTGTCACTGAGTTCTGTGACAAAATATGTACCAGCTTTGATCTGTCCCTCTTTTCATGGAGATGTAAGTTGGAAGTTACAGCTACAACTCATCCTACTCTGAGATACTCTTAAAAGACAATCTTCTGCTTTAGCTTCTCTGCCTTCAGCTTTTGCAATGTATTTTTCCATGTCCTTACCCAGCTGTGATTTCCACATTATATGAAAAAAAACTTATTTTTATATAGCCCCCAGTTCACACCTGCATGATGCAGTTCTCACTTCGGTGGTTACCAGAAAGTGATAAAAGCCTGTTTCTTAAAGATCTGAGAAGAAAGAAACAAGGAAATTCTGAACTGAAAGGAAGTCAGCAGTGGGTATACTGGATGTGGATCTGAAAGGACAACTCCATTGCAATCAGCTCTAACTACATTTCTAGCAGACTTGGATATTCAAGCAGCCAGTTAAATGTCTCCTTTGTTATCTTTTCCATGTTTTGTTGACTGGGAAGGGATGGGTTTAGATTGTATGTACTTATCATTTGGGAATGTAGAATAGCAACACTGAAGTCCAAAGCCTCCTTGTTATAAATATATGGAGAGAGTTGCATGAGTCAAGATTTGTCAAAATCAGGATCCCAATTAGAAAATCTCATTAGCTTACAGTAAGGATAACTTGTGCTTTTCTCTTTAAAAAAAAAAAAAAAACAAAAAAAAAAAAACCCAAAAACAAAACAGAAGATGTTTATCAGAGGTTCTCGGTGAAATTTTAGTCATGTTCTTCTTCAGCCTTGAAAGCAGTTGTTCTCAAATGTGTGCTCTGCCAAAGAGCAATGACATGAATGAGGTGTGACTGTGAAGTGACAAATGTTTTTATGTAGTAAGAGAGGGCTTATGAAAGTAAAGAGACGTGGTCAGATTTTTAATTGAATGTCTGATTGCAACTGGACGCAATTCATTTGAAATTTCCCAGGCAATGGATTTATGTTCACTGAAAATGGAGTTGCAATTATTTAAAAAAAACAAATAAATAAATAAAATTGTGGCATTCTTGAAACCTGTTCTCAAATTCTGTTGTTAAAATGGAAAGCACAGTTGTGTATTTTTCACTGTTCACAGGACTGTGTTGAGCCGATGAATCAAAAAGTGTACAGTTATTTGCTGTAACGTGTCAGCATTGCACCGTGCCCTCCCTGTGCCATGGTTGCAGTTCAGACAGTGTTAATTGTGCACTGACATTTGGCTGTTGGTGAACGATGGGTGCAGTCCTGGGGCAGATGGTGTGGGGTAGGAGCCAGGCCACACTGCCAGCTGTGCTGGGCTGCATGCAACCTGCGGGTTGGACGTACTTGCTTTACACACTGCTCTGCTGGAGGGTCATAGAACCTGATGATGTGCTTTGTGATTGTGTGAAATCCCATGTGAAGGTAGATCTCTCTCAGCTTTGTTTCATCCAGATTTGGATGTTTTTGGTAGTTGATCTTCCTGGACGATGTTATGAAATCCAGATGGTAAATTGAGAGTGTGCTATTAGTCAGAAAGTGCATTTTTTGGTGCCCAAAGAGAAGCAGTGGGTAGAAGCAGTTTCCGCAGAGCCTTGCTTGTCATAGCTGACATTTTGTGGACGTGGTGCAGAGTATATGGGAAAATCCTTCCAATCTTAAATTCAGATACCTGCTGGTTTGATATGAAATAGTTAAAAGGTCTTCCTAGTAGGGATTTTTCTCCTCATTTATAATAGGGAAAGTCTAGGGAGATAACTTATTAATATCTTAAAGTCAGTGAGCTTAAGTTAGCAATGGAATTGAAACTTCAGTGCCAGAATTAGACTCCAGCCCAAATAATACACTTGAAAAATAGGCTGCTAATAATTTTCTTGAAACTGTCTTGGAAATTTTAAGGTGCTGCTAATCAGTTGCCATGTCAAGAAGATTCAATAAATTTCGTTATTTCTCTTTTGTTCCTCTTCACCTTCTCTGTACACGTGGTGTATGTAGGCATGTACTATATTGTGTGTTGACAGTACTGGAGTTGATCCATTCTCAGGACATGCCTGGTGCATTGCAGCAGTGGATTGAAAAAGCATCCCCACCAGTTTGCTTTAGAAGAAACTACGAAAAATAAACTATAATGTTGAGGGCTGATTCTGCAGTATAGAAAACTGAAATTCAATTCCTGGATTTTCCTTGAGGAAATTCAAGTCAACATATATTTTAACAGTGCAGTGACTTAAAAATAAATAAATCTGTGTTGATTTTCTTGCTACTTATAATTGCAAGTATTGCATTTTGAAGCAAAGAATTCAGGAGCCTCTGGAGTATCAAAAGAGAAAAGAAGAAATGACTTAACCGTTTATCCTCGAGGCTAGGAAGTACACTTGTGAAATGCAGAAACTTATTCCTTTGAAGAACAATGTGTTTCTGTTCTAATTGTTTTTTATATCTTTTGCTGGTGCTGAGATGGTTAGTCATAAATGTCTACGAAGATAAGATGTGCATGTAAGGATCAGTGAAAACACACGTTACGATACTTAAATGTGGAATTAAAGGAGAATGGATGACACCAGCTATAAAAACAGAAGTTATATGCAGGCTTATTTTTAGAGCATGACCAACTTTAATAAAAGTGTATTCTGCGCAGTAGGAAACTGATGATATGATAACCCTCTGCACTACAGTACTATCTCCTCTACTCCTAGCATTCAATTATTCAAATAAAAGAACTTGGCTGTTTAACAAAATGTTGTCTGGTACACAGAAATATGTAATTTAACACATTTCATTCTATCAGCTTTATACTTTAATCAACTCAATAGACTCCTCTGTTTTTCTCCTGGTTGCACTGTGATTGCATTCTTTTATCAGATATTTTGAAGAGCTACACTGAATTTAGGTAACATTCTGAGTTTAAAGTAGGTTTGAGATGCATTTTAATAGCAGTTGAAATAGAAAGGTAGCTAAACGTGTGCATGGAAGAATAGCTTATGTTTTCTTCTACTTACAAGCCCACCAGTCAGGAATCTGACAATTTAAATTAGCAAAATTAAGCTATATACATGGCATATGATGGTGTGACTAAAAGCAAAAAATATTAGGTACTAATTTATAGGCTAAGGCATGTTCTTATGGACATTTGTATGTGGCTCAGTTTGTTATACATCAATTTACTTAGATCTATAAGTGCTTCCATTCTCAAGGCAAAATAAAGGGCAACGGAATCCCACTTCTGTGCCTCTAAGATAAAGGAATAATACTTCTAATACTGAGATACAAATAGAGTAGGTGCAGACTCTTAAGAGGAATTCCACTATGTACTTCCAATCTCATTTGAGAAATTAAATAGTTGGATATAGGATGTGTATGAGTATTGTATTTAATGCTATTTTAATTACTCAAAATGATGAAAATCACATTCATAAAAACATGTTGTGTCCTTACCAATTTTCCTAGAAAATTATCAGATGCTGTAGTGGTTACTATATGGGAAGTTTGCTACGTTGACAATTGGGAAAGGGGAGGGTGTTCCTTTGGCAAGTGCTATTACACAAACACACACACACAAAATTAGACATGGGATAACAAGCATATACCCCAAATCGAAGTCTCAGATGCTATCTAGATCTACTGGATCTTTCATTGCACAAAGATTTTAACCGCTGTAGTTTTGCAACTACAGTGATTGTGCAGTAGTCCTTTTCTATATCTACAAAAACTCTAAAAGAGTCAAATTCAGTTAATCAAACAGTTGAACGATGACATAACTTTCAGAATATTAAAAAGCAAAACAAAAACTGCTGGTGCATCTTCAGTAGGTAATAGTAAATGTCTTTTTTATTCTCTTTTTAAGCCACAAGGCATTGCATGTTATTGAATAGTCAAAAGCAGACATCTTTAAGTGACTTCAGCCGTAATTGCTGTACTGCCAATATTACTTCTAGCTGTTATGATTCATGTTTACAACTGCCACCTATCCTGCAATGATCCAGTGTAAATTTTATGCAAAGAGGAAGAATTAGAGAAGTGCTTGCTGAAAACCTAATTGACCACGTAGTTCTAGAACTTCTTGTTTCTTAAATGTCTGAATTTCCATAAAGATCCATCCAAGGGGAGGAATTCATTGTCCGCTTTAGGAAATGCGTCCATAATAAACACTGCTAGAATCTAGGAAGATTTATTTAACTGGTAGTAAGAGCACTGTAGGATAGAAAAAATTTAACCCAATCTTACTGCAGTTCTTCCCTTGTTCATTATGATGAAAATTGCAGGTCTTCCCTTATTTCTTAAAATGAAAGAATCTGATCCTGGCTGATTCAGTCAAGAGAAGAGTGTTTCAGTAAATAGATGGTATCTAGGATTTCATTAAAGTTCTAGAACTTGTATTTTCTAGGATACAGTTATCCTTGCCTCTCAGGTCTCTACTCCATAAGAGAAACTTGTCTGTGACTCTGTATGACTTGATTGCTCTAGAATGCTTCTTGTGACTCGTGACTGAGCATTCTGAGCAATGGGCATGTGCTACTTCTATTAACATTCTCAGCTGCTAAGAAGCTAATAAAACTGCCAATAAAATGAATTTAATAGAAACACTCAGACATTAATGATGAAGCAAAAAGTAACCAGTTTGCTTATTAAATTTTGATTCCCAGGTACAAGGGCTGCTCTGAAAGTTACGCCTCTTAGTTTATTATGTTAACCCATGATGTCAGAGGCAGGTGTTGATGGTATGGTGGTAGAGATTGAACCTTCCTGCTAAAATTCCACTATGTTTTCTTGCTGTGAGACAAATAGCAGCAGAGAGGCAGTCTTGCAATATGGCATCTGATGTAGAAGTGCTTCTGGAGCAAATGTGTGCCACTGAATTTATCTATGCAGAAAAAAAATGGCGTTCATTGATGCCTTTTGAATGTTTGTGGAAACCAAACAGTGGTCTGGACACTGCAAAGTGAGTCACTGTGTCAGTGGCACCGGTGACAGTAGGTCACCTCCACTGGTGAAGTTCTTTTGCAAGCATGGCATGTAGGCTCTTGTTCATTGCTGGCAAAAGTGCATAACTAGTAGTGTGACTGTTGAAAGACAGGTTTTTTTTGTAGCTGAGAATTTGCTCTATGGTATGTGGTTATTTAACTCTATGTGTCTTTTGTAGTTTCCATGTAAATAAATAGGAGGCGTTACTTTCAGGGTAAGGTCCTGGGTGACTCTAAGAAGGGTCACGTCACTCCTGTTTATAAGAAAGGGAGCAAGGAGGACCTGGGGAATTACAAGCCAGTGAGTCTCATCTCTGTGCCTGGGAAGATCATGGAGCAGATCCTCCTGGATGACATGCTGGATCACATGAGGAATGAGTGTGTGAACCAAGATAGGCAGCATGGCTTCACCAGGGGAAGGTCATGCTTAACAAATCTGGTGGCCTTCTGTGATGGGATAATGGTACTGGTGTACAAAGAGAAGGTGAACAATGTTACTTACCTGGACATGTGCAAGGCCTTTGACAAGGTTTCCTACCACATCCTTATCTCAAAATTGGAGAGATGCGGATTTGACGGGTTGACAACCTGATGGATAAGGAATTGGTTGAAAGGTCTCAGACAAAGGGTGGTGATCAATGGTTCTGTGCCCAAATGAAGGCCGTTAATGAACGGTGTACTCCAGGGGACTGTCTTGGGATCAGTGTTCTTTAACATATTTATCAATGACGTTGTTGATGGAATTGAGTGGTGTGTTTGACATAATGAAAAAAAGAGATGCCATACTGAGGGACCTCAACAGACTGGAAAGGTAAGCCCGGGTGAGTCTAATGAGGTTCAACACAGCAAAGTGCAAGGTTTTGCACTTGGGCCGGAGGCATCCCAGGCATATATACGGACTGGGAGGCGCAGTCCTTCAGAATAGCCCTGCAGAGAAAGATCAGAAGGTCCTCGTGAAAAAAATAACTGAACGTGAGCCAGCAGTGTGCTCTTGCAGCTCAGAAAGCAGATGGTATCTTGGGCTTCATCAGAAGAGGGGTGGCCAGCAGGGACAGGGAGGTGATTGTCCTTCTCTACTCTGTCCTCATGAGGCCCCATCTGGAGAACCATGTCCAGGTCTGGAGCCCCCAGTACAAGAAAGAGGGTCTGGAAGAGGGCCACAAAGATGATCAGGGGGCTGGAACACCTCCCCTACAAAGACAAACTGGGGGAGCTGGGCTTGTTCATCCTGGAGAAAAGAAGTCTGTGGGGTGACCTCCTTGCAGCCTTTCAGTACCTATAGAGAACCTACAGATAGGAGGGGAGTCAACTCTTTGAAAGGGTAGATGACAGCAGGACCAGGGGAAATGATATTAAGTTGAAGGAGGGCAGATTTAGGTTGGAAGTCAGGGGGAAGTTCTTCACTGTGAGAGTGGAACAGGCTGCCCAGAGAGGTTGTGGATGCCCGTCCCTGGAGGTGTTCAAGGCCAGGTTGGATGGGGGTCTGGGCAGCCGGGTCTAGTATTAAAGGTTGGCAGCTCTGCCTGCAGCAGAGTTGTTGGAACTTGGGGATCCTTGAGGTCCTTTCCAATCTAGGCTATTCTGTAATTCTCTGTCTTTGAGAATGTTCCCTATAGAACCAAATGGTATCTTCATTCACAGGGGCCGTTAAGGCTTAGAAAGTAAAGTTGAGGCAATCCAGTTGAGTAATTTTTGGAATAATGAGCCCTGGCACTTTAACATCTGGGCAGCTGTGTCTGTAAGATGTTTTTGTTGTTGATTCCTTCAAATCATCTAAGAGTGAGTTTCATTATTTTGAGTCATGCAGTATTTCAGTAGGAATCCTCTATGTAAGTCCCTTCACTGGTTTAATTTCTTGTCCATTTTCAGCTGTCATTTACAGTATTGCTACAGATAAGGACATATCAAAATTGAACTCCCCAGATTGAATACCATTGTATTCTTATTTATAGTGTTTTTCTATCTATTGCAGTCCTTCTGATTTTAGTAAATCTGTGAATGATTGTGTACCATGACTTTCAGACTGTGAAAAAGATGAGAGCTTCAGAAGTGTGTCAGAGAAATCAGACTGAAATCTTTTAAGCTTGAATGTTAAGTTTCATGTCACAGCAACGCAGTGCAGAATTTTCATTAGGCAATGCTGCAGGCAAGGACTTCTATATATACTAACTTTTAAACTCATGACGAGATGTCAGAAATGCCAGTTTTCAAGGATACTCATATTTAGGAATTCTGATATTTTAACTTTTCTGTACAAGAGAACAGCTTCTGTCCACTGGTGAAGGTAGAAGTTTTAACAGCAATTTGACACCAGAACAGACAATATCACAGTAATCCTAATGAAGATCCTACTGCTTATCAGGTCTTTTGGTCATATGGTCTCCCCACTTTACAACAACCAGTGATATCAAGACTAGCTTAGGGAAATCCCAAGATTTATCTAACATTATCCCTCTCCCCCCCCACCCCCAATCCCCCACCCCCTTCTTTTTTCCCCCATAGAAAATAGATTTGTGTAAGCAAGTTACCTACTTTTTTCTTTTAGTTTTTTTTAGGTGAGTTTTGCTAAATGGTTAGGCACAAGCGATTGCTAAAAAAACCCACCAAACCTACAACCCAAACTTGTTGTAGGTTTGTTAGAAACTTGTTATACCTCCTCATATGTCACAAAAATTTCATTTTACATGTGTGTATATTTTGCATGCTTTCTCAGCGCACAGACATTTGCGATGCTGAATAACTTGGGAATTTGAACAGAACTTGCATTCAACTGCTTTGTTGCTAGTGCTTTGCAAAACATTCTTATCAAATTTGTTTTAAAGAAATAATGCTAGAATTTTTCGTAAAAGACAAAATATGACCAAAAAGTTGAAAAACAAAACAGGCAATTGACAGTAATTCTCACTTAGTAAGACATGCAAAAGGTAATTGACATTTCTTACTTGATTGAATCCTATCCTTGTTCCATATTTTACAGGAATATTAGTGCATAAAATGAATACGTTGAAACCACAGTTATAACTAGGGAAGAGGCAAAAAACATTTACAGAATGTAAATGCATCAGTATCCAGGGCATAAGGGCATTAAAAAGCATTGAAACCATAAAGGTGGGGTAAGTATTTCATTATTCATTTTCAATTGAAGCACTTCATCACTTTGGTTCCCTTTAGTTGTGAAGCACTAATGTGTTTTGCTAAAACCTAAAGCTTAATAGAAGGATCAACATATATCAAATATAGAAAATGTTTTCAAAATAAAAAAGATCCAGAAAATAGACAAATGTAATTGCTGTGATCCAGATTTTTGAAGTTATTTTAAGCTATAGCTGACATGTGAATACTTCCAGGTTGAATATCAAGAATAGGCTCTAAATCAAGAGCATGGTCAAGATCTGTGACTACCTCCCCAGAAGTGGTCATGGTACTGAGCTTGCCAGCAAGTGATGTCTGGACAGTCTCTGAGGCGTTTTGTTTGATTTTTGGGTGTTCCTGTGTGGAACCAGGAGTTGGGCTCAATGATCCTTATGGAACTAGTTTTTGTTACATTGCTTGTTCTTTTGTGTTATTGTTGTTATTTACAGCATTGTAGAGCTATTTAGGTTGGAGGGAAGCCCTGGACATCTTTTAGTACACCCCTTGCTAGAGTAGGTTGGCCAGGACAATGTCCTGTTACCTTTTAAATAGCATGATTGATATTTAGTGTTTGATCGCTGTCACAGTAAAAAAAAAAAATATATATATATATCTCTTCTGTTCAGATTGAATTTCCTGTGTTTTTTTTTAATTATTTTTTTATTACTTTTTTCCATGTTTTGTAAGTTTTGCCCATTGCTTTTTGTGCTGTCAGCAATAGAATCTGACACACTCTTGGCTCCCCCTCACTAGCAAGATTCCCTTGAGCCTCCCTTTCTCTAGGCTGAAGCCTCCCTTTCTCTAGGCTGAGCAGGCTAAGCTCATTCAGATATTCCTGCTATTAATGATGCTTTAGTCCTTTAATCTTCTCTGTTAAACTCAGGTCTAAAAGATGTCACAAATATTTTGCAGTGAATGGAAAAGGAAACTTAAGTTTCCAGATTTTAACAAATATGATTCTTTCTGACTCTATCTAAGCAGCTGGATAGGTACTGAATGCCTGCAGATAAACTAAAGAATACTGCAACAACCCGTATCTTACCAGTGTGACTGAATAGTGGAAGCAAGACATTTAGTATCTGCCATATCTACTTAATAAGCAGAAGTTGACTTTTCCTGCTTCAGAGATCTAATATGATCATGTGTGATATTAGATTTTGGGATAGGTTACCTACAGCTTCTCACAAAGATGAAATGACCCAGCACTTTGTGTCCTGTGAATGACATCAGTAATGAGCATTCATCTCTTGCCTATCACAGGGAAGAGATTTCCAGCAGCTCCACTGGTGAGCATGAAAGAGAGGAAGATAGCTTACAATGCTGAAGATAATCTGGTTTTGAGTATATTCAAAGCACAGGAGGTAAACAGTCACAAACCAAACTCCTTCCAAGAAAGAAAATATAAAACAAAATAGTGATTTATCCAGGCAGAAAATTGGTATATATTTATTTTGAACTAAAACTGCATAAATCCAGATTCAGTTTGAGAATTAGTTTTGGGAGAGAAGAGATTAAGGTTTGAAATGTCAGAATAATTGTTTGATCATTCTGAAATGAAGCATTTCTGGCTTCCTAAGCCAGTGGTAAGGGAACTGACCTGTAATCGTTTTCTGATTCAGAAGATGGACTTGAACTAAGGCATCTTGTGCCTCTTGAAACTAGCCAGAGGCCTTCTGAGAGGGACCTTTCTCTGATTTGTCAGCTGAAGCCCTTCTACTACCTAGATCAATGCTAACTATTCAAAAAAGAACAAAAGACTCAATAGTTTGTCACATTCAGTGTATTTGAAAAGAAAGAGGGGGAAAAAAAACAACCAAATGCTTCTATTCTGGGTCAATTGGTTTGAATTTGTTTCTTTGATTTTTTTTTCAAGTCAGTAACTAAATTGAAAAATCAATTATTTACACATCTGTAACTGTATGCTTCTCTTCTGCCAGCTGATTGTTGAATATGGGCATTTTAACCACCTCCCCTCTTGTCCAGGACACCCTCATTCTTCATCCTGGTATTGTAGAGCTGAGTGTGTCATTCCTTCATATGGAAAACCTGTGGTCATCTGAGCTCATTTTATTACTGAAGCATCATAAAAAACATAGAAGGAAGTTAGATATCAGACCTTTAATTTTTCTACACAGTCACAGAGTACTTACAACCAGTTTGTTTATGGAGCTATATGAAAATCAATGGAGCAGTGTTTATGGAAGATAATGATATTGGAAAGGTTTGGCTAGCAGGTAGGATCCAGATCATTGGCATATTATTCCACTAAAATGATAAAATCTATGTTGTATGTGTGTGAGTGTGTTAAAGCAAAAATGTGTATAACAAAAGGGAAATCTTTTGAATTAGGCAGTATTGCTTAAGGTTCCTAGCTTCAAGGTCAGTCATTCAGTTTTCTAAGTTTTAAATTCTGGGGGCATCAGCAATGGAGGACAAGGTGCTAGGAAACTTGATGCAGAATTTGAATTGACTTGTCACATGCTTGTGAAGGAGTCTGGGACAGATGACCTGAGAAATTCCTTCTTGCCTAAGTTTCTGGAATCATACATTCTGGAATCATTCTAAATGACCATTGGAGTTTTTTTTTACACAGATTCTACTCAGTCAGACATTCTAATTAGCACCATCTCCATTTCAATACCTTAGAAGTGAATACTGACTGAGAGTCATCTCATTTTCTTACTGTTAATAAATTCTTTCCAACACAAAAAGATGGGATATACAAGATATTCAAATACTGCTTTGCTTTCTTTGCTTAATAAAACAAGTGAAAGGAAGTGAATAGCAATCGTGCATCTTAAAGACTTTGTATTATTCATAAAGCATATTACTTTTTTAGACTCCCAAAATTCTAATTAGAACTTCACAAAGCAATAACAAAGATAGCAACTACATTCTAAACTAATAATTCTAAGCCCAGCACAAACTGGAAAGTCCCAGAGCCAGTAAAATAATACAAGACACCTGTTTTATATGGTACACATCAAAAGCAAGCCCCAAGGACAATAACTTTTAATATAATCATTATTAAATGTTTATTAGCTAAAGCTCAAAATATCAAGAAATGTATTGTAGTAGAGAAACAACTATCTCCCAGACACACAAAATCATTCTGTTTTGATGATTAAAACTTGGGTTGCCAATAATCTCCTGGCCCAAGGTAGCAAGTGTTATTACTGCACTTATAAGTAATGAAAGCATGTTTCATTCCGTTTTTCTATTTATAATTTAAAGTGCACTCCTGTTCATCTCTCTGTTTGAAATTAAATTCTTAAACTAAATGCTTTATAGTTTTTTTCATTCTCCAGGAGATAGCAAAATTACTAATAAAAAGTGTCTTCAAAAAATCTAGAGAGGACTTCAAATAAAGAAATTCAGAAAAGGTTTAAAAATGCTTTGAAGATGCACAACTTTAAGTCTAGTCTTTTTTTGTCTCAGTTTTTCCTCCGAACTAAAGAGTGCTGGGTTCAACTTAAATCTCTGTTCTCATTTTTATAAGACTAAGCACAACTATAGGTTATTCTAGTGTTATTTCTCCAAGCCAAATTGATCACATACCACTAAGTACACACTGGAACAGGGAACTGAATTTGTAACTTACATATTGTATAAGAGAGGTGATAGAATAATAGAACCATAAAACCAATAAGATTGGGAAAGACCTCTAAGATCATCCAATCCAACTGTCCACCTATCACCAATATTTCCCACTAAACCATGTCCTTCAGTACAACATCTAAATGTCTATTGAACACCTCTAGGGATGGTGATTCCTCCACCTTCCTGGGCCTGACCACCCTCTCAAGGAAGAAGGTAGTGGTAAATAAATTAACATACGGAATTTCCCCTTATCTGGAAGGGGAAGGTGTGAGTATGACTTCTTTGTGATTAACAATCTTCTAATGAAGCACACATAGAAAAAAAGTGTTTGAATGGTGCTGTTTAATTACTAACAAGGAGATAGTGCTGATTTAGGCAGATGGTTTTGAACTGAGGAGTAAGTGAAGTGATAGCAAATTTAAGATCAGTAAGGCTGAGTTTCTGGAGTTACCTACTACTCAGACAGCTGTTCTTGTTAGTTTAGCTGGGCATCTACTGTAGGCTCCTTAGTTTTGGCTACAGCTTAATTGACAGTTCAACGCTAGTGGTTCTGGAAGCAGTAGAAATCTTGGCAGGATTGTGTTCTTAGAGGACAATGCTATGTGTTGGAAAACAGGAGCTACTAAACAGCAGTTGGTTAGTGAGAGTCAGTTCAAAGTAGTCATGAGGACAGCTGATTCAGATTGAATAGAAAAGCAAATCCTACTGAGTTGCTTTAATTACAAAACTTTGATAAATCAGTAGAATTAATAATTGAAATCAGCTGCTTTCTTAAATGTTGACATTTCTGTAAATCAATTAAGATGAAAAATGGTTAGAGAAGAACTTCTGTAACTGAAGAATTGAAAGCAGGATCTTGGAATTAATCAGCACTTTAGAGTAAGAAAAGGAGACAGTGTTGAAAGAAAACAAGTTTGAGAAAATTGAGAAAATTGCTCTAAATAAAAAGTGGACAGGGACAGTGATTGCTTAATCCAATCTACTGGCAGCCAGGCAGCTATCTCCAGAAGTACCTTCTGCAATATCTGCTTTGGAGAGCGAATTAAAACTTGTGCATCTGCCCTTTGTGTATCCTTTTTACCTCCTCTGTTGCAATAACTCTGCTGCGAAAAAAGAAATCAGAATTCATTTGGTCATGGAAAGAAAAATACTGCTAATAATTTATAGTCAAAATGGAGCTTAAATCTCTCTGTGGAGTGCATTCAAAATGTTTTGAGTCTGTTTTGTTTTGCTTTGTTGTTTTGTCTGTGTGTTTTCTGAAGCATACAGACCAATTAATTCTGGAAATTCACACCTTCCCATGAATGCCCCTGTGCTTTGACATGTTCTCATGTACTCTACCACAAAATATTTTTCTTTCCATACTCTGATGTTGCTTTCTGTGGAAGCAGCTTTCATGCACTGAATAAGGGGAAATTAGAATGTTAAAGATTATAGTTAAAGATTATATAGACATTTACTTACAGTGTCTTTACTACTGTGTTTTGGAAATGCTGTGACTCTAGGCATGTTAATGAAGTCTTCACATGCCCCAGAACTCTGGTGCAAGCAGTTTTTCTGTTACTGTAAGTGCACTAGCTCTAGAGAATGATATTGTCTAATCAATTTTTCTAGATTCTTGTTGAAGGTGTTTCTGCATTGCCTCCAGTAATCTAGGGAAAGGACAAAGAAAATAGAGAAAGTGTGGAGGAGATAAAAAAAAAATAAATAGCTTGTTCTGTATACCAGTGAGTTGAAGTGGTTACATACTGTATCTGAAGGCAAAACAATATGGCAGAATGATTCATACAAACTAGGAAGATAATAGTTCTCCAGGAAGACCATGAGATACGTGGCTTTGTTAACCAATTTTTTTAAAGAATTGTTGAGCAAATACAGATCAGGATTATTTGACTGAGTTGTTTGGGATTTGGATTGGGGATTTTGCTGTAACTTTTCTAGAATAAAATTACTTCGCTGATTCACTCAATGTAAATCAAGTACGTAAGAAGTCTCCTCCGATCTCTTATCTGGTTGCTTTTTGAGTTCTTAAATGCTTAATTCTGTTGAGCTTTCAGATGTGTTTCATGTTTTAAGAAATTTACTGGTTTCACCCACGTGAAATGCTTTGGAAAGCTTACAAATGTGCTTCTTAAAGCACTAGAAAGAAATAAAAGTTAACAACCAATCTTACAGAACAGTTCACAAATCATTAATTCCCAAACATTTTTTGACATTTCTTCAGTTTAATCTTTATTTATGTAGTTACTTTATCAGCAGCTTTGTTCTATTTACTCTTATTTGATTTGTGATCATACATCTTAATATTCTGTTTCAGGGTTAACCATATCATATTTCTTACTTCAGTAAACTCCTTCAATTTATTGATTTGTACTGCTGCTAATGCCTTTTTCTGTTAATTTCAAATTACTGTAGTGACCAATAAAACTAAAATACCATCAGAAGCTGACACAACAACTTTTGGTCAACATGTATTTTACAAATTGAAAAGTAAAGCGTGAAAATTCCCAAAGGTTGTCCTGGAAAGCTGCGTATTTAGCCCAACTATATATGTATATATGTATGCATAGTTTAGCCATTTCCCTATATGTATGTTTGTTTGTTTGTGTGTTTGTTTTTGTTTTGTTTTGTTTTTTGTTTCTTTTTTTCCTGTGGCAGAACTTGATTTAAGAAAGTCTGTAATGTGGCATATTCTGTACTCAAAGAATGGTACCTTCTTATGTGGTGGGTGTGTTAAGGACACATTTCATTTATATTGGTCTTCTTTTCCCTTAATGTGTGTTTTTTTGATAGTCCTTCACTTTTTCATTTTCATAAACTATCTCCATGTTGTACCATTATGTTATTTACCCATGGCATCTCTATAATGAGATGCATAATGAAAGCATCATCAATTTATATTACATATTCCTTAGTTCCCTTTATACTGATTCCAAAACTAAGTCTCAATGAGCCCTAAATGCTAATTTTTATTGATGATGACAATCAGGAAATTACATACAAAAGGTGATCTTCATATGATTAAAAAGAAGTGCAGTAAAAATAATAAATGGAATGGGGCTGTATTGCATCTGGAAAGCCAAACAGACTTTTTTTGTCCTCCTTTGTTACTAAGTCAAACTATGAATGGAAAGGTTAATGGTAGATTTCAGCATGACATTCTGTACTAGACATTTGCACTCTGAAATTAGAAATAATTGATATCATACTTTCTGTTGGTATTATAATGTTTATAACTTAGGTCGTTTTAGAATGCTGATCTAGTGCTTTCCCTGACTTGCAAATCCTATCTAAGTTCACAAAAAGCCAGCTTCTGCTTCTGAAAAACATCTCATTAGGCGTGTGGAAATTAAGTGCTTAAGGAGCAAGCAACCTTGGCCACTGCTTGGAAGCTCCTCAAAGATGCTGTGTGGTGTAGAATAAAGTCTAACACTAGAACTTTGTCTTAGAGTGAAATGCCACTGTAGAAGTGATGTTTCCTTGTTTGCTGCTGCCTCGAAACTGTTTAGAAAAGATTGTCCTACTCTGCTATTAAACACCTGCAATCATTATTCTTAATGACTCTAGAAGAATGATAAAGAAGGAGCATGAAGGGAAATGTAGGCATTTGAGGAAAACAACTTGGGGTGTATGAATGGTCTTTAAGTTGCATTAGTCCCTGGTGTTCTGCAGTGAGATTTGCTATCTCCTTGGTGTCATTCTGAAAAGCATCCAAAGGTCTGGCAGCATTTTGTGACAGAGTTCAGGAGATTTTCAAGGAGTGAAGCCCTCCTCCGGAGGAGTTGGTTTCCTTCCCAATTGCACAGTGAGCAGAACAGGAGCCTGCTGTTCTCTTACTCTGATTTTGGGGACGGATGAAGTCCAAGTACGGCCCTGTGATTCAATTTTGCATTTTAAGCATTTTACTTTTTCAATCAATTTGAAGTTTAATATCAACTCTGGTTAAGCAACAGTAAGTATCACCTAATTAAGCCCAGCTAAGAAGTAAGCAGAAAGTAAGATCAGACTCAAGTTTCCCTTAAATTTTCTTTTAAATTTCTTTTTTTTAACTAGTCTAGCTATAGATATACAACAGTTCTGGCTAACTTCCATTTTTCCTCTCCTAAAAGGCAGAATGTGTGTAATGTTGACACTGTATTTCTGATGAACAGGCCACTATAACTGCTAGAGACTTAGAAAACAATGACTGAAAAATTGTGGGTTGGTGACTGATTTTTAACATGAGTAATTGTATGAAGTATATTTATAGATTGTATGTGTAAAATTATAAATTCAGCCTTTTCTGTACAATGCATTCTATCAAAATGTTTTTTGGAATACTTCGTAAATTAAAGCAGCAGTAGTTACTTTTCAGGTCTTGCTCAAAAGCAGGAAGCAGCTGAGAAAAAAATTAAAGAAACTAATGATTACTTCATTTAATAGAATCTTAGGACAACTTGAAAGTCACTGTGGGAAAACAATAAGGTGATCTGAGCTTATTATAGTTAGTAATATGGAACCATGAATTGAAAAAGAATAATTAAGAGTGAAACTACTAATATGTCAGCGTCATCCATCATCCTAAACCTTAAATATTGCTTGTTGTTTTGCTGGAAGGAAACCAATAACAATCCTTGTGATAAATATTGCTAAAAAGAGAATTTGAATTAAGATGCATATGTATTTCATATTTTTTTCTTATGTACAAGTATTATATAGAAGAAAAGAATATTGGCTGTTAAAGCATCCTGATAATTATGAAATGATCCTTGTAGAATGAGCTTTAGGTTACAGTAATTACTTTGCTGTAAAAGAACTACTTTATTTTAAGAGAAATGCTAAAACCAAATAAAACCACAACTAAATCTGAAATGCATATTGGCAAGGAAGTACTAGGTGAATTAAAACATCAAAATGTTTCTTTTTTTTTTTTTTTAAATCCAAAATGCTCACGAATTCCTTCCTATTCTACATTTTTGGGAGGAAGAGAAATATTTCATAACTGCCCAATTCAAGTTCGGTAGTTCTGTGGTGTAGTTCTTCTGGAAGAGAGCTTAGTCCTACAAGATAATCCTCCTGCCTTATGGAGACTAAGGAGGGTTTTTTTTACAAAGGAGAAGGTCTCACTAAGTTTAAAGTAATAGATGAAAACCAGCAGCAAAACTGGGTAAGAGCACTGAAACTTTGGGTGTGGATCTCTGCTGAATTTTCTGCATCAGTTAGGTGCTGTTCTTCTCTCTTTTCCATGGAACATCTCTTCCCAGCAGATTACTGAGATGAGTAATCTGAGTAATCAGCTGTTGTCTTTCTTTCCTGGGAACTGGAAAATTCCAGCAGTAATAATCAGTTCTACCTCAAACATCCTAATTTTCGTGTGGTGCTTAAATCATTTGGAACTGTTTTCTACAGTCTTTTTGTATCTTAAGTATCTGCAAAAAAAGCAATTTCTCAATTTAGGTACTTATAGCAAGAAATACGCTACACTGTGACAAGGATACATGGTAGTATTTCTACCCGTTTGCTCTGTTTTTCTAGTTAAAAGGATCAGTAGGTTATGTGCTTGGGGAAACCTTTGCTTTCCTACCTGCCTTTTCTGCTCTTCTTCATCCCACAGTGTGACTTGTGGTTCTCCAAAGGTTGCTTTGGCTCCCTCCAAACAATCATAGAGGATAGGAATTGCCAAGTCAGACATTGTTGAAAAGAGGCAGCTGTAGGAATGGATAGCAGGAACACAGGAAAGAAGTACACTGTTAAAAACAAGGCCAGCTTCAGTCTAGACATGTATAATGCCATGCCTTTCTTTCACTGTAGGTTTTTTAATGCTAATCACTATCAAAGTCTAAAATCTATGCTTGCTATGGTAGTGCCGGAGTAATTTTAACAACTTGTAATGCCTTGACCTGTTATGTGTGGATAAAACCATTCCCTCATGTAATAAAATTAAGAAATAGGACCTAATTTCTTACTGTGATTTAGCTGTTGCAAAGGGAAACATAGTACAATTTCCGAAGTTTCTAGATAAATTCTTTTATTTTAAATTTCAGTAGAATCTGCTGCTTTTTTGGTTTTAACTTATGACTCCATGTCCTAGTTTAAATTTGGGTTTCTGCTTGTAGCGTTTGCTCATATGTGTATGGGTATGTACAGGTTGAGTCTGTAATTGCCTTAGATAGCTGTTGTTGGCTGTTTGGAAATACTTAAAAGCAGACAGAGTCATGCTTTGTTCAAAATTACACTGGGAGAAAGTGGCATCTTTCTGTTAATTTTATGCTGACTTCAGGCTCTGGATTCGGGCCTAAATTTGCATGCAAAATGTAAGTGCACAAATAGTATCTCTGTTTAAAAATTAAACCTTGGATATATAATAAAAAATTTAGATGTTTAGTAGCTAGATCACCAGTAATTAGAAATGTCAGTTAAGATAATTTCAGATTTATTCATAGGGATTTCACATCCATAGACAACTCTGAAGGGACACGCTTCCAATAAGAAGACCCTTGCAGGCCAGCTTCCCATTGTGTTTCATTAATACACACTTTTTCTTTACATAACTTGACACACACTGGCCTGATTATGCTTTTGCCCTAGCTTGACAAAAACTTGTTCTGACTTGATGGGATAAAATGAGAAGAAATTCTGATTTGCCTTCAAAGTTCTAAATGAAATGTGCTGCATATTCCCCAGCAAATTAGGTATTTTCTTGCATCTGTTGAGTTCTGGCAGTCTTACGTTGTGGATGAATTCTCTTCTTTCCTTTGTGATCATAGCTTTTAATATTTGAGATTAGCATACTCATTGAGTAGCAGTGGAATAGGCCAGTTGCTGCCTTCATTGACCAAAGACTTAGGCTAAGTGGGAACAGGAGTGAACATCAGCAACTGCATTCATTAAGCCAAGTTCAGTAGGGTCAGAAAGACTAGGGAAAGCTGTTTCAGAACCTCTTCCAGATCTATGGAACTTTTTTGAGAGCTGTGATGCTAGTTGATGTGCCTAGCAGGAGTCACATTAGATGCCCCTGGTCTTTATGGGCTTAGCCTTCTTACAGGCTAAGTGAGCGTGTCTTGCTTTCCAGATCATTTTCCTGTAATCTTTACTCCTACTCATATACCTGTGGGAGAAATGATAATGAAAGAACAGGAAAATTGTTCTATTCCCTCCTTTAAATAAAAAAAACAAGGGAGGAAGGGCTTTTTTTTTCCTTTTCTTTTTCCTTTTTTCCTGTCAGTAATGAGATGAAGCATCTTTAAAGGGATAGTAAGCTGAATGAAGGTAAGTAACAGGCTCTGTTTTTCGAAACCTCATGAATTTGCAGCCGGAAGGAATTTCTTCCCTGTATGTTCTTTTATTTAATCTTTTTTCCTACCTACACATTTTAAAGTACAAGACATAGTTCTGCACATGGGCATGTGACAAGAAGATTGAGACTTTCAGCATGTCATCCATCCTTTCAATTCACAGACAAACATACTCTGCAAGGTAAAGAAAACGATAAATAAACTTCTGGAGTGAGAACAAATGCTTTACTAATAATCACAGGCCACTTTCCATCCAAAAGGGGTGAAAAAAGCCAATTAGTTGCCTCTGTCTTATAAGACATAATTTGGGCCATTGAGCTTTGTAAAATGCTGATCTTTGAGCATGACAGTATGTTTCCAGAAGATAAACTAGTATCCAGATCTACAGCAGTTAACTGTTTTAAGGTGCCTTGCACTAAGTGCAAGGGAAGAAAGATTCAAGTAACTTGAAAACGAAGTAACTTTCCTTCCTATTCTGATAAATACACAAAAACAGTGTTAAATAGAATTTTACTCTTGAGCTGGAAGTGTCACCAGAAGTAAATCGCATATTTTGTAATCTTTGCATGAAGAATGCATATTTTAATAGATGTTCTGCTTAAAACTCAAACAGAAATTATAGGCATACTGCAGAAGTTGGTGTTAGAGTGTTTTGCAGCCTCTGTCCCTGCTGAATGAATTAGAAACTGGTCAGAAGTTGCCTGATCTCCAGGCAGACCAAGGTGATTTGACCATCCTAATTTATACTCTCGCTTCCAGGTTTTCTAATGTGGGGTCAGTGCAGTGTTGGTTTATTATCAAAATAAATTTGTGTTTATTTCAGGCTCAGGTGAATACAGCCAAAATTATATTCTTTGGACTTGAGTTTTTTTGGTTTCTTAATCCATGGAACTTAACATCTTCTGATTTTTCTGTGTGCAGTACATGAGATGAAGCAAGATAATTTGTATAAGCTTATTGTGACTCCCTAATTGTTTTCCTAAATTGAGTAATCCAATGCATTTAAGAGTTCCAGCTTATCTGAGTGCTCAGAGAAGTCAAATGTGCCCGTTTCCAGGAACCAGGTGATTTTTAGCTCATGGACTGCAAGCTTGTATGTGCCCCAGGTTAAACAAAAAATGCATACATATATATATCTCATGGGGGACTCTGCTGTGTAGATTGTTTCTATTTGCTGAATGCTCTAGAAAGAATGTTGTTGTTAAGTATAAAGCAAAAAAAGATTGTGTTTGCTGATTACCTTTGCATCTACTTTTTGAAAATATTTGTTTTAAGCACTAAAAAAAAAAATCTTTAATGTGTGAGTGAGCCTCAGGGAGTTGTTTTCAGCTAATGGCATAGCTGGAAAAGAGCTGAAACAGCAGAATTCTGTTCCTAAAGTTCAGATTGATTGTCACTATATAATGCTAGTTTATAGCCTCCCTAGAACAAAGAAAATATTGCCTTTTAATATATGGTGAAAATTAATATTCCAAGCTGGGAATAAAGAAAGCAAATTTAACATTCCTCCCTATTTCCAAAACTGACTTTATGAAATAGAGGAATTTTTAAATTTAAATTCCATTTCAGCTGCCTTTTGTGTCCAAAGCCTAACTTGTGGGTTAAGATTCAGTCGAGAGCAATAAATTGTCATTTACTTTTGGCTTATAACAATCAAACTATGATGAAAAAGAGGGAATAAATAAGTAAAATGTTGGACCTCTCTCATTGTAAGCTGGACTATTCCATCAGAAATATAAGGCCTTGAAAAAGTCTTATTCTCAACTTGTATAGTTGGCATAGGTGAGAAATAAGTAGCAGCCGCAATTTAAGTAAGAATTGAGCTTGTTCAGATTGATCCAGCTAAGAACCCTTGCAATTTGGATCCTATCTCTTTGGATAAGAGCAAAGAAATGCTCTTGTGGCATTATCTTAGGGAAGACCTAAGTGTGCTGTTGTACATGGAAATCAGACTCTGCTTGGGTGTAGCTGGAAGGTCGATGTACGAGGCAGGTCAGGTCAGTGCCATAGCCACACTGCAGGCCACTGGATGCATCCTTGGATTGGCTGCAGGACGTCCCTCTGATCCTACGGATGATGGTAGAATTTGATGGGAAGCACAGCACAGTCCAGTCTGTTCCTTCAGAGCAATTTAAAAATGGCCACAGTGCCTTCAGTATAGTGGTAAATATGTGAACAAATCCTAGTAATATTCTTTCAGCCTGCCACTTCAGTGAAATGCTGAAATTAAACATTAATTTAATCTGTAATGGCTTTTGCTTCAAACTGGGGTAATTTTAACTTCTGCTTACAAAACAGAATATTTTATGCCAAAGCTTATGCACATGAGTACCCTTAAAATGAAAGCCTTTTCACACTTAGGACTTGAAAAGTCACAATTTCAAGTCTTAAATTATAGTTAACAGTCAAGAAATATTCATTTTCCACTGTGCAGTGAGCTGGAACGCATGAGAAATGCACCCTACAGAGCATGTTTTCTTTCTTGCTTACACTGGGATGAATAAGGAATAGCTCAATTCAAATCAATTAACATTGCCTGGCACATACACATGATGCATTTGGTTGACAGGAACACAGAAAACACTTGTAGTACTGGAAGAATTGGTGAGATGTAAGGAGTTTGAAACAGGACCCATCACAATGTTGGGAAAAAAAAACCACACAAGACAACACTGATGTTTAAACGATAAGTTTGAAGTAAATTATGCATGAACTCTACAATGGAAGCAGTTACTTTCCTTCTTTTATCTACTTGTCCTTTGCCTGGAGATCAGGTAGAGTTATAGGTTGTAATAGTAAATCTACGTCATACAGAAATTCAAGAATGTTTTTCTTTCAATCACATAATAATTGACATCTGACTTTCCATACAAATAAACTCTCTGTTAGCAAGGACACCCTGCTAGAAAAGAGAACACTGAGCACAGACTGATTCATATGCAGAGAAAAGTATTTCCAAACAGTGGATAATTTATAGCCACACTAACTTTTCTTACTGCATTGCAATTCCTAGTATAGAGTAGCAGAGTAGATAAGAGCTACAGGTTTTAGTTAAAGGAAAAAGAACATTTTTATTTGCTTTGTGTTCAGTGGTTTTAGATTAAAATAGTTTTTTCTTTGTGTGTGTATTTTTTTTTTTTTTTTTATCCTTAAAAGAAAATGGGGGGTGGGGGGTTTGGGGGGATACAGAGAATTAATTTTTATTTATTCCACAACCCTTCTATTTCCTACCAACCTCTCTTCTTCTACAGTAGGGTCAATTATCATCCTCTCTTACCAGTAACAGGAAAAGGTCAAACGTGAAATAAGAAAATACCATCTTTCCTAAGGGAACAGATTCATAATGTGGAAGGGAGCCTGTAATTTGGCAGCTGTAGCTTTGGGAGGCTAAAGTTTAGTACAGGAAGAAATTGGAATGTCTCTCGGTTGGGGAAATAGTGGTCATCAGAGAATGCAGCTGACACGATTTCTCTGTGTAGAGCTGACATCAGGATGCTTGGTGCTGTCACTGAAAGAAGGCAAAGAAAGGCTCCGTTTTATATTATTGTCAGTTCTGCTTTTTTATCTCACATATCATGCTCGGAACTAATTGTGTTTACTGTGTTCCTGCAAGGCAGGTAGTGAGCATTTTATAATTAACTGGGAACTCCACTTTCCTACTTCTTCCCAACAGCATATAGGCAAGGGATTCCTTTTCTCTTTCTCAGTGCTTTAACCAGATTTTGTATTTGTGAGCATATAGTTGTGTAATTTCTTTTTTTTTTTTTTTTTTTTTTCCCTAATTTGTCATTTGTATCTTTGATTTGTCTTCAGTTAATATTAAGTGTAAATGAATTTCTAAGCTTTTGAGTTTGAGGCCGAAGTGATTCTGGACTCACAGATGTGTAACTGTTTTGTAACTTGAATTAACATAATTACAGAATTTGGCTTAAAGTCAGTTCTCTTACTGCCATTAATTCATTTACTCAACACAAATGTACACAAGGCATGAGAACTGAAGATAGGTGAAGACGGAAGAAGTTAGAAAGGATTGAAGGAAGAAGTAGATAAATCCAGACTAGAATGAGACAGAATAGGAAAGAAAGCCAAAGAGAAGACACACTGTTTCCCTGAAGGGACACATTGTTTATACAGCACTCTCTTGCCTTTGGTGAATGTATGAGTGCCAGGATGAGGCATGGCTTAATTGTTGAGCTTCATTATGCCCAGAAAAATTAGTTGACTCTTCCCCAGACTGTTTTGCTGCTGTCCTTAACCACACACAAATTGCTATCAATTAGACCAGGCTTCCATTTACACTGTTGATTTTATTAAAAACACAGTCAGGACAATTCAGTATTGTGTACTTTCTGTTGCCTGGTTTGTATGGGTTTTTTCTCCTCCCCTCCCTCCCTCCCCATTTTCTGCCATTCCTGCTGTCATTGTCCCTGTAGTTCTTCTGAACATTGTTTAGCATGAGTTTACCTGTGTTTGTAGGGTGTTCTCTTCTGCTGTTAGTGTTCCTTAAAGGTGAGAAAAAAGATGAGTTTGTTTTTCTTGTAACAAATAGCCTAATGTGACATTTACCTATGCTTGAAAATTATTGTCTGCAGGAAGAAAAAAGAAAAAAAAAAAAAAAAGTTATTTTATGTCCTTAAACAAAAGTGTGGGAATTTTATTTTATTATTTTTATTTTATTTTATTTAGAGTAGAGAAAATACAGTCATAATGCAAATGATAGTTGCTGGTATTCCAACTAATCATCTGCAGGTAAAGCAGAATCTTTTGTTTCTGATATATGATTCTCCTCCGACTCTAATTTATGTGGGATTTCCATTCTTTGTCTGCTTGCACCAATGAAGAAATTTCCCTAGAATGCGTAAACTAACAAGACAAAGTGGTGAAGCTGGAGTTCTTTGTGACCTTTCTAATTCATAATTCTCACCTAAAAGAATGAATAAGAGCTGGCCTTTTCTATGCAGTATGCAGTATGGATGTATGTGCTTACTAATACACAGTAATGATGGATTTAAGGAAAGAGGAGAGGCTCTGAAATGTGGCAGACTTAAAATAATTAGAATATTTACCCTTCATTTGTTCTTCCTAATTTGTCTTGCCACACTTGATAATTAGAGGGGAGATTAAAATCTTGCTTGTTCTCAGCTGGTCTCCCTTTCATACTTGATCCCTACAGTGAAGTTGCAGTGCTAAATTTGTTGTATCAAATTCATTTCCATAGCGGCACAGATTTTCATTGTGACATCACAGAAGTAAATGATTTTTACATCACTTGGGGGTTAAGCTGCTCTAGAGGAAGAAGGAAAATAAAAAAAAATCTCCTTATATTAGAAAAAAGAAAAGTGTAAAAGCAATGCACATGGTGGATCAATCCAGTAACTGTAAATCCTGGGAGTATTCTCCTTACTCTTGAGTCAGTAGGGCTGCTCAGTAGGGATTTATTTTGTATTGAGGACTAAAGGCTAAGCCCCACAGCATGATCAAGTTTTTTTTGTTTTTTTGTTTTGTTTTTTTTTTCTTCCTTCGTACTGTCTCTTCCAGCATTTAGTTTAGCAGGGAAATTCCTTAAAGTGTATGTAAGAAACTTGGATGATTTCACTTGGAAATACAGCACTCAAAGGCATATGTGTGCTTTATTATCATGTCCTAAAAAAAAAACCCACCACAGGATCTGGTAACCTAGTTGAAAATGAGTGCTAGACATATCCATGCAGAAATAACACAAGTGATGTTGTCTTCTCTGGCTGATATCATCTAGAGGTGATGACAAGTGTGTGTTCAGAGAGATCTAACCAGCACTAGTAAGTAAAAGGAACAGGCAATTGAATGTTCCAACAGGTGCTGATGCCTGCTGGCCTGATAGGAAATGAAGGACATCTTGGTGGTGGGGCAGTGGTCTAACGTGAGTTGATCTCCTGGAAAACAGTTACTCATAGCTATTAAACTGATAAAAGACCAAGGTATTCAGTGACAGGCAAATATCACTTGTGTTTTGAAGATTAGCAGGCTCAATTTTAAACATCGAGGGAGACTATGGTTTTTAAAAACTGCTGTGTTTAAAACCTCCCACAGCTGTTTCCAAACGTGCTAGTTTAACAGTGCCTTAGTATTCTTTTTATTTGAAGGAAGGACCATGCATCCAGTCTTCCTAGTCAAAATCTCATTCCTTTTCCTATTCCAAAATCATTGTAATTATTACACTTATAGCCCTTTAAAAATGTATTCAATCTGAAATAGAAAACTTGTTTGTTGTTATTATTTTTGAACCATGATATTGATTTCCATATTAGGAATGGGTTCTCAGAACAGTCAGAAAGATGAGTCTGATAAGGGCAGATAACAGCTAAGAAATAAAATTGCCCTTTGCTGTTCCGTGCTTCCCTTCTAAAAAATCCTACTTGTAATTGGTGCAGGAACATATTCTCCAGTGGTAATGGATGAGGGAGTCAGGGCACCTAGAACTGTTTTGTAATGAACCATTTTTTTTCTATTTGTAAAGTAATACTTTTGAGCAAGGTTTCAGTGTCTGGGTTAAAATACAGTGTGCCTGTGCTGAATGTGAGTCTGCTTCTCAAAAGTGGCCTTCAGAAAGGATTGCTTTGCCTTTAAAGCAAAAATGCTTTATTTATTTGGTTTAGGTAAATAGAAACGTAATTGTAAAGAAGTATCTTTTCTGATTTTATCCTAGTCTAGTGGGAGGTGTCCCTGCCTCTGTAGCAGGGGGGTCGGAACTAGATGATCTTAACCATGCCTTCCAACCCAAACCATTGTATGATTCTATGATACTTCATATAGAGCCAGATTCTAAAACGAAAAGCCATTCTGTCTTGTGACATGTGGATGGAAACCACACCAGCAAACTTGAGAAGGCAATCTGTTGAAATCTCCTTTCTGAGGCACTTGGAACCACACAGCTGTGAACTGTTCTCAGAGGAGACAAGTGCTCCATCCTGGGCTGCCCTGGGCACTACTGGCATCCACAGGTGGGGCAGAGGCATGGTCAGGGCTGTGTGCCCCTCACACTGCTGCCTTAGTAATTTATTTTTCCTCTCCATTCCATTCCCATACACCCTGTGGAGCGTTCACTGTGTGTGAAAGGGTAAAATCCAGGCTATGTGTATAGAAGAAAGTGCAATATTTTCAGTAATCTGTCTTTGTTATGAAACCACAAATGTAAATAAATGGAGTGAAATTCATGTAGGTTACGAAAGTTAGTTCAACAGTGTTATCACAATGGATCATTTACTAGGGAAGACAAATTCATCTCTCTTATACCCTCGGATTACCCATTTTAGAAACCCTTCATTGTATTTCTCAATTGCTGTTTACTCATACAAAGATCACGTCTCTGTGATGATTTAGGTTCTGCCGTCACTAAGCGTAAACGGTGTCGCCAACTCTGCAGAGTAAAGAGAACAAAGTTCTTAATAGACCTGATATTGCACTCTGTGATCTAATCACAGTCATTTTATCAGGGTCAAGTGTGAAAATGGATATTCACATGCTGTGTTTTGTTTCACTTCATTTTGTCTACTAGAAATTATCACCCAGCATAAAAATGGAGAGTTTGAGTATTTCTAAAGGACCAGAATTCCAGGTGAAACAATCAGATTACTGTTGGGACTGACCCCTCCCATTGCACAATTGGAGTTTAACCGAGGAAGCTTGAAGGTGGTTCTGAACCAGGCAGAGGCTCGGGAGCAGCCAAGCAGCTGATGCTGATGTCTCAAATAAGGTGGTCAGGAGTGAGCTTACTTCTGCTTCAGAAAGCACCAGGTTCATGCCCTTTCTTAATTTCACAATTTGTTCCTTTCATTTTTACCATGTTCAAGTTGTAGCTCTGCTTGTGTGGGCATGTTGCTATCGTGTTAGGAAGCCTTAATGAAATGAGAAGTTGTTACGAATTAGGACAGAAGGTTAGATACCACACTCAGAAGGAAGAGTAGCAGTAGATAAACAAGTAAAGGTGGGATAGAGGAAAAGACCAACAAAATACAATTGTGTTGATGCCCATGGTTTCTGGAAACAGCCTTACCAGTTTAACTGTTCCCTTTGCTTTTACTGCAGGTGTTTTCTGACTGCATTTCATGTCATAACCCAGCTACATAAAAATGTTTATGATTATGCAAACCCTGTGGTATAGTTACAAATTTCAGTCTGTGTTTTCTATTCTTGGTGCTTTTTTTGTCAAGTTTCAGGTTTCTAAAAGGAAGTTAATACCCATCACAGAGGTAGTGCTTTACATATGAATCATGTGTAGCATTCTTGTCACCCATAGCAGTATTTCTCAAGCAGCGTGTATCTCCTTATATCTTTCATGTAGCTATTCCCCAGGTGTTGATTTCTAGTGGAAGGTGTCCCTATGCATATCAGATGATCTTTGAGGTTCCTTCCGACCCAAGCTCCATTCTGCGATTATTACATTTTCCCCTACATTTATATCTTAAGGACAAAACAAACAAAAAACAACAAGAAAAAACCCTAACGTAGAGTGATTAAATTCAGTCTGAAGTTTCTTCCAGGATTCTTTGCATTCCAGCCTTGCTTTTAACGTTTCTGTTTTCTAGACAGCAGGGTTTATGTAGACAGTGGTCTGTGTACCCCACATGATGCTTAGTGTGTTTGAAACCATAAGATGCATGACATACATATTGATTTGTAGTGATCTCCGTTTTGCTTTTCTTGTCTTCAGTATTCTTTCTTTCTTTTCCATTACAAAACATACAAGGATGTGTTTAACTGACTTTGTCTGATGATCTGCCCAAAGAAGTTGAAGAAGTGCATACTTTCTGAGTGTAGCCTTATTGCAGAAACAGTTCATCATTCTAGAAGTGTGTCTTAGTTGAAATGAAAATATCAGGGCAAGAAATTAATACAGGCTGAAATCAAACTGCAGATTTTAATCTATATTTAACCTGCAAAGAATGAAATCTCATATTCACAAATGCAGGAGGATTCCCAGAGAGGTCAGTGTTTACTGTTAGTATTGTACTGTAGAGCAGCCCGAGCCAGGATATAGTAAATATTTCACAAACTTTGGAAAATAAAAGTTTGTGCCAATCACTCAGCAGGAATATAGATTATCTTTCATTTTGCAATTCTCTCCTATAGGGCCAACCTCAGAGTACTAAGCTATTCATTTCTGTAAAAAGTAATTGAATCTATTCAGATTTATGTGCAAGAATGCCTTATATTCATTTAAAAATTCATGTAAAAATTTATATTCAGTAGGGACATGCAGTTGAGCTACAAGGCAGAATTGAGAATCAAAGTATGTGTGTTAGAATGGATTGTGATGATGCTTTTACAAGGACTGTCTAACTGACTTCAAAAACAAGATGTGATTTAAAGGAATCAAGTGTCTTGGAGAAGAAGATGTGACTGCCTGCTTTAAAGACATAAATAAGCACTGTAGAGCTTTCACCTGCCTGTTAGCAGGAAAGGAATATGAATAAAAACAAACACATAGAAAAAGAAAGAATCCTAAAATGAGATCCAATGTTCATTCCCATTATGCTTCCTAATGATGCTCATTACAATCCTAACTACATTTTAATGCTGAAATCTAATGCCTCCATTCATCATTGGAAATGCTGACAATTGACAAACTTAATAATAACAAAAAACTTGACAGGACTCAAAACTCTATGAGCATATTTATTAGGAGAAAGCTCCTGAGTACCTCCTTGGGCAAAAATGGAAGACAAAATGAAAATCCCAACACAAAGGAAAAGAAAATCAAAGAAAAAGACACAACCAATCGAGTCAACTATCAGTATTTATAGTCTTCTTATTAATGGTTTCTTGGTCACATTTTTTGTTATTGTTGCTAATGAAGTTCTCCTTTTCAAGGAAATACTAAATATAGAGAAAGAAGGTACAAAAGAGGAAAGCAAAACATTCCTGAGTCATTTTGATAAATTAGCTTAAGAGATGATAAATGATGCCAGCAATTACTTAAATTATGATCTTTCTAATTTATCTCTGTCCCATTCAGAAGCATCTGAAAATTATTAATATGCCTATCTAGTTAGCTTCACAAAATTATCGCTCGCCCATGTACACCTACGCCTTATGATACACCATACATCTATAAAACTAATTCTGTAAAATGATCTTTTTAAAGGGAGTAAAGTTGGTAATTATTTTCTTTTCTCTTATTTCTTGGTTCCAAAGTTTGAAATGCAAACATCCCAAGTGTTTTATTTTATGTTATTATTATACTTTCCTGCTTTCTTTTTTCTTAATAAAATCTCAGTAGATGTGAAGGTCTGTGATATTACTGAATTATAGATCTCAATAAGTTATTTGATATACAGGGAATTTTATTCTGGTAGCAACACAGCTGAATTTATCTATTCCAGAAGTCCAATTCTCAGTTGTCTTCTGTAATGCAACTCTGAAGTCAAAGTGATAAGGATAAATTTAGTATAACTTCCATTACACTGGGTATAAATTCTGTGCTTGTGAAGGCAAGTGCTAATATAAATCTCCTATTAGGTAACTAAGTTAATACATTTCATACATTTAATTTTTGTGTTTGTGTATCACTGGCAGTAGATCTGTTTTTTTTTTTTGTTTTGTTTTGTTTTGTTTTTGTTTTTTTGTTTTTTGTTTTGCTTGTTTTTAAATTATTATTATTAAAGCACTTCTGAACTAAGTCCTTCACTTGGTAGTAAGGTGGAAAGAGCAAAGCATTTATTTCTAGGAGATTTTACAGGCTCTCTCCTGTGATGTACAACTCTTTTAATTCTTTACTCTGATCTGAATTCTAGATTTTTACATTTACTGTACCGGAAACATTTTCAGCCTTTCTATTGTTTTCTTCTTCCAATGTTTTTCCATTTTATTTTGTCTGTTTCTCTTTTTATGTTTTGATTTTCATTTACTCTACTTTTTTTTCTTTGCTTTATTTATTTATTTTTTTCCTTACATTCTCCACTCAGTTATTTCCTTCACCTATTTTGGCTTCTTTTGAATGAAGCTCTCAGATCTAAATTGCCATCACTTCAAAATCCAAAGGTAAGCCCCATCAAACCTTACATAGTTCTCTAAGCAAGACACTATTCTCAGTGAGAGATTGGTGGTGGTGCTGCTCTGCGCTTCCAGTTTCTATATTTTAGCAAAAACATAAATCCATAACATTTAACCAAATCTTATTTATCATTAAATCTGTCTATCTATCTATATCATATACATAGGACACTCTGAAAGTCATGCTTTCTATTTATTTCCATGGAACCTCCAATGGATACGTAGAGCACATCATCAGGTACAAAACACCAATTTTCGACATATTCATGAGTATTAGCTGTGTGTTTTCAGCAGCAGTGGGCAGAAGCCTGTAAGCTACACTCATAAAATGTGCATCAGTGGAGGTAACCCTCTGACACTACTGCTGAAACACAGCACACACTGCCTCACATACTCACATCTACTCTTTGGTCTCCAGAAATGTTCAGGAAGCATCCACGAGTTTCATTGGATGCAATTTTTTTCTGCACAGAGAAATTCAGTTCACACCTTTGCTTTGTATGCACTTCTATGTCAGATGCCATTTTGTCAGACTGCCCTCTGCTGCCATCTGTCTCACGGCAACAACATGTAATGGGATATTGCTAGGGAGGTTTAAACTCTAGTACCATACTACCAACGTCCACTTATTATGCCAACATAATTAAAAAAAAAAATAATAGTAATAGGAGGCATTATTTTCAGAGCAGCCCTATAGGTTAGAGTTCTTTTTTCCTTTTCAGTCTGATACATAATCATTGCATATTATCATAAGATAGCAAATGGCTGTGCAGAAATAAAGCTGTAAGACGTCTCTTCTGAAGAAGGGTTGAGGGAGCCAGGTTTGGGTAGCTTGGAGAAAGCTTTGGGCAGAATTCATTGTGCTGGCACTGGAGGAGGCATTCAAGGCCAGATTGGATGAGGTCCTGAGCAACCTGATCTAGTGGTAGGCATCCTTGCCCTGCCCTGCACCCTGCAAGGGGGATGGAACTAGATAATCTTCAAAGTCCCTTGTAGACCAAGACGTTCTGTGATTCAGTACAGTAAAGTTTTAGGACTTGTAACCCAATCGCATTTTATGCCTAAAAAGGGAAGTCCCCATAGGTAAGACAGAAAACAATGAAGTAAATGTAAATGGATTAAATCCTTCTACCCAAGTTTATTCAAACATAACACATGCAGAAAACCATAGTTTTTTTGTTGTTATTTTTTCTGCTAATATTAATCTCTGTCATATTTACCTCCTTCTACGTAACTGCTGAGAAATTCTACATTTAACTATGGATATGTACCTATATGGATATATGCCTCTTATATGCCTAATTTATTAAATTTCTAAGTTACTTGCAAAATCTTGGTTGAAAGGTCTGTCATAATCCGTTTATCTAGACACATTTGGTGAAGTGATACACTTGGACTTCAGATTAATGTACCAAATATGTTTGTATGATCTTGCCCTATAGCAGTGTTCTGCAGACTGGTAAAAATTTTTCTGTGCAAGTAGAAAGCAGCTCTGTAACTTTGGGTTTTTTGGTAGTAACAGCAACTCTTGAGGACACATTCCATTAGATAACCCTGTTCATGTCCAAAAATCCTGCCTGAGTAGATCAGTATTTCACATACAAAGAATTTCACCTAAAAAATATCAAAATCAGCCTTGTTTCCTTATGAACATAGAACACTGAGAAAACTAATAAGAGAATTATGATCTTGGTAAAAATGGAAGTGAGCAATGCTTTGTGGTTTTTTTTTTTTTTTTTTTTTTTTCTTTTGCTGGTTATCCAAATAGTTGGAATGTGGTAGATGTGACACAGTTTTCCTCCCTAATAAGACTTGATACACCCGCTTACTCCATTGTACTTCAGCAGAATTTACACTGTTGCTGTGTATGAATCCTGCCATTTGTGGGGAAGACTCTTCTAATCAGAGGCTTGTTACTATTTTAAAAGTATAATCACAGAAAATACTGAAGGGCTTGCAGAAATAGCAAGAGCCCAGTGGCTCATAAAAGCTAGTACAATTAAAGACATATATATGTTATGCACCTCTGTGGAAGACTTCAGTAAAGTTACATAGAGATAAGGAAATGTACATAATCAAGATTCAAACAAAAATTATTTCTACAGTTCATATATTAAAAACGAAACTTTGCACAGCAAACCAGTCTCAAACTGCCTCTGATTTCAAGAAAATAAATGTCAAGATCTTTAAAAATGAACTCCTAATAATAAAACAACTTTTAGATTCATCTTGATCCTTCTTATGTGCTCTTTCTTGTGAGTCAGAGTGATTGATACTCAAATTATTTCCTGAAATGTAAATGATTCAGGTAATCCCATTAGGAAAGATATGAAACTGTAAATTTCTTATGAAGTAAAAATTACAGTGCAGCCTGATGTCTTGAGAGCAGTTTCACAGTCTTAAAAAAGAAGAGAAAAAATTATAAAGACAAGCACGAATATGGAGCTCCAAGCTGCAATGTGGTCATGCTCAAGTGATGCCAATTACAATTGATTGAAAACTGATGTTTCACATTTGTTATAATTCTGGGTTATGTACTTCTCCAAATTAGAAGAGCTTTCTTTTTTACCTTGCAGTGGATTGATACAAAACCTTTCAGTCCTACTCACATCTGGAAAGCTTAGGATAAGCACAACTGTAATTTTCATTTGGTTTGTTTTCTGTTAGAGCGCTTCAGCCCAGCATTCCTGCTACTTTGATGGCAGTGAATATTGTGCTCCATAGAATTACAACTGGAAGATAACATTATTATTTCAACTCTACTTTATATGATTTCCTTTCACTTTTATTTTATTCAGTGACAGCCAAGATTTTATGATTTATCTTTTTAAGATGCAATTACAGAAATCCACTTTGTTGTTCCATAGTCTGGAACCAGATTGTGTAATGGTGTAGCTGACCTTTTCGTATTATAACTTTTGCCAGTCAGAGAGCAAGAGAGGAAGGGATGCAAAATAGTGGAAGGCTGTAACAGTTTTCATCTGACTTAATATGGTGATGATGAGTGAAAAAAACTAAATATCAGAGGGGAGAAAAATGGTTGAAAGGATCCACTTAACATTTATCAGTTACTTAACTTCGGTTGATTATTGGATACTGTTTCATGTCTACTGTGTTCACAAAAAAGTTGTCAGGCATGATGGTATCTTTAGTTGCTCCACACAGCAGGAAAGCCATTGTAATCTTTGTGCCTTTCCTCTGCATTTTACCAGAGGACAGTATATGTGATTCAGAAGGATATGATGTTTCCCTGGGACAAGCCATGCCATAATGCTCTTCAGAATATGTGATAATGGTGCTTCCAGTGGGACATCAAAAACATCATAATGAATGAAGACAGCAATTTAATTTACATTGCTTACCCAGGAAAGCCTGCATGTTTTCTTTCTAACATAATATTGCAACAAAAAAGAGAAGACCCTGATATCATAAAGAATGTTGGGTCTACTGTAAAGAATTAGCTGGTTTGTTACTACGAACTTTTTCTTTTATTCCCTGAATGATTTGTTATTGTGGTTTTAATGTTCATTTTGTTAGCAAGTTTTTATTGTAGTGGGCTGTTTAAGATTGTTTATACCTTTTTCCTAATTTTCTAGAGATGTCTGTAAATTTACCACAGATAGATACTCAAGATGTGCCCTCCCATAGAACTGTTTTATGATTCTTGCTTGCTACGTTTTTTTTTTTTTTTTTTTTTTTTGCTTGGGTCTTGCTCTTAAAATATACAGATTGCTGAGATAAACTGTTCTTTTCATAAGTGCTGTTCAGCTGAGCTGAACTTTGTGGATGCTGTACTTAGAGCAGGAAGGGATTTAGCCATATAGCTGTATTTATACATTTATTTATTTACTAAAGTGTGGTGGAAGCTTTCCTATTAATTGGATATCTGCAAATTCAATAAAGATCAATCAGGGTTCCATCATGTTTTTTTTTTCTCAAACCTGCTTTTAAGCACTTAAGTGTGGCTGTTGAGTCCAGCCTTGTGTTATCCTATGCAAGTACACTTCCCATTCTCTCAAATCACAGTGTTAAGCTCAGCTTTTGAGCAAGTTGTTTTCTTTCGTATCTACTGCTGCCAGGTAAAATTTTCAGAAGCTCACTTAGCAGAAAGTTAATGATCACCTTACAATCTGTATTTTAAAAGCTGTAATCTAGGCATTATTAAATATGTATTTTACTATCACTGTTTTCTGTTTGTCTATGGTTTTCTTTTCCTTTGTGGTGTTCATTCATCTGTTCCAAGTATAGAAAATGGTCACGTTGTTTCTTTCTTCTAGGGACACTGAACAAATAAAGCTCATGGTTGGTTATTTTCATGTCTTCTGTAAGCAGTAATGCAGTTCTATTTAGGAGACTGAACTGAATTTTGGTAGCATTTTGGCCATGCCACAGAGGGCACGGTCAAGTGTAATTGTGTCCTAAAGCCTGCAGGAACAGGGCACCACTGATAAATTAACAATTACTTTAAGAATTGTTTAGAGCACAGTTAACACTGCAATTCCTTTGTGTCTCTTTAGCTTGTGATACATTTCATGATGCATAGAATAAAAAAATAAAATTAAAAAGATGTTAAGACAAAATTGAAGCTGTGAAGACTAGAAAGTCAGTGTAAAATACTACCAGTAAAATATTTTTCACTTCTAGGGAAAGAAACATAGGAAAACTAAACATATAGAAAAGCTTAGTGGTTGGCAAAGGTTCCTTTTTATTTGCGGTGGTTCACCATGCAGCATTCTTTTTGTCAATCAAAAATAAGGCTATATTACCCATGGTCAGCAGTACTGTAGCTAGAGATTTATAATGTGGATACTTTCTATCTTCATCTTTATTTTATACTTTCAAAGTTTGAGTTGAAACAAAAACATAAATGTAATCTCTCTGCTGTTTTACTGACTGAAGTTATAAATGTGCTGTGACAGCCTGCCATTGAGATGTGAGATATTTAGTAGGATTTATCTGTCTGGCAGTGCAAGCAGCAATTCTTCAAAATTCTTCAAAAAGCATATTTTTTTCATATGTTTTGTTGATAATGATGATAGGTTGGCTATTTTATTTTATCTTTTAACAATATTTTCTGACATAAGTTCTGGTATAGTCCCTAAAGAACACATCATAATAGTCTGCTAAGCTGTTGCCTAATTAAAAAAAAAAAAAAGTGATTGCAAATTCCTCTTTTAGATAATGACTATCAAAAAATTGGTCTAAGAAGTAGTCCCAGACATTGAAAATTGATCTTTAGTAAACATAGGAGAGCAAGGCATAGAGCTTTTCCTGCTGAATTACGTACTTCAGTGTTTCTCTTCTTAGAAAATAAAATTCATTCGGTGAGTAGAGATCACAGAATCACAGAATTGTAGGGGTTGGATGCTTTAGCAGCATATCAAGCAAATTCTGCACATATGGACAGTGCCTATAGATATATGTGTCCTTAAATATAGGGAGAAAAATATCCATTTGTGGTCATTCTTATGCATTAGCCTGCTTCTTGTGTATAAATAGATGGTTTTTAGTTTTCTGATGTTATTTCTTCTGAGAATATTAAACTTTGGCCCAGTGCTGCTGTAGCTGAGTTTTAATAAATTACACACATTAATAAAAAGGAATGACATGTTAATGAAAATATGTCATGTCTTATGAACACATTTGAAAACAATATGAAGATCTATCATTTTATCTTTTGACTACAGGCAGTACATTATTGAGTACAAAAACTGTCTTTGTTCCTAGTTGAAAAAAATTTGAGTATGTTCATGCTCACTGTGACATCAAAAAATCAACTTCTAACCATGTTACATTGTTGATGTCCTCTGGGTAATGAATGTTTGGAATTAGGAACATAGCAAATGTTCAAGACAAACCCTGTCATCCAGTGTGTAGGCATGTGCTACATTTTCTTGTTCACTGTTTTACGTAACAGTAGGACAGATCATTTTGCTGAGTATATTGTTCTGGGCTTGCTCTATATATTGGACATATAAGATTCAAAGTAACGTTGGAAGAGCTTTGACAAAATTGACAAAATTAATTTGCTTTAAATAAATTCTTGTCAGGTCCAAAAGGAGATAATCTCTCCAAATGTTTTTAAACAAGTCTTTAGGTTGGAGAACAGAAAGCTCTGGGGAGTCCTCATTGTGGCCTTCCAATATTTAAAAGGAGTGTATAAACAGGAGGGAGAATCACTGTTTACCAGGGTGGATAGTGATAGGACAAGTGGGAATGGTTTTGAACTGAGACGGGAGGTTTAGGTTAGATATTAGTAGGAAGTTTTTCATATAGGGGGTGGTGACACACTGGAACAGGTTGCCCAGAGAGGTTGAGGATGCCCCATCCCTGGAGGCATTCAAGGCCAGGCTGGATGTGGCTCTGGGCAGCCTGGTCTGCTGGTTGGTGACCATCACACAGCAGGGGGTTAAAACTTGATGACCTCTGAGGTCCTTTATCAACCTAGGCCATTCTATGATTATTTGATTCTATGATTCTTCCATGCTCCACAGCGGAGCAAGTCAGCAACTGCCTCATGAGACTGAATGTTTACAACTCTTGAAAGAACCTGTTGATGTGGCTTCCAGGATGCTCTTCATCATATTTGAAAAGTCGTGGCAGTCAGATAAAGTCCGTGGTGACTGAAAAAAGGGAAGCATTACTCCCACTTTCAAGAAAAAGATGAAAGTATGACCTGGGTAACTACAGGCCAGTAAGCCTTACCTCTGAGGAAGATCATGGAATAGACGCTCCTGGAAGAGACGTTGAAGGATGTACAAGACAAGGAATGTTGTCAGTGACATTGTGTTCCAGTTGAGGCTGTCCTAAGCGGTGCCCCTCAGAGGTCTGTCTTGGGACTGATACCAGTGGCACAGATAGTAGGATTGAGTGTACTCTCAGCAAATTTGCTGACGGCACCAAGCCGAATGGTACAGTTGAAATACTAGGAGGAAGGGATGCCATCCAGAGGGACCTGGGCAGGCTTGAAAAATGGGCCTAGAAGAACTTAATGACATTCAACATGATCAAGTGCAAGGGGTTGCACTTGGCTTGGGGCAATCCCAGATATATGTACACTGGGAAAACAGCCCATTGAACTCTTAGAGATGAGCCCTGCAGAGGAGACCTCGGGGGGGTCCTGATGGACAAAGCTGTACGTAAACCAGTAGTGTGTGCTTGCTGACTGGAAGACAAGCTATGTCCCTGGCAGCATCAAAAGAAGGGTGAGCAGCAGGGAGAAGGAGGTGATTATTCCTTCTCTACTTTGCCTTTCTGACATCCCATCTGCAGTACTGCACTGAGAACTAGGGACCTCAGCACAAGAAAGCTGCAGTGCCAGAAATGAGTGTCACAAAGGTTATCGAACAGCTGGAGCACCTCTCTTGTTGAGGGAGCCAGGTTTGTTTAACTTGGAGAAGAGAAGGCTTTGGGGAGACCTCATTGCAGCCTTCCAGTTCTTGAGCGGAGGTCATAAACAGGAGGGACACAGACCCTTGTAGATGGGCAGATAGTGGTAGGACAAGGGAGATTTAGGTCAGACTTCAGGGAGAATTTTTTTACTCAGAGCATGGTGAGGCACTGGAACAGGTTATCAGAGAAGTTGTGAGTGCCACATCCTTGGAGGAGCTGTTCAGGAACAGATTGGATGGGGCCCCTGGACAGCCTGATAATACAGATTCCATAACTACCAGTACTCAGGTTGCATTTTATTAAAGGTGCAGAACACTTCAGAAAAAAGCACCTTAGTTATTTGTTCTGTTATCTAGGTCTCACTGAGATTTTTGGCTTCTTAATTAATTTCTAACAATCTTTTATTTGTTGGGGAGTTCCTGAAGAGAAACAATTTAATCTTTTAGGGCTTATGAGAGTTTTGTCCTGGTTTAAAAGATAATGGTGTGCAAGAGAAAATGTAGCCCTTATTTATGGCTACATTTAGAGAATGAGGATGTCTAAATTTGAGAATTCAATTAAAAAAAAAAATTATAAATATTGAAACTGAATTAAAAAAAAAATTTAGCCTGTTTGTGGTATGACTATTCCTCTTACAGCAATTTATAATCATCTATATAGACCTGGAACCTTGTTTAGTTGTCTTCAGCATTCTGTTGACATACTATGAAGATCATTCAAAACTGATCTGCAAAGGATAGATTGTATATCACTCAGTTTCCTTTGTATTCCTTCTTACTGAAAAGGAAACAAAACCCTTAGCCTATCAATATCATAAATTGACCTGTTCTTACTCAGCATTTTTTAAGCAATAGTTTAGCTACGCTATGGAAAACAAATCTCAAAATGTGGATGGAATGTGGATGCATTTGGTCTGAGGGTTCTAAATAATTAATCAATTAGTTATCAGTTGATATTTGATTGTGTCAAGGCCCCTATGTTGTGCATTCCTAATTGCCCTCCATGTGTGAATGAACGTCCATTCACTCCCAAATTTTGCTGCATGCAAATGTCGGAAGATGGAGAATAGGCAACTTAAAAAAAAAAAAAACGAAAAAAAATATTTCTTAGTCAGCTTCCCTTTATTTTCTCTAAATCATCATCTACTACGGACTTTATTTGTTTTCAGGGTTGCTCTGTGTTTCCTTCTTGTGAAAACTTCAAATTATAGAGTAGTAAATATGCATTTGTGGGGTTTTTTACATTTAAAGTAAATAAGCCAACATTTCTTTGTTACATGCTTTTGCTACTTTGATTATATTCATAATTGCCATAAACTTAATGAAGATTTTTTTTTCCCTTTAAATAAAGAAAATGCATCCTTACTTTACAAGATATCCATAATTTTGTGGTACTTGATCTTTCCTGGTTTTAGCAGATATGCATATCACGTTTCCTTAAAAGTCTTTCTTCGAATCCTTGTAATTGATAAGCAATGCACTCTGTGTAATGCTCTTTTATTACTTATCTGCCTCTTTTTCTGCCACCCCCCATAAAACAGTGTCCTTTGATTCCTGGACAACATATATAGAAAGAAAATGAAGGAAAAACTTAATATTTTGCTACTTCCATTTGTTCCACTGCTCATATTATTTATGTTCATGCTTTTTCTGGATGGTTGTTGGGTTAATACCTAATCATTTTTTAAGGAGAAATCTTCATGTCTTGAACTTTCAGAAATCCATTTAATATTTTAAAGTTCAATTTGTAAGTCAACTCACTGTTTGTAAGGCAGTTCCATTTTGAAATTGGTTCAACGTTTGAACCTCTGCACATTGGTTCCACTTCAGTATGCCACAGAGACCTAATCCTCACAGAAATGCTATTTGATCCCAGGAAGAAAAAAAAAGATAATGGATTGACCCTCTGCATGAAACCATAAAACAGAGTTCTGGGTTGCTGCCATTCAAACGAATAGAAGCCGGCAGCAATTTTAACACCTTTCCAGTTTCAATTTTATTGCATTTGCAGGCACATGCTGAAATGGTAAACATTTTAATGGTCAGGCTCTGTCCACTTATACCATTACTATATCCCTATTATCTCCTGGTTTGTGTGAAACAGAAATGAAAAGGTGGCAGATTGCTGTGAATGAAAAGAATGAAGATGCCATTTGCATTCATTCCAGTTGAAGCAAATCCCCTTCTTTCCTATTTCTTTGTTGTCCTTCAGAGAGATCTCTCACAGCTTCTGAAATCTGTGAGCCAAGCACTACGTTTCGATCATGTAGCTGAAACCCTATGCGTCAGTCTGCCATCACTTTCATAACACTAAACCTTTTTTTATAAAAGTTCATCAATTATTTCATTTCTTTTTAAATCGAATTGATTCAATTTAATAGAAAACTTCAGTCACACATGCTCCTTTCAATTTTAATTTTAATTCTATTTTTTACTGTTAATAAGTACAATTCTGTACAGGGCCCAGAGCACAGAAAACCTGTTTAAAAGGCAAGCAGCTTATATCTTTCTACCTTCTTGATTTAAAATAAGCTTAGCTGAGACACTCCCCTGCATGACCCTTTTTCAGGGATGAACTTGCACATTTCCATTTCCTTGGCTAAATTGTGGGAATGGCATAATCTTTAAACTTAAACATACAGTATGCATTCCTAATGTGTTCCTTCGTAACAATGAATCATTTTAGAAACATTCCCTTTGTTGTGCCCCTTGCCTATGAGGATTTTGAAAATAAGCAGTTTCTTTAAAACCAGTCATCAGTTAAAAGAACAAGGGTTTGGAGTACATTGTTTTATTTCCTATCCACAGATATCTTCTTGAACTCTGTGGAGGAGACCCCAGCCACATCTGGCACTTTCTAAAGGGGAAGCAGAATGAACAAAAGCAGGCTGCAGTGGGTGCATTGTAGCATAAACTGCATAATTTGAAGAGGCAGTCAATTAAACCGAGGAATTAGTTTTTGCATTTAGAGTCAGCACTTCTCGGCTCAGATGGTTATTGGAAAAAAAATGTTTTTCAGCTCAATACTGCTCATTGCCTCAAATAGGTACATCTGAAATGTCTTGTTGCCAAAGGATATGGAGTGTGTGTGTGTATGTGAGTGGGTGGGGATGTGCAGTCCATGGCCATAGTACTATAACCACAACTGTTTTGCCCCACTGAGTTAGCCATGCAATTGAGCATGCTAACTGTGACGCTGAAGGAGTAGGCAAGGAAGAATTTTGATGTACTCACTTTCATCTTGTGTTCTTACAGAGATGGCTAGGGTTAATAGGTGTGTTCTTCTGTATCATACAGTTAGTAGTCCCTGAAAAATATACTGGTAAGAAAAAGTTATGAAGAAGCATAAAACTAATCTGCTTGGACTCAGCGATCCTTGTTGGCCCCTTCCAGTTCAGGATATTCTTTTCGATTCTATGAGGAATAAATTTCCAAGGTCCTGTAAAAGTAATCCCAGAGGAAGACATCTGAATTGTCAGCAGAGCAGTAGTTCCTGCATTTCACATCACGTGTTTTTATAAACGTTTTGTGCCAAAAATTTTATAAAATCACTAGGCAGCTTCATGAGACAGCAGTGTGTGCTCTTCTCCAGGCATATCTTTATTCCTACATCCCTGATCTCAAAAGGGCTAACAACCATGAAGGGGCTGAGAAGGGGTGACATCTTTCTCTGATCTCGCAGAGAGACCAGCAGTCCTCCAGAACAAGGATTTAATCATAAAAATTTAATCATCAAAATGAGTTGCAGAGAGGCAGAACTGTAGTTTTCTAATCCTTACTGCTTTTCATTAAAAAAAAAAAAAAAAAAAAAGACAAGTTGTTCAGAGGTGTATATCTTGATTAGAAATGTCTGCATCAAAAATACTTGCTTGTGCAACCTCAAGCACATATGCAGTCTGTTCTGGGCAGTCACTTGAACCAAGGAACTGGAGTCTGTAGGTGTACCTCAAGTGACCTCTGCTGTGAGCTACAACACTATATGTAGTGCACAGGATTAAAACAAAATGCTTGTGATAATCCCTTATCTATAAACTAGTAACTGTAGCTATGTGTCCTTAACTGATAGTACAGATCACCTTTTTTACTATAAATTAACTCCCATTAATGTAACTCCCATTAATATAAAACACAATTTTCCAACCTTGACGTAGTCTGTGACCATGCAACCGAAATGAAAGCATGGATCCAAGCAAAAATTCTTCATTTCTATAAGCTACATTTAAACCCCAACGGTAAGTGCTCAGCATTTCCTTGTGGTATCTGTGTTAAGCTTTCTGGGAAAGAGAAGCTTTAAAAAATGGCATAGCACCCCAGAAAGCAACATTTATTGTCTCAAAGGCATGGAAAAGTCCCAATCCACAGCAAATTTCATACCGTTTGAAAATGAACCATAGTCTCAAGCCTGAAAGCTCTCTTTGAATATCCTCCAAGGTTTTTATAACTCTGATACGAATTTGGATTCAGATGTTGTGACTGGCTCATCTGAAATGAAGCACAAACACATATCCAAGTATTCCAAACTTTGCCAAGCTATCCAGATTTGGTTTGACTTTATTGATTTCTTCTTCATTCTTAAGCTAACTCTTTTTCTTAAACAAAAGTGTTTTTTTTGCTTACGGCAATAGTGTTAAAATAATGTGCTAGAAAAGAATTTTTCCCACACACTTTCCATTAAATGTACTATGAGCCTTTGTTTGCCACTTTCAAATTACATGAATAATTTCTTGCCGTTTTATGCAATTAGTCACACTTTGAATCAGTCAGCTTTCAGAGGGAGAGCCATTTTTATGTCTATGTGCATGAACATGAGTGGATTGGTTACTAAACCTGGTTATTTTTTTTAACTTATCACTGAATATAAGTAGAAATTAATGTTCACGATATAAAACATATAGGGTTTTTCTTCTTCCTTCATCTTTTAAAGGAGGAACATCCGAAAGAGCATAGTGGAGTGTTCCCATGTATGCGTGGAGGAAAAAACTGAATTATTTCAAAAATTGTTACTTGTCATGTATGGAAGTGGAAGTGTCATGTATGGTCACAGCGTAAGGAAGGGATGCCATACTGAGGGACCTCAACAGACTAGAAAGGTGGGCCCGGGTGAGTCTAATGAGGTTCAACACAGCAAAGTGCAAGGTTTTGCACTTGGGCCGGAGGCATCCCAGGCATATATACGGACTGGGAGGCGCAGTCCTTCAGAATAGCCCTGCAGAGAAAGATCAGAAGGTCCTCGTGAAAAAAATAACTGAACGTGAGCCAGCAGTGTGCTCTTGCAGCTCAGAAAGCAGATGGTATCTTGGGCTCCATCAGAAGAGGGGTGGCCAGCAGGGACAGGGAGGTGATTGTCCTTCTCTACTCTGTCCTCATGAGGCCCCATCTGGAGAACCGTGTCCAGGTCTGAAGCCCCCAGTACAAGAAAGAGGGTCTGGAAGAGGGCCACAAAGATGATCAGGGGGCTGGAGCACCTCCCCTACAAAGACAAGCTGAGGGAGCTGGGCTTGTTCATCCTGGAGAAAAGAAGTCTGTGGGGTGACCTCCTTGCAGCCTTTCAGTACCTATAGGGAACCTACAGACAGGAGGAGAGTCAACTCTTTGAAAGGGTAGATGACAGCAGAACCAGGGGAAATGATATTAAGTTGAAGGAGGGCAGATTTAGGTTGGAAGTCAGGGGGAAGTTCTTCACTGTGAGAGTGGAACAGGCTGCCCAGAGAGGTTGTGGATGCCCGTCCCTGGAGGTGTTCGAGGCCAGGTTGGATGGGGGTCTGGGCAGCCGGGTCTGGTATTAAAGGTTGGCAGCCCTGCCTGGGCAGGGTTGTTGGAACTTGGTGATCCTTGAGGTCCTTTCCAATCTAGGCCATTCTATAATTCTCTGTCTTTGAGAATGTTCCCTATAGAACCAAATGGTATCTTCATTCACAGGGGCCGTTAAGGCTTAGAAAGTAAAGTTGAGGCAATCCAGTTGAGTAATTTTTGGAATAATGAGCCCTGGCACTTTAACATCTGGGCAGCTGTGTCTGTAAGATGTTTTTGTTGTTGATTCCTTCAAATCATCTAAGAGTGAGTTTCATTATTTTGAGTCATGCAGTATTTCAGTAGAGAGAGTGGTGAGACTTTGGACAGGCTGTCCAGAGAAGTTGTGGATGCCCCGTCCCTGGAGGTGTTCGAGGCCAGATTGGATGGGGCCCTGGGCAGCCTGCTCTAGTATTAAATATGGAGGTTGGTGGCCCTGCCTGTGGCAGGGGGTTGGAGATTCGTGGTCCTTGAAGTCTCTTCCAGCCCTGGCCATTTTGTGATTCTGTGCATGGGTCTGAGTGTGCCTTTTTTCTGTGATTGCAGAGCATTTGCTATGTCCAAATCTTAGTTCCAGTGCGTATCTAGGTTCAGATGAAATCTCAAGTCATAGTAAATCTTCACTAAATTTCCCTTGAGTTCATAGAGATGTTTTAGTATTCCTTTTCCAATTGCCAAGCTTTTTCTGTCCTTTTGGCAGTGAGAAATGCTTGCTATCCAAGTTAAATAAGTTGAGTAGCTGTGGAGTAAGACTCAAGCTGTCTCATAGCTAAATATCCTTAAACTGAAGGTTAATAAATAATTTTTATCCATTCTAATATCTCACCATTTATTTACTTATTTTAATTTTGATGAAACAAAAGATCGATCTCGTGTTGGTTAGAAGTCAGGAAACTGAAAATGTACTTACACTACATAGGAAATTGCAACTCCAAGATGTCCTGCAGGCATCAATTGCAGAAGAGTGCAGAAAAATTCAGAGGGGTTAAGTCCATCTTAAGCCACCAAATGCAACTGTTTGAAAGCAATGCCTTGCTCTCACAATTAGCATTTTCTGCAGTTACAGGGGCTTATGATACCGCTGTATGCACCCCACTATGTCTTTTAACTGCCAAGCAAGTGAAAGCTGCCTTGTCTTTCCCTGCTGCGTTTTGTCTGCTTGTGCTGTATTCCCCCCATGCTCCTCCGAAACTTCTGCTTTTAACAGAAGCACTGAACTTTGTTCCGTATAGCCAGCCTTGGCCTGCTAGTTTATTTCAATAGTCAGCCACGTGATCCCTGCAAGCATGAATTTTCTCTTTTCCTTAAGTGTTCCTTCAATACATCCTTTGACAGAATCTCTTGATTCCCATTCATATTTTGTAGGGGTAGTTCACAACAGATCACATTTTTGAGATACTCATCATTGGTTCCTCAATATCTTGTGACTCTACCAATACAATACTAGTTTTAGATGGTATCCCATCTAAGGTTTATTATAAAGGAGCTCCTTGTAAACATCTACAAGGCTTCCACATCCTCCTTCTCCAAGTCCTTCTTGAAACAGGAGATAAGATTTGAAGTCCTGTGTTTGCTACCTTTTTTCCTAATAGTTTTTTTTTTAATTCTTTGCACTTTGTCTGCATTCATCTGTTATCTTTCAATTTACTTAAATCGCAAGACGTTTATGGTCCCACTCACTTTTTTATATTTACTGCTTTTATAGAACAGAAATATAAGCCATGCCTAAAACTCTAGTATGTGTCATGATAACAGTAATTAAATAGCACCAAAATATGTACTGTAGGAAAAAGCAGATGTGTCAAATACAGACCGGAAAGAACTGTTTCAGTTTTATGATGCTCCTGATAGAGAAGCTTAACATTCAGTGCAGTTGTTTTGTTTTGGCTTTGTGTGTGAAATGCAAGTTTTTATTTGTTTCTCTATTTGTTACCTCAGAGGATGTGTCAGCAGTGAACAAAGAGGAGGTTTTAGAGGGAGTTAAACCGGCTGTATGGGTAAACTTTAGAAGTAGCACAGGGACTTTTTTTTTTCCTAGAGATCTCCAGGCAACTGTGTGGATGTCATTACAGTCCATGAATGTAAAGCTGCAATCCATTAAAAGTCTCTTCACAAACTGAAGGGAAAAGCCAGCAAGAATTGTTTTAAACCCTCTGATATCAGGAAATCTGAATTTATCCATTTAAGACCATTTTCTTGGTCTCATATGTTAATAATTTCTAATTTAAATTACCAGCAAAAATATAACAGAGGCTACTGTTCTTGTGTTCACATATTGTATATGTTGCCTTCTGTAGAAAATAAGGAACTGCAGGGTTTGTGTACAATTTCTTTTTCTGTTCGCTGCATGATTTAGAAGAACCTAGTAATCCAAAACCTAAGCACATTTATGAACCATGCTTCCTTTAGAGAAACATATTCTGTGTTTCAGTAATAGGCAGAAAATAATTTTAGAACATAACTGAAGATACAATCACAATTTAAAAGAAAATCTCAACAAAGGTCCTGATCAGAGCATTCTGTGTTCTCCAGAGTGATTGCCATTTTCCTTTTTCCATTGTTCGCACTTACATGACAGTAAGACTCTCAATTGAAAGTGGATGGCAAGACAAGCATGCCCAATAACACTTCACCACTTTACCAATACTTTAATAAAGTTGAAAGATCAATTCAGTTTCTAGCTTTTCTTGGAGAGGTGTTGCCTAACAAGATACAGAATGATAAATGCTGAAAACCACTAACATATAAAGTGCTACAGATTTTTTTTTTTTTAATGTAACTGTGTGATAAAGCAAGCTTCTATAGATGAATCAATGATGCAGCTGTCCTAAGTCATCTAGAAAAGTAAAAAATGAAGTCAGTAGTAAAGAATAAAATGCAAATATTACTGAATACTGGAACATTTTTCTTCCCATATTTCACCTTGAATTTTTACTTCTTTGTGTCAGATGCAGCAAGGTGAAAATAAGATGTGTGAGCTTAGTTTCTGCCTATACCACAGTAGAAGTGGGTTAGTGAACCAAGAGAACTGAAATGTGTTCTGCTTTTAAAACTAAGTATACTTTGCCAGATAAAAGCATGTGCTGAGTATCATGTATGAACTATGAAAAGAACATTGTGGTTATAATTCACTGCTTGCTGTCTTTGAACATGTAAGGGTGGAACTAAGAAAGAGGAAGGGAGAAGTATTGCTGCTCTGTTGCCAACCTAATACTAATATGATAGGTCCTTGAAGACTTTGAAGTCAGGCTGTTAATGTATGGCACACTAATTCTATGTATTATAACCAGGTCACCCTGTACTCAATTTCTTCTTACGCTTAATTTGTCCCTAACACTGTCTGTTCATTTTGGGATTACTCTAGAGGTGCAAGTTTTGTTCTGGACTAACAGGCTATAAATTATCCATGTCTACTGGCAAAAGAGAAGTCCACACCCTTCTCTTTACTTCTCTTCCTCTTATTCCTCTTTTCTTTGCTACTCTGATGTAGGTTCACTACTCAGGTGCATGATGTTGCTGTTTGCTGCCTTCTCTGAGAAGATGCTACAAATCAGAATAGAAAGAGAAAGACTTCTGCACCAGTTTGTCATTGGCTGAAGACACATGAGCCTACAATTGATCAACATAGTCTGTTCTTAAGAATAGTCTTACATTTCTTGCTAGTATTGGTCTAGTAATATCTTGATGTTGTTTGATCTTATCTAAACCAACACAAATGCCTTCTTGCCTCCAGCTTGCATAAAGTATCCAACTGGTGTGAAACTCTGAAAGGTAGTTGCCATCAACTATTATGGTCTTATCTTTTTTGTCCTTTGTTCTCCATGCTATGTTCTTGTAAGGTAATAAATTGAAGTGACTTATTGTCCGCAAATTACCTTTTGGTGTTCTAAGTTATCAAAAGTTGGTTTACCAAAAGCTTTAAAAGAACAGCCCCCAACTTCTCTTAATGACCAAAGCACTACTTTCCTTTGAGGATATACATCACCTGTATAAGTCTTGATACCTGTCTGGGTATATCCAATAAATTTTTCTCAGGAACTTGGACCCATTCAACCTCTTCATCTTGCAACTGACAGAAGCAATAATTCTTTAATCTGACATACCCAACTACTTAGGTAATGTGTGTTCAAACAACTTCAGTGCAGACTACCAAAATAAGACACTTTATTGTGCGTGTTTCTTTGTTCTGAAACAGCATAAAAGAAAAATATATGTCATGAAGTTCACGCTTTTATATGTTGCAGGGGGAGAGGCTCAAGTAAAAGTGTTCATAAGCACAATATTAAGTGCATAGAATTATTCTCTGCTGTGAGTCTGGAGGGAAAAACATGAAATGGTTGTGGATATTAGAATTCTTTGATCCTTACAAGTTAAGTAATTGAGATTTGTCACTGCTAATAACAGAACATACTGGTTGTAAACAACACCTTGGTAGAGAGTCCAAAGTACGTAGTTTCCCAGTATTGGAAGTAAATGCAGTGTGAACATGGCTAGCTATGGCACGCAGAAGTGAATACATCCAAGAACTCTTGTGTTTCTATGTAGCACCATAGGGTATGGTCAGCATTGCCAGTTCTCAGCACAAAACCAGATGACTGAGATGCTGGTGGGTTTGTTTGGAATTGTTCTTAACTCTGTGGAAGGCTAATGCGATTGTATTAGATGAATGCCTAAGGTGAAAGGATAATTCATGTTGGAAGGGATCTCAGTGGGTCTCTAGTTCTCACTCAGAGCAGGATCATCTTTGAAATCAGACCAGGTAGCTCAGGGTGTGAAGAGACGAGGTCTTGAAAGCTCCAAAGATTGAGACATAAATCTCTCCATGCAACCAGGTAATACTCTCCTGAAAGGGAAATTTGGATTTCAAATTTGGTCCACCTGTGCAATCTTAAATTTAACCTTTATTTCAGAGTATGTATTTTACAGATCTATTTGTGTGTGTGTGTGTGTGTGTTTGTGAAAAAGTTGCAATAGCTGTATTTGTAAGCGATGATCCTTCTTCCATAACACTTCTTAGCTAGAACAGCTTGCTAAGAACAAAACTGATGCAGAGGTTGGAAAATCTGTGTATTAGAGATAGATGTAATTCCCTCTCCCCAGATGTTTTCCCATAGACATCATCTTTCTGGCCTTGGATGATTCTCTGAGACCTGTATGCTGAAATTAAGGGCTCTTTATCCTGTATGAAGATATTCCAAGGATATCATTTCACTTAATTTGTTAGAAAATAGATTGAATTTGGCATCAAATACTATTTGACTCCATGGAAACAAGAAGCCTCTTCTCCATTCATGTTGTGTCTCTGAAGTATCATCAATACTGTATTCCTTATCCTGCTATTAATAATTACGAGCTTAATCCAGGATTAAATGTTAATTTAATCCTGTTTCATCAAACATTCATAGTAGTCTGTTTACCTCTCCAAAGCATTAAAATAAAGAAATTAGGTAAGTTTAAGGAAAGATCATAGAAGTAGATCTTCTTTGTAAAATCTTTGCTAGTAATAGCTCTCAAACATAAATGGTAAAAGACAGAACTCTTGCAGTACCTAATGATTAGATAGAATTAGTTGAAAAGCTACTGTTTTAACTACATTTAAAAGCTACTTCAGAATAAATATATGTTAATGTAACACATGTAGAAACATTTCACCAAGAAAAAATACTGCATGCAATTATTTTGTTTTCTTTTATTTTGTTTTGTTTGAGAGAAAAAAAGATAGTATTCTCCCTTCTTTGGTTCATTAATCATTCCTGGATTTCTGAGATATGTACAGCCTTATTCCCACAATCATCTTTGTCTAAAATATACATACACTATCAGAGTAAGGAATGGTACTAGTTTGTCATCCAAAATCAAATTTCTGATGGAAGGATTTATACCTGTGTCATTTCCTTCCCTGCACCCATGTGCTGAAATTGACTTACAGTCTACATCACAACCTTCTCACTGTATTTTCTTCCTAAAGTGAGGAGATGGATTATTAGCATGCATACCATACTCTGGTCATCAGAGCTACAGTAAGAAAAGAGAAAAAATGTTGTCAAACATGGCAGAATCTGCAAACTTGCATCCATTTGTATGTTTAAACACAGACAAACTGCTGTAAGAAATGCAATTCACACGTTTCAAACATTGGCTTTTGACTTCTACCAGCAAGGAAGAGATCTTCAACTTTAACAGTTAATATAAAATATTTGTGTGCCTGGTGAATACATAAAGTTAATTAGAACAAAATTGTTTGGCTTTCCTCCTATCATTTGTTCAGCTCAACATTTCTGTATGCATAGGAGGGAGGTGGTTTTAATACAGGGGCAATGCTGGTTATAAGCTTTTCTCCTGGAGAATTTATCCTGTGCTTGGTATGCATTGTTTTTACAAGGCTGAACTTGTTATTTGGGGCACAGAGCACAGTTTGCTTAGCACAGAGGTCTTGTTTCTGCTATCATGCAGGGGAGATTTGGGCAGAGATAAAATGAAGTCACTGTGAAATGTCCCATCTCAATATAATGCATCTCGGTTAACAGCAGGGAGTCACAGTAGTTGAAATAATTAGATAAGACTTTGTTCCTTTCACCTAAAGGAGAAGCCATGTGGTGGCAAAATACAAAGGAAAATTGCTAGGCCATATGTATTGCAGTTCTCTGTTTCCACAGAGTTATTTTCTTCTATAAAATGCTTACCATAAGATATTGATATCTATAACAAGGAATGTTTATACTTTATTGGGTCAAAACTATAGGCACACATTTCATCTTAAGCCTACATCATGACTGTCAGTATGTAAAGTGCTTCAAAATGGACTTTAAGAAAACAGACAGCAGTATGCCACTTCTTATAGGCAGATTCTGCCACAGTTTTCAAAGCAAAAGTCAAAATGCAACATTTTTTGATGTATTTCCCAGTAGACTGAGGATTGATTTCTTCCAAGATATTCTGAAGCAAACCTGTATTTATGAGTTCATGAAAAGTTCATGTAAACCAAAGCAAACATTTTGAAACTATGCTAATTATAAATCGAATAGAACTTCTTACAGCTCAGTTACATGAAAAAGAAAAGGAATAAAAGCAGAAAAAAAAATAAAAATCAAGAGAATTGGATGATGTTTTCTTTTGTATTTCAGCTTCATCAGTGAAAGGATTCTGTCTCCCAAGCTAGCTGCTTTAAGTGGAGCTTCGCTCACAGATAGGTTCAGACCCGGAGGAGCAAAAGTCTTTAAGTCAAGGAATTAAAAAGAAACTTAACAAGGTCTAAAGAGAATACAATAAACATTGCTTGAAATGAAGAAGAAAGGGCAAAAACATTTTATGTGCACTCTGTCAAGTAGACAAATTGAAATGACCAGAATGACAGAAACAATAATTAAGGCAGCAATAATTATTTTATATTTATAAATGTATGTATTTATTTATATATGAAAATTCTCAGACTCAAAAGGAAAGCAGTAAAGCAAAGTGGTGACAGCTAGAAAAGTCAAAGTCATGATGTTTCTCATATGATAGCATCAGCTCTGTGCAGCTGCTTGAAAAATTTGCATGTAATATCAAGAGAAGAACATCTGCTGCTCAGTATGCAGCAGGCCACCAAAGCTGCTGTAGAGAAGAGGTGGGAGGAAGAGATAGATAGGAACTAGACCATGATAAGCAGAACACGAAGTGGCATCCCACTGAATGGCATGACCTCTATTATCACTTTTGAAGTCATTTACTCCCACTTCTCCTTCAGTGGCGAGCAGTCACTGTGATGGAGGTAGCTGCCATAGGCAAGTTAACATGGTAGTCAATCTCCTAACGTGGGATGATTTTCATTGAACAAGTGTTTTCTGCAACATGAAATAGACGTTTTCAAAGTGACAAAATCCTTTCTATGAACTGAGGAACAAATTACCTATCCCCTCCTTCCAGCCAGTACACAGCTAATATGGAGAGGCAGCATGGCAAAAGACTCCATCAGATACAAGAATGATGGCACAGAGTAAATACACAAGGATCTGTTTGTGAGCAGTCATGCATAATAAGAGAGATGAGCGTTTTTTATATATACATATGTATATATATATACATGTATATATTAATACTGATTCAGGCATATGTTAAAACTATCTTAAAGGGCTTTAAAAAAAAATAAATCTGTTTCTCTCAGTAAATTCTTTAAGTTTTAATGGTTCATTACGCTGAGCAGCGAGTTTTGAAATGAAGTTGCAACCTGTACAGTTCAAAGAAAAATACATGTGTTTTTTTTTTCCTTTCTAAGTATCTCAGTAATTCAGAAATTGAGTCTTAAGAGTATATCAATTATTATTTACAAGTCGTGTGTTTTACTTCACTGTACACATACACATGCATAAACCATTAGAAACCATTTTGTTTAAAGAGTAGTATGCTACTTTTCTTTTTATTTCCTTTATTTTCACACACTGATAGTTCTTGTCTTCCCTTAAATAATTGTTCTGTCAATAAATATTAAAGCCAAAGTAGTACTAGTGGTCATTTCAGGAACACGTTTGTAATGCAGCAGTGCTTAAAAGATGTTGTCAGATCAGCTATACTTGGTTTGAGAGCAACGCAATTGTCTAATAATCTAATAATAATTTAAAAATCTGTGACACCATCTGTGCAAATGCCTGACAGAGGCTGTGCTTTCGCACAGTATGGCTTGCCTACAAAATGATTTGATGTCTATGGTGGGCAGCTGTTTTTACAAGTTTTGTTATCAGAATTATCTTTCTTTGTCCTCCATATTATGTGCACAGAGGTCCCTATCTGGGAAAATGCTAACGAAGACAGTATGGCAGTTACAAAAAGACCTTGTACTGACTTCGTGCAAGAATTCTGATTAATGGATTCAGTGGAAATGGTATGAGCCAACTTTTAAATTACAGTTTGGATAATTTTGTCAAGTCTAACATTATGAAATACCAAAAATGGTTATTAGGAATAGCAGAATCTAAGACTTTTCCTTATTTAATCAGTAAACAGAAATATTTAGAAAAAGAATTGCAGATTTGTATTACTGTCACTGAACTGTTTGTTGTTTTGTTTTTCTTTTGAAAATATTTTCTAATTTTGAGCAATGAACAAAACTGTTCAAAACCTGTTCCCTGTTCTGCTGCAGACCTGTAAACCTGTGAGTGTGAGTTTGTGTGAAGTGAGGCGCTAGCTACTGTATGCACGCAGTCGTAAATCATTCAGAATTTCAGCTTATTCTAGAAAGTACAGTGGATTGCTACTAAGGATTTTTACAAATACTCTCAGCTTTCTAGTTAAGTTCACTTTATCTGCAGGGGTTGAAGAATAAATGGTAATGTGAACAGAGGTGGAGGAGTGAGATCCCAGGGATGCTGCTTGGGATGTATAGCTGAATAGCTTATATAGTTGTACGAACTGAATATTCACAAAAGCAAAACAAAACAAAAAAGTTGTTTGACCAGCTAGAGTGCAGAAACCTGCCATAAAGCACTATTCTTCTTTTACTCTTATTTCATTGGTATGTCAGCACTCCATAGGAGAACCTGAAAGATGGTGATTCTTGGTTCTCTGTCTGGACCCAGACAGCAAAGAAGGCTCAGAACAGATATGTGCCATAGAAACAGAATGAAATAAAAACATTTACAAGTTGTGTTTATTGCTTCCTTCATATCATGTGCTTTGTTCTAAGCCCTAACCTGAAATCTAAAATGCTCGGTTATGGCTGCAAATACACACATGTAAAAGGAAGACTTTCTAGAAATTAATACTTTCAGAGCATTCTGTGGTGTAGTGACTTATGTATGTGTATATAAAAAACACTTTGAAAAAAGAGTTTATATATAAACCACTTTTCAAAGGTGTGTCATGTAAGAGACTTTCTGATAGAGAACTTCTCTAATATTAATATTTGCCTCTTGTGAGTCATAATTCATTTTGTCACAGACTGCAGTGGCAGTGCTTTGCTTTTATTAAGATAATAGCTTTGTTGACTAGCAGTGTTTGGAGCTATTTCATAACAAGGGTCACCATGTGCTTCCTTTGTCACCACGACCTTCGTATTATGTCTGTACTTTCTACTTCAGTCTAACACACTGCTTTCATTTACTTGATGGTTCCATGGTTCAACAGCACTTAGAGAGTTGTTGACAGCAAATGGGAAAGTTTGAAAACACTGCTCTTTAAAATAATACCTTCTGTTACATTGTGTTCTAAATTTATTTCCTTTCTCTTTTCTTTTTAAAAGGAAGACAATTGCATAAAAAGTAGTTTTTTGTTTTTTGGTTTTTTTTTTTGTTTGTTTGTTTTTGGTTTTGTTTTGTTTTTCCTTTGATTCAACAATTTTATTTGATTTCATTTCATTTTCACAAAATCACAGAATCACAGAATGGCCAGGGTTGGAAGGGACCTCGAAGATCATGAATCTCCAACCCCCTGCCACAGGCAGGGCTGCCAACCTCTGCATTTAATACTAGATCAGGTCGCCCAGGGCCCCATCCAACCTTGAACATCTCTACAGACGAGGCATCCATAACCTCTCTGGGCAGCCTGTTCCAGCACCTCACCACTCTCATAGTGAAGAATTTATTTTACTTTTTTCTTTCATTTCTTTTCACCACAAAATTCACCTCTTAGGTCATAGGTGGCCAACGTTTTGGTTTGTCTGGGTCTCAGTGACTGAAGAGGAATTGTCTTGGTCTGCATGTACATAAGTTACATCAAAAGTAATGGCTTGTATTTGTTTCCATGACTTTCCCTGGCTTTTTTTTTTTTTTTTTTTTTTTTTTGGTGAAACTAACATATCAGTGTTTTTTAGTGAAAGTAGCTACAATTCTTAGCAATTTCTCAAGGTGTGTTTGTCAGAGACTTCTCATGAAAGTTTACTCTTCCTATCTTTCATCCTTGAAAACAGTTGACTGCAAATGTACATACTGCCAGAAGGCACTGTCATAAATGAGGTCTGATTGTGAAGCAAGGGATATTTCTCTCTGTAAGATAGGGCTTATAGAAGTCTGGTAGAGATGCATGATCAAATTTTTCTTCAACTTGTGTATCTGATTGCAACTCAGTACATTTCATTTGAAAATTCTCAGGTAATTTATGTCAACTGAAAATAGAATCATAAATATATTTAAACAAAAAAAGTGATTATTTTTTCAGCAGTCTTGAAACCTGTTCTCAGATTGATTTATCTGAACAAAAATCAATGCTGCATTATTTGTTGCTGTTCACAGGACTGTGTTGAACCAGTGTATCAAAATGAATGAAATTATTTGCAGTAACTTAACACTGCACTGCGCTATACTGAGGTCAGATAGTTACCTTCTAACTGCAAGTTAGTACATCCAGCTTTGGGATGCTGTAAGTGCAGTCCGCTCATTGTCATCAATGTGAGAGCACAGTCTGGAAAATGACCACTGTGAGGTTATCTGTGTGCCCTGGTTGTCCCTGATACTGTTTTGTCCTGTAGGAGCTGTATCTTCTGAACTGTCTGTGGCAGCCTTTGCCACAAGTGGCAACATGTAAATACGTCAGGATGCAATGAAAAAAAATTATCTTGCAGATGGAATGTTGACTTGTGAAAATGATCTCATGTACAGACTCATGGGATAATAGGGGCACAGAAATCCACATCTGTGGACTGTACAATTTAACAGAAATGTGGAAACCTTCCAGAATTGAGTGCAGTACTATATTTTTTAATTAAATTAAATTATTTTAACTCACGATTAGCCCTTCAGTATTACTTTTACAACCAAAGGACCTGTTTTTCACCATTCATTCTGAATCATGAATGCATGCCAGAATTTCATGATTTGTCTTTTTAATAAACTGCAAGTGTTTGTGGTGTCATCTCCCTTGACAGATTTGATACAACATGAAACATCTTTTACACCTTTGGGAATGTTTCATTATTTTTCCTGTTTCATTTGATGACAGTCTGGTCTGTTTTGGACAGAATAACTATTCAGCCTTCACACCACCCTAAAGCACAATAAAGCACTGTAGTATTAAATCTAATTCTAATATTACTTGCTGTCCTATTTACTTGTGACTGTTTTCTTAAAAACCTTGGGATTCTCTATGCCATCTCTTCTTGCATTTTTAAGCTGTTTTTCAACCCATTTCAAGCAGGGATCAAAGCAGTTGAATTTACTTTATTGAAGTGAATTTACTCCATTAAAAGTTTAAAATCACCCTCATGTAGTTAATGTAAGTGACTTTTATATGTTCTACCTTTACTTGGTCTGTCACTGGCATTCAACTCATTGGATCTGCTACAGAAAATGCTCTTACAGTGCCTGGCTGTCATCAAGTAGTTCATGTCCAGGGCAGTGCGTTCTCTTGTTGTATCCTATCCTTTTGAACATTTGTTTCAGGTGATTTGCTCAAGTAGGAGGAGACAGTTGGATGTAACATTTGTTGTTTCAGTGTTTGTTTTAGCGCTTCTTCATTTCAGCAGCCTTTTCATGCATCGCTTCGTTACTATAGCTTATGTTATCACTTATGCACAGATGACACATGGATCTATAATTCTGGATGGTCTGCTCAGATTTTGCCTTTGTATTTCTCTGCCTGCAACATCTCCATAACTGGATGAATGGTAATCCTTTATTACAAACAAATAAGTCAAAAAGGATTCTTTTTAATCCTTTTGTTTAGTTTTTTTGTTGTGGTTTTCTTTTTTTTTTTTTTTTTGCTCGTGAGTACTTCTTGTCCCAAATACTGCATCTCTTTTCCTACTTCCTGCTATGGTATAGGAATTTTAAAGTGTTGAATATAGTTCATTATATAATCAGTGCCTTGCAGTTCAAAATGTGATTTTTTTTTTTTCTTCCATTTTTTTCTCCTTCTTCCATTGGCAGACCTTAGAAAAGAAATCCGAGAAATATCTGATCCAAGTTGTCTGAAAGTCAAGCAGAACACCAATTTTTTTATAAGGCTACCACTTCTCAGGCCGGTGACCTAAATTTTAGGTTACAGCAAATACAAAAGCCACACTCCTTTACTCCACGTGCAATCCCATTTTTATTATTTGATTTCTTTTTTTTTTACTTGCCCTGAGTATCAATTTATTTATACATTTTTTTTCCTAAACTGTAGAAGGCATAAAAATTGTAGAAAATATTTTTGAATTGAGCTTTCTCTGTAGTACCTTCTATGCAATTAAAAGTCATCAAAATATAATGCAGTTTGTCAACTTTTAATGTACTTTTCATTTTGATTTAGACTTGATCTTCAGTTAATTTTTGCAGAATATTTAATCTTCCACTGTATACTCTTTTATTTAATTTTTGGCTCAGTCCATGTTCTTTTCATTCAGTGCACACTTTATGTTAAAAACGTTTAAATTACTTAATGAGACATAGTCACAGGTTGCTGACATTGCTGTAATTATTGCTTTACTGTCTTGGCAGTAGCATGAATAGGTGTTTCAATTCTCAACCAAAGCTATTCTCTCACCCTTACAAAATATCAGTTGTAATTTTTTTTTTTTTTTTTTTTTGTTCAGGAAGTTCCCAGTGTGATAACCATAAATATATACAATTTGTACAGTGTCACTAATAGAATCCTGTTTAGAAGGAATTATCCCCTCTGAATTTTTTAAGTGGTGTGTAGGCATGCAGTAAATTGACTAATCTTGTGCTAGAGTTATGGTGAAGACAACACCAGAGTGATTCTTGAACTGAGCTTGCCATACAGCTTCAGGACGAGAGATGCAAATCCTGCAGAGAAAGCAATAAATGGTTAAATTTGGACATAGGTGCCTGGAATTTCTGTGCATCCACAATCCAGACATGCAGTTAGAGTTCTGGCTGCATGTTAATGTCTGTGGAGCAGTTGGCAACCGGTGTGGGGAGCAGGCAAGATAAGGCTACCAGAAGGAGGAGGTTACTGGTACCTGAAATAAGCAGCACTGTAGTTCCATCTGCAGGGCCAGCAAGTCATGAAGGATGGGACTGTTGTAAATTGACAGGTGCTATGTGCCAGTACTCTCAGTGGGTCCATAGTGCAAGAATTCTGTAGTCACCAGGAAATTCAGACAGAGAGACACTGTTCTTAAATGACTGTAATGACACATGATGGAATTGTGACACAGAGCCTTATCACCATTCTGGTAGAAGTCCTTGAAAATGAGAATTGAATTCTCATTGCTTTGGTTTTGGGCTTCTGACAATAATAACGCCAATAGATACTCATTTCTAATCCATCTCTACAAATGCTGCTAGTTCTATAAAGTCGTTGAAATGCTAGATACCAGATGCAAGAAAGGTTTTTTTAAATGTCCTTGTAGATGATGAGAATTTCTGTCATCTCAATGGCCAATGGCCAAGGTATGATGTGAAGGTATACCTGGAGTTGTGAGCAGACAAAAAAATAAGAGGATATACGGCTCTTATTTTAAGTAGAAGATAGCAGGAAAAAGAAAAGAAAAGAAAAGAAAAGAAAAGAAAAGAAAAGAAAAGAA
>NW_024962264.1:7149786-7166711 GCF_019238085.1 Lagopus leucura
AAGAAAAGAAAAGAAAAGAAAAGAAAAGAAAAGAAAAGAAAAGAAAAAAAAGTGGTGAATGACAGCAGGAGAAACCTGTTTTCTAGAGACACCAGCAGGCTGCAGCTGGTGGTTCAGGAAGTGTGTGCTGGAAACTGACCTGTGGCATACCTGTGCCCATTGACTCCACGAACAACCTTCTTACCCAAAGCCAGAGCTCATCGACACCAGTTGTATCAGATACTGCACCCAATGCTAATATTTTATCATGTTGACCCACTCTAGCAGACAAATTTGCTATTGTTCACAAGTAAACCTAATTTATGAATTTGTAAATTAAAATCATTATGTATTGATTGGCCTGCAATACCATTCATTATGTGTCATATTTGTACCTTCTTCTCTATTGATAATAATTCTAAGCTTCATACCCCTAACAAAAGCATGTAAATATTAACATGCAAGATTTTTAGCAAGAGGAAAACAGACATTCAAAACACAGAGATAGAGAACTTCACTATCCACAAATTTCCAACACGCTCGATTTCTTTTTGGTGGTAAAGTTCACTGTGGTCCCAGTGCTCATCTTTAATCAGTCATCTTGATTCCCATTAAAACAATTCTTTTGAAAGTTCTTTTGAAGCTGATAATAACAATTACATTCAGACTAGCATGTTTTTATGTGTTCTCATTTCATTTTCCCCTTTCTTAAATGCAGATACAATGTTGTTTTTTCTGTATTCATAAATGCAATCTTGCTTTGATAGCAGTTGTAGTCTTTTTCCCATGTGCCATTTTTCTTTATATTGCATCTGCACTGACAGTTGTTTGAATTTCCCAGCCCAAGGCCTTTATGAACTTGATAGTTTTGCTTTCCATTAGCTGTTAAAATCTCCTTTTATACTTCTTAATCCTAATATTATTTTTAATATTTTTCATATATTAAATCTTTTCTTAGTTCGTTCTTTTGTTAAGAACTAATGTTCTTAATAAGCACAGAAACAGTGTTTTTAATTTGGGGAGTATAAATAAGTTGACTTTGGCTGAACTTCACTGAAAATCAGATTTCTTTTTTCATCCTTCATCTTTTACAGCTTAGGGAACTTTTTCTGTTTGTTAAATCTCCCTCCAGAGTTACAGCTCAGCTTCAATTCAGATAATTCTCAGTTGATCTCTGTACTTTGAGATTTCCAAAATACAAGCTTGTTTTTGAAATTTTTTATCCTTCTGCAGTTGATGTCTTTCCATTCATATTTTGTCCTGTAACTCATGCTGCAAGTTCCTAGCAAGATTTTAATCTTTGCCTTGGAAAACTTTTGCCTTCTGCTGTATTTGGGAACTTGAACTCTTATCTCATTATCCTTTCCAGCTGGTTTCCCGAGTTTCTCCTTTTGAAACTCAAAAATTCCTCAAGCCCTGTATTACTTAACCAAATCAATTTGCTCCATTATTACGTTTTTATTTTATCCATTAGATAAATTAAAATTCATTCTTGTTTTATCATACAGTACTGAAAATATGCTAAAATCAAATTAAACCAAAACCTCTTCTGGATTTCTGACTTCTTTGTCACTGCCAACTCTCCCATTAGCAGTGTTTCATTATTAGTAGCTGTTATTAATAACTTAGAGTTGCCAGTCTTTATTTGCAGAAGTGAGGTCACCAGTAACTGCATATTTCTCACATTTTCTTTACTGTATGTCATTACACGAAGATCTTCTTTATCATAATCTGAACCTTTGAGTCTCAACCTGTTGATACCTATCTGTCATACATGAGAATTTCTGGAGTTAGTCTTTTAAACAAAACTGAAAATAATCTTTTAAGAAGAAAAGAATAACTGGGTACAAAATTGCATCTTGGAAGCTTACAGTGATGAGAAAGTCTTTTGAGCTGGTTTCATTTAACTGACATTATGGAAAAGAACTAAAACATCTGAAGGAATACCCAGGTAAAGTTCAATATTCCAGTGTGCTCTAAAGTGTTTGAAATTCTACAAAAAACTGTTTGAAGACATAGATAAATAGACTGAAAATCTCAACATTTGATACTGGATATATTAGAAGGCAAAAAGGACAAGCAGTTTGATAGACGTGTCACTATGGAATCTCAACCTGTTCTTCACGGTAAAAGCAGTTGAATTAATAAAAGTGGAACCAAAAACTGATACACTGCGGCTAAACTGTAACAGTGACACTTGCTCTTTCTCAAGTGTTGTTTTGCAACAGAAATTCATTAGCAATGTAAAATGGAACAGAGAGTGCTTTTATTAAGAAATTGCAGCCCTTAAAAAACTGCATTTTTATTGGAAAATTCTGACTAAACTGGTTAGAAATGCCAAAGTGGACATTACTTGTAGTCACCATCTTATCCTGTGACTTCTATGTTATGGAAGTGAGTGTCCTCCCTGAGCTCTCTCACCCAGTGCTCCTGCAAAAGCTCTGCTGTCTTGCTGATGTCTGAGGTATCTTTATGGCAGTGCAGCTGTTGGGAGTGCAAACACCATCTGACTGATTGTTGGAGTGAGGCTGAAGTTGTAAAGCTGGTACAGTTTACCAAAAGTGATCATTTTGTCTTCCTCTTGAGCTTAGCTAGCTTTTGGATTTTCAACTGTTTTATTTTTGCTCTTGTTTGATCTCATGCCTGCAAAACTGTGAGTGCTGGTTCTCATCTTCTGTCATGCACTTGTCCTGTATTAGACACATTCAGAAAAGGACACATTAAACAAAAGGGTATACTTACAGAAGGAAATGGGGGAAAAAAAGGAATCATTGAAGAGTTCCCTTGAGGAATGCAGTGACATGAGAAACAGCTTGAACTGCCAGGGACACATCATCACTGGCTGAGCTGAGCAACAGCCCTGAGGAGTGGAAGTGTGGACTATCACAAGGCCCTGCTGAGAGAGGAAGATGTCAATCTCATCTGGAGAGAAGAGGCTAATAGCAGTGAAAAATAGCAGCAAGGGTTTTGATGTCCCAGAAGAGCAACCAAGGGCAGTAGCTTTCTGAGTCATGATTTGTAGAATCATAGAATGAGTAAAGTTGGAAAAGAACTCCAAGATCATCTAGTCCAACCATCTACCTGCTACCAATATTTCCCCACTAAACCATGTCCCTTAGTACAACATCTTAACAATTCTTGAACACCTCCAGGCTGATGACTCCACTACCCCCCTGGCAGCCCATTCCACTGCCTGACACTCTTTCACAGAGAAGAAATTTCCTAATATCCAACCTGAGCCTTCCCTTGCGCAGCTCGAGGCCATTCCCTTTCATCCTATCTCTAGTTATGTGGAAGAAGGGGCCAACTCCCACCTTGCCACAAGCTCCTTTCAGGCAGCTGTAGAGAGTGATAAGGTCACTCTGTATTAAATAATCCCAGTTCCCTCAGCTGCTTCTCCTAAGACTTGTGTTCCATGTCCCTCATCAGCTTCGTTGCCCTTCTCTGAACACACTGCACGCCCTTGATGTCTGTCTTGGAATGATGGGCCCAAAAGTGAACACAGTACTTAGGGTGCAATCTCACCAGAGTTGAGTACAGGGGGACAGTTACCTCCCTGCTTCTGCTGGAGGATGCCATTGGCCTTGGCCACCTGGGCACACTGCTGACTCATGTTCAGCTGAGCATCAGTCAATACCCCAGGCCGTTTCTTCTACACAGTCTTCCAGCCACTCTGCCCCAAGCCTGTAGCATTGCCTGGGGTTGTTGTGACCTAACTGTAGGACCCAGCACTTGGTCTTGTTGAACTTCATCCCATTGGTCTCAGCCCTGCTATCTAGCCATCCAGATATCTCTGTAGGGCCTTCCTACCATCAGGCAGAATTCTTTTATTCAGTGACCATATTAAAGAGAGAACTTTTGGGAGGAGAGAGAGAAGTATACAGTATATTGTTTCTAAGTTATTTAGTCCATTCCTTTGCACAGCTTTCTCTTGCCCTCTCTTTTTAATAATGGTTGAATAAATTTAAAATATATTTCAATATTTTGAAATGCAAAGTGTGTATATTTTTCTAAGCAATCTGGGAATGGAATGTTTTCAGTTTTGTGGAAAGCAATCCTATTTTTAATCATTGAGTGATTACTGAATTCATCCAGGGTTCACAAAAATTTTGATAGAACTGACTGGTACTACAGCAAATGGGCTAGCCCTTGGAAAAAAAAATCTAAACATTATTATGCTTTTAATACTTGATGCCCAATGGGCACCTAGTGTGTTGTGAAAGATAAGTAAAATTTAAGTGGATTATTTATGCAGTAAAAAAAACCCATATTTCAGTATCGTGATATATGGCATATATTCCATTCCAGAGAAGGCTTCATATGTCAAATGTGTCACACAGCTTGTACCTTTTTCTGCAGCATGCGTATACTACATGACAGAAGACATAATTTGAATTACAGTTGGTATATTAAAGCCCTCCTGTGCATGGAGGTATTGTTTATAAAGGTAACATACAATTGTAATTTTTCAACAGGGACTAGTTTCATTCTTTTTTTTTTAAGCAGAAGAATAGGAAATAATGTAAAATCTTGATTCAGAGGCAAGGATTATATTTTCAAGGTTATCCTTCTCGTACTTTTATCTAGTTAAATGCTCGTACTGATGTTCAATCTTTCTATCCAGAACTGACACTCAGCACATCTTAGAAAGATGGAGAGAAACTTGACCTCTTTTGCAGCTTGTATCCACAAGTTAGTGAGGGATCATCCTATACTGTACTGTAAGATTTGAGAGGCCATGTAATTGCCAGTGCGCTTGGCTGGCTACTGCAAAGGTATTGCATGGTCATATTGTGTCAGGATGAGTGCTCAAAGATTTCTGATACCTGGCTACACCACTCAAGCCTGGATTTGTACACAGTTTCAGTGTTTACGCAGTTTCATCTATAGAGTCAGAAGTATAATCTTAGTGACATGGCTGGCCTCGAACATCAAATCTTGTCTTGAAGAAAATCAATTAAAATAAGAGTGAAGGGTTTACTGAAAAATGTATTTTAAAGAAAATATCTGATACTTGGAAGAATCCAAACAGTACTAAACAGTCCTAGATTATCATATGGTTTGCCTGAGGCTTTAGATGCTTTGGAAGCCTAAATTTACACACAAAGATGGAGCTTTATTTGCATGCATTTTTCATTTAGTCTCAAACTGTCAAGAAAGTATATGTACACAAAGTGTTGCAGAGATATCTATTAAATCATTCATAGGTGAAGTTGTCAAATTTACATACTTAATTGCACACAACCGAGCACCAGTGCACAAAATCAAAACTTACTCTCACATGAGAGAAGAAGCATGGATTTGTAACTTTGTGTGTGTGTAAAGAATTGATTGATATTTATTTTGAGCATTATTTGTATTGTTTGCTTTGTGACAATGCATGAAAAAGGACAAAAAAATCTTACATTACACTTTGTTAGAGACAACTGAGGAGATAGAGGATAATTAGTTTTAAATATTTTTTGTCACCTTCAAATAGCAATTACATATTTCATAAGTATTTTATCTATACAAATATTATCATAAGTTAACTATAGATCTTCCTCTGTAAGAACAAACTTATACTGAAATCCTGGGTGTATTATAGTTACAGGGAGAATTGCCAAGACTTCAGCAGGACGAGGATTTCATCTCTAGTCACATTCCTGCAAAGAAAGAGTAGATACTATAAATCACTCTTCCGTATCAAATACGATATTAAATGTAGATATGCTTCTAGCACCATCCTATTCTCTTCAAAATCTGCTATTGTAAAAGTAACCATTCTGAGATATGGTTCAAAATGATGATAAAATTAGCGCATCAAATTTGAATTCTGACTTTGCTCTGAAATATATCAGGATGTTAATTTCAGTGAAACTGTGATTTGATAAATGTTTGCAAAGAGATAAACTAAAACCAGATTTTATTATTTTTTTTTTTTTTCATTTTTTGGTGTGTTGTTTATTTATGAACTTCTAGTGAAAAGATGATTTGTATTTTTTGCCTTGGGGCAGGAGATAAAAAACTGCATCTAAAATTCCCTATTTATTTCTAAGTAATACAGTACTGTATTGAAAATCATAAAAACAGAGACTGCAAATTGAATTCCAATAACTCTATTCTGTGAAAAACAAAAACTCCATCTAGTAAATCGGAAAGCATTATTGACAATTATATGCAAATTACCAGTCTTTTGGCAGACTCTTCAAAATTATTATCTTATGGCAACTCTGTAAATTACACAGTTATGCCAGTAATGTCAGATTGTTCATTATACTTTATTGATACATTTACATTCCATTATATTGGAATATTTTTGATGGGTCTTATGAGACTTTCTTATTTGCTTATTTTTTTTTCAGCTAAATTTCCCTTGCGTTTGTACTTACCCTCAGAGTCATATCTTCTTGTAAAGCTGAAGTGACGGAGCAAGTGAACTGGTTGAAGGACCATCACCATTCAGTGTTTTTTATATCCTGAAGGCCACCAGATAATGCAGACAAAAAATGAGTGTTGTATTGTCGTTGTAAGACTTCATGGAGTCCTGTGAATACCTTCTCTTTTCAAATCTGGTCACTCTTGAGCTCAGGCCACGTATTCCTCTCCCTGCCCCAAATTCAGTAGCCTATTTTTCTTCCTGAGCTGAGAACAAATTTACTATTGCTTCTCTGCTACGAAGTATGTGCTCACTCTCTCTATTACAGCTTATATTTAATAAACGAGGAACAGGCACCCTGTTTATGTTTATTCATAACAAGTTTAGGTGTTACTTTTGAAGATAAAGAAACGAGTTTGATGATACACAATATCAGCTACACGCTCTGCACTGATAGCAAACTTTAGCAATCAAGGAAAGATAAAAAGGTTTTGCAGAATTTAATCACATACTTCAAAGTAGGCTTAAGAACATATATTTCAGAAATTGAGATAAAGTATGAATGTTTAATTTATCTTCCTTCTTTTTTACCATGAGTGTTTCTGATTCTGTTGCTAATAACCACATTGCTTGTCAGCCAACACCTCTTTCATTTTTTTTTTTAATGGAGTTATTTTTTATTTCTTTTCTGAAGTAACGTCTGTTGAAAAAAAAAACCCTCTCTTAATTAGCTTTTAGTTTTCCAAAGGATGTGACTAATGCTTAATTTTGCTTGTGTAGATGACATACGTTTTTTGGGGTGTCTTGATATATTTTACACAATTGTTGAAAAGAAGAAAGTTGATGTAAAAATAAGTAATTTGTGAGCAATGTCACAAGCTGAGGTTCAGCTCTGGTGAGTAACTCCATTTCTAGAGTAATCTGTGACCATATCTCTATGTGATGCTGAGGACAGACAGTGTAGTGTTCCATTTTGGCTGGTTGTTGCAATAATGTGAGAAATACGCTTCTCTGCTATGGCTAGAGTCATAGAGGTAACTGTGAACTTGTTTGGGCAAGGTTTCTAACCAGTTAAGAAGCACCACCTTGCATAATATTTTCCTATTTTTCTTTTGGATATTTTTAATTGAATCTTGGTAATAGGGATACTGTTTAAGCAAAACTCAAAACACATCTGTGCCCTTTTTTATAAAATCAAATTAAATATGACCGTGATGTTGTGAACAAATACTTAATATTTATGTAGGGGCAATGTTTTGTCTAGAATGAGTATACTTCTCCAGATTGTATCAGCTAACTTCCATGTCTCATGTGATGTAGTGTGGAGAAGAGCAGCTCTTTTTTTCCTTATTCAGGTCGCCCTGCTAATCTTCGAAGTGGAAGAGTCAGGATGAAGGGCAGCTGTCACAAACTGAAATACGATTTTTTGGAAGACTTAAATTAATATATTTTTTACAAGTCTTACTGAAATGAAATTCTGGTACATCTTGATAGTATTGTCAGAGACCCCCTTCTCTTTTCATTCCATAGCTATAAAAGTGTCAAACTGAGAATAAGAGCTGACCGATGTTTGTATATTTCAGAGTCCCAAAACTCTTTCTCCAGCGTGAGGACTGACAGCAGACTCTGCCTGGTCACAAAGTAGTCTATTTTTGAAGAGACAAACTTTGAGGAAACCTCTTGATTTATATTAGCTTTTGTTTAGCTTTTCTCTCTGCTGGTTCCAAAAACGTGATCATGATAGAACAAAGAAAAATCAAAGAACAAAGGATTAATATCTCAGTGGCAAACAGTGCTGACAGCCAAGCTGCTAGTTAGTGCAGAAAGCTGTTAGCTTGTGGTAAAAGGCTCTGTGGGCCTCCAACATTGGTACCATGGGTTTATGTGAAGGAGGGCGCTACATCTATTTTAGGTCTTGCAGTTCTGAGACTTGTTCTTTCTTTGGTGTTCAAAACTAAACGATGTAAACACAGAAGGAAATATTGCACATCTATACAGCATACATCGATCGCACTTGCTACTTTCCAGAGACAGAAGAACTCAGGCTAAGGACTGTGCCATAGAAGCTACTGAGAGCCAAGGTCTTCATGAGGGACTGGGGGTGGACCTGCTGGCTCAAGTGCCGGCCAAAGACTAGAGCAGATTCAGTTTGTGGGGAGAACATGAGAACCATCTGAAAATTCATTGCAGATTAACATTATTATTTAACATCCAGCTTGTGGCCAGTTTAAAGTATTCATGGTAAGATATTTCGTTACATGTTAGCAGGCATTGTTCAGATAAACAAACACTAACATTCTGAGTGACTGAAGGAGTTGGACCATGTAAAGGATACCAGTCTAAAGGTCAGCCTTAGAACTTGAAATTCAAGCGCAGTTTTAAAAACAGAAGGCTCAGAAATTGTAACACTGCACATAGATATTAGGCCTGAAGAGCAGGTCTGCTATTTTGGCATATTAGTAGTGCTAAGTGAACTCCTGCTGTGTTTTGGGTCTGTGTAATGCCAGCTCTTCAGTATGTCTGGCTTCTTTCCTAACACTGTCTCATTATACTTTCTGAAAAGGAAAACATACTTCCTAGAAGCTACCTACAAGGTGGTTTGGCTTAGCCTTCATTTTTTTTTTCCAGTTTTTTACGTTTTCCTTTCTTTCATGGCAGCAGAAAGCACAGGCTCCCATGAGAATTCCTCTGGGCTACAGTTCATTTACAGCTGATTTTAGAGACAGTGCAAGAAGAGTACTTTGATTCTGAGCATGTCTGCTGTCTTCCTGACTGAAACAGGGAAGTGCATAAATCCAGATATTAAAATAAATAGACAAAAAAACAGATGTTTTACGAAAGCTCTAGAACCTTAAAACCTTTGTTTGTTCTGTATTTTACTTGATTATCTGAACATGTTCTCTCTTTCCTAGCAAACAACTGCAAAGAGAAGTGCAAACAGACAAAGGGAACGGCAAAGAGGATTTTAAAAATGCATGCAATTACAGAGGAGTTTAGACAGAGAAAATCCTTCCCTTTGGCTTCTGTGTTTAAAGTGAATTGCTGCAAATACTGTACAGTGTAAGTAGTGGCTTACCTCTGCACACTGTTTTGTGAGAGATGTGAGGCTGGTGGGATAGGTTAATTATTTTATTTTGTTGCAATAAGATGGGGAGGGGGGTGCATGGAGTCCTTTCCTTCATTGCTTTCCATTTCCATGAGAGACCAATGGCGGTAAAACAGAAAAATGTGACTTGGTAAAGCTGGAAATAGCTGTTTCTTCCAGTTCCCTTCTGAGATTGTGTGTGGTCTTTGTAGCACTTGGAATTCTGTATGATTAGAAGAAAAAGCTAAATAATTTGACACAACAAAGCAGTGCACAACTTCAGCTGCTAACAATGACTTAGTAGCTTGCCTGTCTTTCCAGAATCTGACAAGTGCCTGAGGAAAGACAAACAACTCCTATTGTGAGAAGGAAGGAAGAAGTATTAAATGCGGCTGATTTTGAAAGGAAAAAAGAAAGTCTTTGCATGACAAATGAAAATAGAAATGCAAATCAGCTCCAAATACTTAACATATCTGATAAACAATTGCATAAAAATAGCAAGTGGAGACTTTAAAGACCTTCAGACATTCTGTGTTCATATTAACTGTTAGAGTAGCCTTACTTAATTTAGGAATAAGCGTTTACACTGCTGGACACAAACATATTCTCCCTGGTCGGGTAGACATTTCTCTGGCACATGCAAGCATCAGCTCCTAAACTTCAGGATTTTAGTCACACAAATGATTAAAATTATATCACAAGAGCTAAAAATATGTTCATAGGCTAAGATATTGCTCAACATTTCCTGAAGCACAGGAAAAAAAGGGTGACATGGAGAATGTGGAGGAAAAAAGAGAGAAAGAAGAACACTGTCTAAATATAGTGTGTTGTTCAGCGGCGTCTGCACGGATCATCTATTTGAGCTGATCGTGCCCATCTACTTAAAGGGTTGTTTTCTGATAGCTATATTTCAGCTATTCTACAATCTAGAAAAGCATCTCTGCTCTATCAGCTCTACAGGTGCCGACTCCAAAATAATTTATATAGTGTAAGCTGTAAGAAAGCCTGACAAAAGCAAACAATATTGAATCTGCTGGGCCTAAGGTGGATCACCTATTTTGAAATGTTTATTTTAAAAGAAAGGAGGCACCACTCCCGTGTGCAGAGTCTCTACTTCAGTAGGATAACTAACCCATAGGTCAATGATATGTTGTTTTTTTTATTTTTTTTTCTCCCATTGTGCTTTTTCTCTGTAACATGCACATTTTTGAAAATACAAACACCTTCTTCTCTGCATTTATCCATGCCTCTTACAGTAGTGCTACTATTTCAGAATACTCCATGGAAACAGAAGCAATAATACACAGTATGACTTGAATTTCAATTTCCAGACAAGGCATTGGAAGTGTTAAAATTTCAGCTTAACCTGTTGTGCAAACAGATGTCATAACAACACATAAATTCTTTTCCAGGTATGGTTTGCCTAAGGAAAAAAGAAATTCTAAAGGGAAATCATAAAATAAGCTTTAGCATGAGATCAGATCTGGTTAAACATTTTTTGTTTGCAAGTATATGTTATTTATGATCATAATGTTCTCCAGCCTTCTTAAACTCCAGTCACCAAACATAATCCAATGACAATGAATTCCCTGGGTGTCTTACAGCTGCAAAATAAAAATGGATGTTAAGATCTTGGAACAACCTTCTAGTTCACCATCATTAGCTAAAATAGTGATTTCTCTTGAGAAAATATAATATAAACTTATTTTAGTAGGGTGGCTTTGGGACTCAAATGGTAAACATGTCTAGTAAATATTGAACTATTGTTCTTTCCCTTTAATAAAAAGTGTTTTATTACTACTTACATCTTTCAAGCTTAATGCTTTCATTAATCAGCATATCAAGTAATGGCATTAAACATTAATAAGACATAGAAACAGGTGATTTTCTTTCAGATAGCTGAACTATAACACAGAAATGCTGTGGCTGATATTAGCCTCACTTTCCTGTTGCAGACTAAGGAGATGGATTATATACCTGTACTTTTATTCCTCCATCAGCTTGCTCATTTGTGCCCCAAACCAAACTGAACAAGACTGTCAAGATTGTCTTTAAGGAGTTATGCTCTGCTGTGTCCAGTGGCTACCTGGTGTTTGCAAAAGCTTTATGCACTTTGCCTCACAGTTTACATAGCAGAGCCATGATATTTCGGTGGAAATGGCAGCATTCTGCACTAAAGGAAAACGAACAAAGAAAATTTCAAATAGTTGGTGTTATAACAGGGTGCAAGACTTAGAAGCAATAGAACTGTTTTTTTTTGGTGTTTTTTTTTTTTTTTCTCTTCAAGTAGACTTGAAACTTTGGTGAGAAATGGAAATCTGATTCCTTCCCTCTGCACACAAGTATGGTGGCCCTGAAGAGCTCCCATCACAGCTGCAAGTGGTTAGGAAGCACTCATTCATGCTCACTGCTCCCTCCAGCCTCTGTGGGCAAACTACAGCTTTGAATTCCCATCTGCTTTCCTTGACACCCCCCACAATGCACGTTTTTTTCTTATTGAAAGGCAACTCATGATAGGTTATCCTGATATCCTCATTTTTTTAATGTGTAAAACAATAGTTCTATGAAAGTCCTCATTTTCAAGGGATGAGACATGATTTGTGAGGCTTTTTACTCTCAGAAACTTAATTTGTCCTCTTTTTCTTTTGACAGCCTATTTATCTCACCTTGGCTAAATCATCTATATAGATAATAATTCATATTCCAGTTGTCAGGAGGTTCTGCTATTTTATGTTTCCTTAGCACAGGTTAGAAATAAGTAAATTAATATTCTTCCAGGCTGAAATTATCATTTATTACAGTCTGTTATGTTGTATTTCATTCTCTGTGTAGTCAAGAATACAAAGCCAGCACTTTTTCCCCAAAACTTCGATATGATTTTTACAGTTTTGCCTCTCACTGTTTCTCTCTCTCTCTCTCTTTTTTTCCTCAGTCTAATTCCAGTGTGCTCTGCATATGTCCTGCCCCAGTCATAACAAACCTGCATCAAGTAGCCATCTGGGCAGCCCACACTGTGCTTTCAGTTATGAAGGACAATTCTCCTGCAGGAGTTCTCTTTCTCAGTCCAATGAGAAGAGTATTAAGGATTTCCTCTAGGAATCCTCCTAGCACAGTCCTGGTTTGGAGTGTCTGTGGATAAAATACATTCCAGTTAGCTAGAAAGTATTTGCCTATTTGTTCCTTAATTGCAAGAGCGGGAGTTGAAATAAATATTTCCTTGCAGAATGAAAACAGTAGGTTTTTCCACAACTCCGTTTCTATCCTTTTCCATTAAAATTTAAAATACTCCTTGAAGAGAAAACCTAGGTATTTTTGCATACTTAGAAACAAGCAAACAAGAAGCACTCATTTTACATTCTAATCATAGGTGGTATCTCACTCTGTGTACCTAAGAAAAGCCCTTAAAGACTGGTGAAAATATGTCTGAGCTGATTAAAGAAGAATTGTATTGCCTTTTAAGTTACTGTTATGACCTGAGTGTTATTTTGTCTGATCCTAATATTTAGAATTTTATGCGAAAAAAAGTTTACTTACAGTTTAGCCTTTTGTATTATAATCAGTGGTCTGTATTTCAGCATGCCAGTTTGTATGTTCCTGGGACATGTCTTCAGACAGTTGCGTTTCTATAGCTCAGCAGCTCAAAATTCCCTCTCATGACTCAGTCTCCATTTATTTGTAATGTTCTCCTAGTAGTTACCTGAGACCAGTGAAAAACCTAGAACATGGTGTACTATTTAGTGAAATTTGTCAAAACTGTGTCACTTGGTATAATTTTGTGAATCGTTCCATCTTAGCAGTAGCAACTGAAACATTTGCTTAAAATCATATCTCCTGTTTTGAAAATTGGAAGCTAAGGAGCAGCTAGGCTTTCAGGGCAAACATTCAGCTTGTGCACATTTCATATAAGGAGGTGAGCTTAGTTTTTAAAAGTGCGGTCTGTCAGATCTTGGTCATGCACCATGGGCAGACCAAAATACAAGCAATCTGAAAATCACATTTCTGTCCATGTTGTTTGTTTGTTTTTCTCTCATCCAGCACTCTAAAGGATTGCTAAGGCTTCTGTAAATGTCAGAAGTTTATGTCATAGTGTTCAGCACTCCATAAAGCCTTGCACATCTTCTGTGTTCTCATGGTACTTAATTATTATTCAAAGTCAGTTAGAAATTTCCTACCTGAAGCAGCAGCAGCTCTTCTAGGTAAAAATAAATACATTTATGCACTTGAGATGTTCATTAAGGCAATAGCTTGGGTATTTTTTTCAGTATTTAGACATTATTTTGCTTCTATTAGTTCTGATAGTAGCTTTTCCACTCAAAATAATGGAGCTTGTAACGTTAAAATCAATTACACTTACAGATATCCTGGATGAGCTATACTGTCCTTGCTCTGCAGGTCTCATTTCCAACTTTGAAGGCTACAATATGAATTCAATACGTGTAGGCATTAAGAATTAACACAAGATACAAAGTCTTTCTGGTTGTGTTCATAAAATGTCAGCCATGTAGTAGCCTAGAGTTCTGTTAGCACGGTAAACTAGGATGCAATGAGAAATGTTTCAGGGGGACTTATTTTGGTATTTTGGAAATCTTAGTAGTATTATGACCTTGGATTGTCCAGATTTGTTATTAACCTTAGGTGTGTCCTATATCCTGTTGAGCCTGCATACATGGAATACATACGAGGAGTGGCTGAAATCCCTTAGTTCTTTTCGAAGAAGAGAACACTGAGAGGATACCTCATTCCCTGTGGTTTCTTCACGAGGGAGAGCAGAGGAGCAGGCACTGATCTCCTTTGTCTGGTGACAGTGATACAATCATGGAAATGACAGAGCTGCAATAAGGGAGGGTCAGGCTGGATATCAGGAAAGGTTCTTCCCTGAGAGTGTGGTCAGGCACTGGAGCACGGTCCCTAAGACCGTGGTCATGGCACTGAGCTTGCTGGAGTTCAGAAAGCATCTGGACAATACTCTCAGACATCTAGTTTGTTTTTTTGGGGTAATTTTGTGTTGAGTCAGGAGTTGGGATATTCTATTATGTATATGCACATATGCATGCATTTGACTTGAAGTTTCTGCTGTACTAAAGCTACTCATGCAGTCTGGACTGGAAATTCTGAGCTCTCAGATGCTGTTTTGCTGTAATCATGATGGCTCAACTCAATTTCAGCCCTTACCTGCCTGGATCATCATGGAGCTGGATCAGCCTATGCCATTCTTTTCTGTGGGACAAAACTGAGATCATTACAACAAATATTGTTGCTACCTCCTAAAGCATGAGGTGTCATTCTAAGAGGGGACTTTGAAATAGGTGTGACAAGTTAGAACAGTGAAGAGCACAAGGGTGAGATGCTTTTGCCAGTGAAGGAGGATGGAAGTGTAGAACTGGGGAAAACTCCACTGCCCAAAGAAGAAATTCACTCACTCCTAAGATTAAAACTCAGAGTGTTTAAGAATTGCAGCATTAGATCTAATTTTGAGAGGTCTTTTTCTTCCTGAAAATCAGATAGTTTTAAAGTGCCAATTTATTTTCTGAAATAGGGGATTCTGCTTTTTCTTTCGCCGTTTTTCCCCCATTGATCTCTTTGGCCTGAAATTCAGAGGTTTGTAAAATGTCAGATGATTTCATTTGATTTTGATCAGATTGCAGGTTAAAAATTAAAAGTGGGACCAAAAAAGTTTTTTTTTTTTTTTTTTTTTTTTGTTTTTGTTTTTGTTTTTGTTTTTTGTTTTTTCCTGGTAAACTGCTTTCTTTCTTTCATGCTTGAGTTATTATAAGATGATTTTAATTTAATATAGTGTAGCTATATTTGCTTCAAAATTACATAAAACTTATGTGACTCATGTTATGGAGGAACAAGGTACATTATAAAGTGTGTTCAAAAGAATTGTCTTCAGATACTAATCAGCTTTTGAAGGAAGAGGAGAATTTGTGAATGTACAACTGCAGCAACTTTCACCCTGGGAGTCAGCACTGATTCTTCTGTTGATACATTCCTTTTGGTAAAGCAAAATATAAATAGCAGCATATAATATCCACAAGCACAAAGAAATACCCAATTCCTATTTTTTACCCTTTCTTAATATTCTTATTTCTTTGCTGTTTATACCTGCTAGTGAAGTACAGCTCGATCTTTTTTGAAGGGTAAACAAACGCCACAGTATCAAACTGTTTCGGTTTAAGGACATGCAAAGGCAGTGCAATAAAGGGAAGACATTTTCTTATTACTGGTACTTCTCCAAGAAAGGTTGTTGTTTTTATTGAGTGGAAAAATGTCACATTTATCCAGTATTCCCTACAGCATTGATCCAGTCTATTGCATATTTGGAAAGTCAGTTCAGTTCAGCCACAACAAACTGTAAAGCTTCGTATAAAGCTATCTAGTCCCTAAAGATTCTCATTTGGCACTTTTGCCTTGAGAAGTCCATGGAGGCAATAGACTTGCAGAAGTTGAAGGTGTTTGCAGACTGTACATCAACTACTACAGCGTTTCCTGGAATACTGCTTATTACTTTTGGCTAAGTTTTCCATACCTAAACTTCATCAGGGCAGTCTCCTGACTGCATTAACAGATGATGGAGAAAGAAGCTCTTTCTCTGCTTCTGTTCTTGATTGTTTTTTTTTTGTTTGTTTGTTTTGGCTTGGTTTGGTTTTGGTTTTGTGTTGCTTTTTTTTAATCTATTTTATGAAACTCTGTGGGTTTTTTTTGTTGTTTTTTTTTTTTTTTCTGAAACTCTTTCCCTGTTCTCCTAGCATAACAAATAAACCTAATCCCAAACCCAGTTGTTTTAGACTATGCCAGCCTACTTGCCTTAATTTACTGTAAAAAGGCTGGGTGGTCAGTGGAGTAACTGTATGTGCTTGAATTTGAGAAAGTTCAGAAAGGAAATCACTCACACTGCTTAGGGCTCAGAATATGAGCAGTTAAGCTTCCTTTTTGTCTTCAGGAGGAATATAATGACCATAGCTTTTCTAAGAGCTAGACTCACAGCTCGGTGAACTCCACAACTTGAACTAGAATCTTGCCACTTGAAAAAGACAAGTTTTGCACTTTGCTTCCAAAGAATTGTGGACTGTTTCTTTCCAGTTTTCAGTCACCTTTGAAAATGTGTTAGGGATGTATTCTGCTTTGCAGGTAAGAGTGCACTTGTTTGGATATGGCACAGTGAACATATATACAGTGTATACTAACATAAACCACTAGCTTATACCCTGAGTAAAACTAGAGAGGGTGTGACATGATTTAGTAATACTTCAGTATACATCAGTGTACTTATTTTGCATCTTTGGAAAATTTGCATGATGGTTGTAAGTGCCTACGCAAGCTGAAGCTGTCTTCACTGCTAGTCTTATGTTAACAAGATTATGCTAAAAGGAATTCGCCTGATGCTGCTATCTCACTGTCATTCTGCCATGCAGACAAGCTTTTTTTCTCTACTGGACTGAATATGATGGAGTGGTTCCTTCCTTCCTTCCTTCCTTCCTTCCTTCCTTCCTTCCTTCCTTC
>NW_024962264.1:7166721-7217053 GCF_019238085.1 Lagopus leucura
TTCCTTCCTTCCTTCCTTCCTTCCTTCCTTCCTTCCTTCCTTCCTTCCTGCCTGCCTGCCTGCCTGCCTGCCTGCCTGCCTGCCTCCCTTCCTTCTTCCCTCCCTCTCTGTTTTTCTGCCTTGCCTTGCCTTCCTTTCCTCTTTCGGTCTCTTTCTGTCTCTCTTTCTGTCTCTGTCTCTCTCTCTTTCTGTCCCTTCCTGCCTTCCTCCCTTCCTCTCTTACTCTCTTTATTTCTTTCTAAGCATGAAAAGAGTCCCCGCATCAGAAAAAAGCCTTCCAGCCTGATGTTTAGGTCATAGTTCTCCAGTGTCTGTAATTATTTATAACATGTGGAATGGTTTCTACAGCAGAGAGTGCGAGCTTTACAAAAATAATCAAACAGACTTACTCCAAAATACCTCTTATGTGTTTGAATTCTCTCAGATAAAAGTGGGAACAAAGCTTGTGTCTCACAAATTTGGGGTAATGGCAATGATTACTGGACTGGGTATTTATTGTAAGGTGGCGTCACATAATTCTTGGTAAATCTATCCTTCAGAATCATTAGTTATGGAAAATTATTTCATTGAATTTCTACATCTTTTTTGATAACCCACACAGTCTTTTTACTGCAAATGCTGTATTCATTTGGGAATGTGCAGCTCTAGTTTCAGTTTAAGAACTTGATTTCCTGGGGACCAAAACTCTGTGGGTACCAACTGTTTTTTGTATACATTGTTGACTATATGAGTAAACATAGTTTTTACAGTAAACATGCCACGTTAAAATATTTATCTGATGATTTCATAAGTCACTTTATATGTAATTAAAATGCTTTCCATTTGATGGAGGCCCACAGAAATATAAACTCATTTTAATTATCTTTGAGGCTTTGCCACTAACTTAAAAATAAAGTGTCTTGTTTGAATGAAAATAATATTTTTTTCAATGACACTATCAACTATGGGTATAAACTGGCTTTTCACCATGACTTTACTAATTACAATAGAAAAGCTAATAGAACTTAAGGTCTGGTTTTACATAAGCTTTGATTAGAGAAAATTAGAGGAAGTTTGTGTAACAAAATCCTTCAGTACATAATAATAATAATAATAATAATAATTACTGTTACTACTACTACTATTACTACTACTACTATTACTACTACGACATCAATTAATACTTGGTTTCTCTTTCCTCTAGGTGGAGTCAGCCTTTTTTCCTTTGGGCAAATTTTGTATATACATTTGCTTTCCTTTTTGTGTATGTGCTAAGATTGAATGATTAAAGGAAAGTGGGCTTTCATCTCTGTAATTAACATTTGCATGAAGCATAAAATGTGAAAATTAGAATTGAGGATGCAGTCGAGGGGGAAGCTGAACCCGTCTGATCCTTCCTGATTTAAAACCATTTGACAGACCAACTCTTTGAGATTCCAGCTCTGTTCAATGAAATGCCAGTGGGGAACTGCAATTGGGAGGGATGCATCCATTCATCCCTCTCAGGCAGCTCAGTATTGTGTGGCAAGGAGAGACAACAACCTCCACTTCTCAGGGTCTTTGTGTATGTGTTCTGCCAGGGTTAGAGGGAGGCAGACATTGTCTCCTGGTCTCAAACAGAGGCTTCCAAGCACTTCAGGAGCCTCTCATAAGCATAAGAATCCAATGTTTACTCCCCATCTCTGCCTCCTTACTTCTGTTTACACTAAAGGAAAGAAGCAAATGTCTGCACTGAAATGAGATGGAGGAAGAGGAAGCATTGCTTAACATAAGTGTATTTCACTGTCTGTGTTCAATTCCACACACATTAAATGAAACAACACTGAGTTGGAAACCAGGTTTGCTTTTGAACAGTATATATAACCATTTTGTAACGTTTAGATTATAAATAACATAAGACTGGATAGCAAGATGAGCAATCCTGTGTTGAGTTGTCTGAGGTAGTGATGCCTAAGAATTAAAAAAGGATTCTTAAATATATATGGTCTTCCTTGGTACAACAAAGGCTTGAAGTAAGGTGCTGCCAAAAGAGCTCAGTTGCAGGCTCCAGGCTTCCCAGTGCAAATTAGGAAAAGGAAAGGCCTGAACAACACAGCATTTATATCTCTTAATCAGAACTGGCCAGCTCTCAGCATCCTGTGGCAGAGGCACTGCAAGAGCAGGTGTTGCTGACCTACTCTGGGGCCTAAGTAGAAGTCAGCCTCCTTCTGGGTGAAGTACTGCAGGCAGAGACTTGTGTTAGTGCAGCTCTTCTCAAGACCTGTGAAATCCTCTTAAAAGCTCCAAGTCATCTCTTTCTGACTGGCAGTCATAGCTCAGCTGCCATGATGTGGAAAGCAGAGCAGAACTGTTGGTCTTTCAAAGGCGTGTGACTGGCAATAATTCATAGGCACTTTTAGGACTGCACAACATTTTCTGAAGATTTGCACACTGTTCCTCAGGCTCCCGTTTCCATCTTCCAAATAGTGGCATGGATCTCAACTGGGTTTGTATGTTAGGAACTGGAATATTCTTTGAGGAAGCAAGTCCAGAATGTAGCAGAGAAAGATGAAAATGATTAGGAAAAAGCAAACTGCTTTTTTTTTTTTTTTTCCCTCCCCTAAGAAAACAAGAAAGCTATGGAACTAACCCTAGTTAGAGCCTGCAAGCTGTTACATAATTTTAGCTATATCTAAAGCTGCAGAAGAGAAATTGTGCAGACCCACTTGCAGAGTCTGTACTGCTCTACTGCTTCTGCTCCAGTGCTGAGCTCTGTTGTCCCTGCAGGGCTCTGCTCTTGGGAACCTGAGCCTACTCTGGGTTAAGTTTCTTCTTCTTTCCATCCCTGCCATACTTCACAGCTGATCACTGTCCAGAGATGACTGTCCTTTTCCTTGTGATTTCTTGCTTATGGTATGTCTGTAAGGTAATGCATAGAAAATACTTAACTGGCATGCTGTATGTTGATTGCAGATTACCAAAATTAATAAGCCTTATCTTACAGTGGTAATATATTAATAAAAATTATAAGTAGCTTTGATGAGTGTAGATTAAGGCTTTTTTTTTTTTTCCTAACATCTGTGAGCGCACTTCTTTCATTGTCTACTGTGCACATGTAGGATTAAAATAGTGTTTTAGAAAAAAACATCAGATTAGAAAGCTAACAATTGTAATAATTAAAAACAAATCAGTTTTTTTTTTTTTTTTTTTTTTTTTTTTTTAGAAATGCACTTATGCACTTTAGTACCTTTGATGAAGATATATATTATAATTTCTAATTGCTGTGATAGAAGTAGAATAGATTTGTGGGGGCTAAGATAAGTCCCTTGATGAGAAGAAGTACAGGGAACAGATGACAGTAATGATGTACGTAGGTAATAAGTGAATATGAATCTCCCACACATCTAGAAGAACAAACAAACAATTCAAGCAGCATCATAAACAGAAATGTACATTTTAAAGCAGACATTTTAAACTCTTTTTTGGAACCACCATTTGAATTTACTTCTTATGTAATTAGAATCAGACAGAATTTAATGTTAATGTGTGAGCATGCATGAATTCATCCAGATACATATGAAGGCATATAAAATATATTTAGTACTTGAGCACAGCTAGCAGAACGATGTCATCATGCAAAGAGATGTTCACACTGCATAATTACCTTATGACAAACACATACATCGGGATTATAAAGAATCTTCAATGAAAGAGCTGTGCCGTTCTGCATACGGTATAATTTTAAGTAGAAATGTTCCAGCTGTTGCCAGTACTGCTGTCAAGCTTGTATCTAATCACTCCTGGTAGCAAAAAGCCTGATTTAATGCTGCTTCTGTGGTCTGAATTTTTAAGAGTTGGGGTTCCAATCCCCAGTATTTTTGCTGTGCAAGACCAGCTCTTTAGAAGTATGAAAAATCTAAAAAATTGAGATTGCTTCAGTGATGTTTCCAAAAATACCATTATTTTTACCCTGGCCCTTTGCACTGCCAGAGTAACTTTAAAAAATGTCTGGTAGTTATTATAGCTCGTGAAAAGAACAAAATAGCCTGTATTAATGAAAAAAAGTGGTAGGTGACAATAATTCTTGTGGAATAAATACATATTTTATCCTATAAAAACTGAGATTCTGGAGCTCTCAGTTGAGCGGAAGCCACTGAAGCAAACCCAATGTTCTCCAAGTGTGTGACAGGTCAGGGTTTGTCTTGCCATTCCTACTGTGAAAGGAGAGATTGTCAGGGCTAAGGCTGTCCAGCCTCTCCACAGCTGACAATGGGAGTCTGAGATATAAGAGTCTTACCTGCTTTGTTTGTAAGTCTTGTTTTCCATCACCTAAATCCCTCTGTGACTAGCCACTGTGAGATGCATTAAAAGAAGAAATATAGACAGCTACCCACCTTTGTCAAGACTGGTATAAATCAACATCTGTGCATGTCTGTGTACATACAAAGTTGTGTATATATTCAAGTCAGTATTATCAAATATGCTCTTTCCTACTTTCTGACAACCAACAGACTAAGATAAAAAGAATGATGTGTACCTTTGGGACTGACTCTTTGTTTGCTTTTGCCTTTAAGATTTAACTAATACCAATTAGTGTTCCATATTTAATATACATGAACCTGTATTTAGAGGGTGCCAATCTCTTCATTTTTAGATCTTTTAGAATAGCATAGTAAGCATGATATGATGCCTTTCAAGATGTCCTCAAGTAGAATCAGGAATATAAAACTATCATTTTGGTCTTTTGTAATGTTAAAAATGAAATGCCTGTGGAAACAAAGTGAAAAAAAAAAATAAAAAAAAATCAACAACCTCAAAAAAACACACAAGAAGGCCAAATGTACTATGGATTAATGTATTTATGTACCACAAATACACAAAAAAGTCCAAACGTCTAAAAATGTTAATGATTCTTGATAAATTACCTTTTTAAACCCATATTTATAACAGAAAAATCTGTTTTGCTTGGCCCACCTAAATGCAAAAGTAAGGTCAGGGGATGGGTTTGAAAAAAGCAAAGTTCTTCAACCCTCCACCATTACCATCCTGCAGGGCAACAAACATTTTGTGGAGAGCACCAAAATATTTCAAACAGCTCATCTGTAATGTTCAGCACAAAGCTGGCAATAAGATTCCCTATGAAGAGCAGGCAGGCTATTAAACAGGCTTACAGTTATGTGCTGCCAGATTCTTGTGACTGTGTCCTGAAAGCAAATCCCCAAGGTTTAGAACAAATCCCTAAAGAAGAGCAGTGAGGATACGTTTCCTATCTTGCTACCCTGGCTTCATGTCACTTTGTCATAACCAAAACCTGAAAACTGCTGACCTGGCAACTAATATTTTAAAAAAAGCTTTGCATGCCAAAGTTCATTTAACTGTGATCTAGTGGGATCTGCTGTCAGAAATTCACATCATGTTCCAGGACTCTGAGGGCAAACAGCAAGTATCCTCTCCCAAAGTAGTGCTGCTGCAATTTTGACAAGCATGTACTGAAAAGAAGGCAGGGAATGCAGGTAAACTGTGCAGCCTGAAAAATCCTGCTGAAAAAGACACAAGAAGTGCAGTTCATCTTATGGGAGTTCTTCAAGTTAAATTGAGGCTAAGGCTTTCATTACCACCTCTAACCACCTATAATTTTGCTCTTTCTGTTCTCAGCAAAGAGAGATAGACATCTCTGAAAAGCAATTCTTTTAAAAGAGGTAGGTAAATCAATCTCTCTGTCTACTCACCCCGAGTAACATCATACCTTTCCTGAATGAAAGGACAAATTCACAATGGCATTAAAGTCATGACTCCCTAGTTTCTTTATGGAGTTTGGAGTCCTTACTTCAGTTAGTGAGCTCGTAGGGGAGCACCAAGGCATTCTATTTAGGAAGCTTTTTTTTAAGTTAATGTTTTTATTCAAGAGATTCAAATCCGGTGAATGTAATGGCTTCACTTTAGTTTAATTACCAAACAAACTATTAAAATTTGGTACCCTTCAGATTTCTGGGTGCTGAAATCCAAAGGGAACCAGAATTTTCCAGATGGTACTACTTTTAAAATGCTCTTCTTACTTCCTCTTTGTTACATGCCTTATAATCATCCAAGTGAACAACCATTTTTCAAAATTAAATATTTTAATATCACCTGAGTGAACCACTACTCTGTTTGTGAGTGTTTTCTCTTTAGGAGTGAAGATGTGTTTTGATTTTTGATTATTTAGATGTGGTTTCATTCCGTCCTAGATTAAAAACAAACAAAACAAAACAGCAATGAAAAACAGGAAGTTTTTTTTCTTGTTTTTCTTCCACCTACAATCATTGCCAAGAGCATTCCACACTGCCTGCAATAGCCAGTGCTTCACATGTCAGAAACCTAACAAGTCCCCAGCCTTCACCCTTAAGCTCTTTCTACTGCTCACCTGAGCTTGCTGCAGATGTTTACTCTGCACAAATCCCTATACATAGGGGAAATTGCTGCAGATGTTTACTCTGCACAAATCCCTGTACATAGGGGAAATTGTTTCTGAATGTTGGTGTACTGGCATTCCTGTTCCAAAAGTATGGCATTCGTTTACATTTCTTTTATTGTCTCTTGTTATCTAACGTAGCTCTAAAATGTTCAGTTGAGTATATTATTGATAATCATTCTGCTATATAACCACATTATGTTGTTGCAGAGTTGTTCTTGGTGCACATCTGTGCTTCTCCAGATGTGGGTATTAGCTATTTTTTCCATGTAACTAGGTGCATGTATGCAGTATGTATATTTTATATATATCTACCTGTACAGATAGATACCTATAAAACAGAGCAGCCCAGCTTTCATGTCCATAAAAGCTGGTTTTTTTCTCTAGCAGCCTTTACCTCCTTCTTTTGCTGTTTTTCTTTTCATTAAGTATTCTTGATTTGGTGATCTAATGCTGGATTCAATTTTTGTTCATGATTTAATGAAGCCAAGAAAGAAAGGAAATGAGAGGCTTAACGTATTTCTGAGGATCTCTGAGCAACTTTGTAAATTCATATTGTGGTTCCTTTTCTCAGTAGAAATTCTGTTTTACTTCAGTAACAGAAACCTCCTCAGTGCCCTCTTTTGCCTCGTGGTGAGAGTGAGAAAGCTGTAAAATGATGTCCATTTGTGTTATCAAATTATTTTTATTGATAGGAGTATATTTCTATGGAATTCGCCTTCAGACGAGTTGTTTTTTTTTTTCTCATATTTTAAAGCTCTTTTCTTCAAAATTTGTATGTACTGTATGAAATGTGACAACTACAGTGACTGTAGTGTAGTTCCTGCAAGGATAAGTACATGTTCCATATTTACTTCTCTTTTATGCCCTACATGCCATAATCTTTTACTGATTGTATTGGTTTGAACGTTTATTACATTTGTATTTTCTTGAAGTGAACAAATACAGAAAGTTTTTTTTTCTTTTTGTTTTATTCTGAATTTTAAAAATGTTAAATGTGAAAGCACTTCAGAAGGATGGCTAGCCTAATAGCCAGACAATATTAAGAAAAAATTGCAAGTGTCAGACTGAAGAAGGTAACACCATACATTGTCAGATACAAAATGTGTGTCAGACTTCTTTATGTATACTATGGAGTCAGATCAGAGGTATCTCCTACAGATTTTAGCTTAGGAATCTCGTCTTGTGGTAGTTTGCATCAACTAACTTCAAAGCATTATGGAAATATGCAGTCAGCGAGTCTTTAATATGCCTCTAACTCTAGTAATGTGTAACTACTTGTCTACCCATTTCTCCTGAGTGATGTCTCTCGTGAAAAATAATGATACCATCCTCAAACCAGGCTTCTTTTTTATTTTCTTCTTCCTTTTTCTGTTTGGAAAATGTCTTCCTAACTCATTTTCAAAATCATAGCTCCTACTAGTACTTCAGTTTATATGTGTCCTCCAGTACTTTTATTTCTGGGATCATTGGTTTACATAGAGAACCGTTATGCATCCGTATTGTCAGAATTTAAGTGTAGGCAACAGTTATGAAAGATAAGATAAGCCACATTTATCCTCCCCTAAGAGAATATGCGAGACCTTGATGTTCCTCAGCAGAAAAATGGGAATGAGTGGAGATTTTCAACTTCTGGTACTAGAACCACCAAATATGCTGACATGGGAAGCTGTCATTTTCTAAATTAACCAAGCCAATCACCAGTGACAGGGAAAAGCAGAATGCTTTTTCTTAACAGAAGAAAGAGGAATTTACCTTTCTTGTTTTACTATTTGAAAAATATAATAAATAGGGGGAGGTGTATGTTCAGGCTTCATTTCTGTGAATTTAACAGAACTTACCTTTTTGTTTATTTTGCCAGCACCTCTTGAGGCTGTAAATGTGATATATTGGAGTTGATCTGGAATATAATCTGCTATTCAGAAGTGTGCTTATCCAGTCCAGGTAATTATTTTCTTAAACATTTCTGACATAATATTTCTGAATTGAAAATAAAAGCAAATGACAAACAGATACGTAGAAGTCACCTATCGTAAAAATCCAATCTGTATTTCTAAATCTCAAGGGTTTATGCTGTTCAGTCCTAATACAAGAGCACTAAAATCTAATAGAAATGAGCAGCAAGTAATAGGAAACAGGAAATGAGAAAAATATGTAGAAATGACTTGCATTGTTTTGGATCAGGTTGCAATTCAGACTGCTTGATTATAGAACTTATAAACTTATGCATCTGTCTACAAGATGTACGTTATCAAGTGGAGGCAGTAAATTTGCCAGTGAATTTTGTTGATGAGAATGTAGAAAAGCTATTCCATGTTGAAGATTTAACAATATAATTTGCTGAAGATTTAAGAGCACACACATTTTTGGATGAATACCCCATTGAAATGCTTACATACCATTATTCTTACGAACTTTAGTAATTTATAGCTAAAAAAGTACCAGCTGTGATCTCAAGAGTAAATTACTTCTAGGAGTGAAAAGTAAGATGTTTGAAAAGTAAACGTGTTTGGAGAACAGTAAAGATAAATTGGTGAGAATGTTCAGCATTACAAATTAGGAATTAGAGCAAGAATTCTGAACAGATAGTGAAGCATTTCAATGTTCCCCATAATCGGTTATTTTTTGTTCCCCATTATCTATTTATTATTCCATTATATTCCAACATAATGGAAAGTTGTCGATTCAAAACTTACAAAAATATTCATATGTACATTGGGAACAACTTTATTTTGGGTTGTGCTCTAAAGATCTAAATCGTTCTTGTCTGAAGGCATTCATTAAAATGCCTGTTTTCCCTATCATCTTTATATGGAGGTTTAAAGCATGGGGAGAAATTGGGGTTCAAATTTACTTTGAACAATGTCAACTCCAGAAATCTATTTATTTATTTTTTAAAGCTGTAACAGGATAAGTTGAAAAACTGCCTAAGTATTTCCTTCCAATTATGTCAGCAGCCACTAAATCCTCTGGTTTGTGTTACTCATATGTAAGAAGTACCTCCTCTGACAACCATTCGTAGATATCATATATTAGTAAAAAATATTAGAAATTTGGAATTGTAAAAACTGTATGATAAAAAGTAGATCTTTTTTTTCTTTCCAAAAAGAGGTTATAATAAATCAGAGGATAGCCGTTGCTGTGTTTTCAGTTTGGCTGTGTGTGCAGAAGGAGGTGAAAGTAACTAAACCCTAATAGCGATAACAGGGAGGAGAAGGTTTAACAGGCAGGGCTCCAGAACACTACAGTTGGCTTCAGGTACTGGCTGTAATTATGCCTTGGCAAAGCAGTGGCTGAGAAATATGTAGCAGCTGTATAACCGTGAATCCAACACTGCCATTTAGGTACAAAGGGTTCAAAAAACCAATGGTTGCTTTAGTATGTGGAAAGATAGAACAGAGGTGGATGGTGCAGTGTTACACATTTAAGAACATATTTCCAAGTGGACTGTGTATGTTGATGCCTATGTAAATATTTAAATTATGTGTTTCAGAAATTAAATATTTCACATGCACTTTCATTAATACATTTAAGAACTTGTTTTTGTGTTGCGAAATCTGTTTACTTCGAAGCCGGTTGAAGAATAACTGGTAGTTTTTTATAGTTTGTAAAGAAAAACACTGTTTTCTGACAGGTTTAAAATGCTTATTGTGGGCGTAATTTCAATAGTAAGTAAATAAATAAGAAATAATTGCTTTGTTAGCTGCCTACTGCTGTATGAAGACTTTGGAAATTTGTCCAATAGCATGTAAGTCAATGCCATGGAAATGTACTTGACTCTATAATCTTATCTGTAATATTTTGCATATGGTAATTATGGGGAATTCAGTGTTCTTCTTAAATGTTTTACTTGGCAATTCAGATTTTTATTTTTGTTTTCTCATGACCTAAGCAGTTATAAAACAATATTCACTTACTGTAAAATAAAGCCACATTTTGGTTTCAATTGGCATCCCCTCTTATTATTTGGCCGTATTGTCACTAATGAAGTAACCATGTAAGAACAAGGCTTTATCTATTAGATCTTTATCTCATCACCCACAGCAGCCTCCTACACAGGTTCCCGAGTCATCACTAATAATTAAAACAACTAATAAATATTAAAGTAGTCAAGCAAAAGCAGTACTGAGAAGGATTTTACTGCAGTTTAGGGAATTGGTTGTTCAGATCCTTAAGCAACCAAAATCCTTTAGCTGTCTCAGTGAAGGAATGGATATTTTCTTGTTTTTCAGTGTATAGAATACAGACCGTGATAACAGTCTTAAAATTCACCTAGGATCTGAACGTGCATATTAGCTTTTGTTAACAAGGAGTGCAAGCCACTATTCACTTTTTGTTAAACTTGTAGTGAAATCATTTTACAAGCATTTATTACTCTACTGAAGCAGAAGTCTGTCATGTAAGGATAGAGAAACAAGTACGTATTTGAATATTGTTGAAATCTACATCTGACAATCTTCATAGTTGGTTTTGCAGAATGGATGCTGTGTGCCAAGGGGACCACCTGGTGCACTGGATGCAGCCAGCAACCCTCTGCATACCTCCTGCAACCTTCCCTGCATTAAGGAGAAGAAACCTAGATTTTCCCAGTCCTTCCTGTGGCACTTTCTAAAGCAACAGTTTCTGTCTCTTTCTAGGAAGAGCAACAATTCCCCGCCCTGCCCTCCTGTTAACAGCAGCCCTCTTTCTCCATTTGTTTTGTCTTTTACGCTTTCTGGTTTTCATTCTTTTGTGGAGCTTGGGAGAGCCACATGGGCTGCATTAGCAGTTAGTTTAGAGAAAGAGGTGTTACATACAGTTAAGAAAAATGCTTGACTGAAAAAAGAGTTCTTCATGTTCAGAAGGCTTCGCATTATTAAATCTTCATATCCTGAGATCAGTAATGAGGCATATATTGCTACCACTCCAATAATAATCCTGCTTCTCAAAAGCAACGCTGCCAAAATTCTCACTCTTAACTCCCTCCATTAAATAAGCAAATAAAAACTTGGCAACATTTTTAAAAAATAAGCATAAAGAACATTAAGCTAAAGGGAAAAAGCACTGAAAAGAAGAAATGTCCCTTTGGAGTGTTAATGTGGTTTGCATTCAAAGAGGAAGTCATTTTTGATTAACTAGGAGGTAATGTTTTCCCACAGGGGTGGGTCATAATGATGAATAAATAATGTAATCAAATATTAAATTAACTTTATTTTAAAACCTTATTTGCATGTTACTTTGAAAAAACCTTATTGATATAACATTTTGTTTACAATTATTATTCTTAGGCAATTTTATGATAAATGAAGAGAAAAGCCAACAGTAGCACCTAGTCTTTCAATGCAAACGTTTGTGTATTGATTGTTTTTTTCATTAACAAAATCATGACCTTTTGTGGCTTAGAATTTCCTCAGGAATAACTTTTCTTATCATTATCAAATATTTCTGAGAGGGTATTCTCCACTTCTGTACATAAATTGTCTTTTGAATTTTGCATCCTGTCAAAGGGAAGCAACAAACCCCTGATGCTGGCACAGCTGTGCTGGATGAAAGGGGCATGCGGTGTCAAGGGAGAAGAGAGACCAAAGATGTGAGCTGCACTTACCTTGTGTAGCCCAGCATTCTAGGGGTTTGGATAAATTACAGCAAGCCATAGACAAGGCCAAGGAAGGGTCAAAGAATCAGATGGATATAAATGGCCGTGCTCCGTGTTGCATTCCTGCAGACAGCATTTAGCCTTGAGGTTGTCCATTCATAGAAGGGGAATTCAGTGTAGCTTGCTAATACGGTTGGTCACATTCTTGCCTTATCTCCTGTAAAAGTTGTATGTTCTGTAACAGTTTTTCAGCTGAGAGAGAAAAGGGTCCCTGTCCTTTCTATTCTTCTTCTCATATAGAGCAGTATAATATCATGGCATTCGTCTAAGATTTAACTTGAATGCTTGCCTGATATTTTAAAATTGCTTAACTTCATAGAGTGTCTCCTGAAGGCTTGGTCCTGTGTAATTCCAAGAAAGATTCATTGATAAAACTTGAAGCTTCTCCAAAGGAGCTCGTTGTTTCTTATTAACGTGAATTGATTTGATGGAAGTGTTTCTCTAGCTCACTGGCAGGTCACTTGTGTAGTAAATTAAAGGCTGGGATTGCAGACCCAACAATAATTGAATTTATTTACTAGCTTGTGTTTCTGTTTATGAAGGTGAGCAATGGTTTCCATTACAATGTGTTTCTGTGGCAATATAGCACACCTGCTTTTCAGTAGACAGTATCATAAAGTACTCACTTGGATTGTCTAGTCTTGCATTGCAGAGGTCATTGTATCCTGTACTGTATAAATAATAGAGCAGGTTTTAACTTCTGCTTAGAGAAAGCGATGAAAACTAGTAGTCATAAAAACATGCTGTTAAAGACAATATCTCTTGAATATTTGTGGAAATGCTAAACAATTTAAAGTGGTAGATATATCTGAATATATATATGGATAGATAAAGTGAATACATTCCATTCCTTATAGTTATTGAAAGCCCTTATGCACACAGAAGGCCTCATCTAAAATGTTCTCTATCAGTGAAATAACTGTTATTATATTAAGCAGTATAGTATTTGAAGAAGTTGTATTAACATTTTAAAATAGGCAGCTTATGTTACTTATACAAGAAATAGAATGCTAAGGAAGTTGAATAAATCAGTGAAATAGTACTTGTTCTGCTTTATGGTAATGTTTGAAATTGTCACTGCAGTGATAGTGGTGTGTGATTATCGCAAGATAACAGAACTGGCATGGTTTGGAAAGTGTGGTGAAACTTTCGGTGTTAATTCTTTACTCTCATTAAATGAATCTGTGTAGATGAGGAAACCATACTTGATTTTGTGCTAGAGAATGTCTGCAATGCCCTTATTTCAAACCTGAAGATTTTTACCTTGCTGTCAGAAGATAAACAAACACTCCGTTTTTCCCACCAAAGTGTGAAACTACATTGTGAGGTGGACATCTTGTCTTTGCATATTCTGTGAGCTAGTACTTGACTTTGCTGAATGCTACATACTTAATGAACCTGTGCTCAGGTGCTAATAGGTGAGCTCCAGGTGTGGAATTGTTATGCAAAGATACTAGTTGAGGATGCTGAAAAGAGGATAGAAAAAAGAAGCATCTGAAAGTAAAAGTCCAAGATAGGAGACTGAGAGCCCACCAGGTAACTCCATCTGTGGGTGAAACATGGCAAGTAGAGAAAGACAATTTTGCTTCTGCAGAGAGCAGATATGAGAATGTGGGAACTAGGGGAAACTAAGGGAAAAACACTGAGAAAACTCAACAAACTATCCTGAAGATGTACTGAGAAGCAGAAGTTGGGAGCACTGCTATGACTTTCAGTTTTTCATACTATGGGAAAGCTTTCTTGAGTAACTTTGGGATCTAAAGCACACTGTATCCTCAAGCAGGTAGCTTGCAGTATGTGGTCCATGTAGCCCCCACACTGATAACAGCTGCATCTAATTAATGTCCTTATGACAGGCATATCACCATGGAAACAAGGATAGTTGCAGACTATGTGATTTATAGAAATAATAGCTTTAATAAAACATTTCTTGCTCTTTCAAGTTCTGACTTAATTAGAAAGAAAAGTGATCTGTACAGTGTAGATGCTATCTCCAGCAGTTATTGGAAGTGTATATTAATGCAGCTGGTGAAGTTTTTCATCTTACACTATCTATATTTTGAATGCTAGGTGGATACAGGCATGCCTGCCTTGTTACTTGAAGGGTGATCAAAAGTTTACATGGTAGTTTTTGGTTATGTTATACAGCAATATCAGGACATCCTCTCCATAAGCATGACTATGATAGTGTTAAAAGGAATCTGAGATAGAGTATTTAAGTTCATGCCTGAACTTAACTTTGACGCAATTGTGGCCACAAGGTGATTTTTCCAACAAACTTACTTACTTTTGGAGTGAGTGATGGAATTTGTTGTTGCTTGTTAGTTAAGGCCGTATTGGAAATAGAGCATTGAGTCCTTTATCTTCTTCTGAAGCAGTTTCTCAGACCTAAATGTACCTGAAGAGTGTGGCCACAAGTATCGCTGTACCTTCCCCTTCTCTCTTACAGTGATGCAGTGGGTGACAAGGACTGGAATTCTTGTTGCAATAGCATCTTAAAATAAACAAAAATTGTTGCAACACATGCTTATCTATCTGGTGGCACTAAAATCTGTTGTGCTGATTCATAAGCCAAAGTGCCAAGGCTTTTTTGCAGATGTTAAAAGGGGGAATACAAAATCACCAAGTACGTTTATACACAAAGTATGAAATGATAAATACATGAATATATACACATAAAAAATAAAGAACAGTTGCAAATGGTAATATCTAATTTGAAAACATTTCTCAATGTGAGACACAAAGCTCAATTATAGAAATGATTTTGATGAAAGAGATTAAATAAATAAGTCTCTGGAAAGAAAGTTACTGATACAGTGGAAGTAAAGAGATTCTGCATGATATGCTGTCCTATATGTTATCCTAGGAAGCCAAAAGTTTGAACTTAGTCAACCAGATGATCATTGCCAGACTTCTGTGTCAGCGTGTTTCTGCTTAGAAGGTTAAACACCATTTTAGAAATTATCAGAGTTGCCAGTTGCTGTGTTCTGAGGTTCACCAGTGACTGCCATTCCCTTCTTTCTCCCTCATGCAGTATGCTGTGAATGTTTCAGTACAGAAATAGTTGCTAAACTGATCCTAAATGATGAATGCACACTCCCACAAACGTTTCAGAAAAAAAAATATAATAATAATCCCTCTCCAGTGCCATCTGTGAAAAAGGCTGGAATAAATCTAATAATGAACGGTTTTAAGAAATGAAAGGAGGAATCAGTGCTATAGGCTTAAGTATTAGGCTATTACAAGTAATAATAATAATAATAATAATAATAATAATAAAATTCTTAGTGTTTACCCCCTCTTTATCTGAGTAACTGTGGCCTCCTACAGTCATGTTTTCTATGAAGTTTACATCAATCGTCTTCATGTAATATGTATACTGTACAGCCATTTATATGGTGCTTAGCGACTAGCCTAATAAATAGTATGTATATAGGTATGTCTGATGAGTTCTTATTTTCTCAAGTGTATACCTCAGATGTATTATTTTCTTTAGTGCAAAGCAGAAAGAAGAGGAAAATTATTATTGGTGATGAGTCAAGCGTTATAACTGCAGATTTAACTTACTGAGAGTGTACTCTCACTCCTCAATCTGATACTAATGGAATACGTATAACAAACCTGAGGAATCCATGCTGCATAAGTGTCCTTGTATTGTAGCCCAACTGAAAACCTGTCAAATTTAGTCCTTTTCCTTTTTAATGTAATTAATGGAAAGAGTGATAATGACTGTAAGCCAGAGTGGATGAGCAGAAATGCTCGGGTATATCTTCTACCTTGGAAAGAGTATTTTTGGCACTCTAACAAGTCAGAGTAAGTGATAGATGAAGACAAATCTGCTGAAAGACTGTACTTTTGTAAGTATAACAGTATTGATGGCAAGACCACTACCCTGATGAATAAAGCTTTACTGGAGTGGATTCCAAGTACGGCTGAAGGAGTGCTACTCAGCATTTTAAAGGTGGTGTGACATCCCAGTGAACAGATCAATAGTATCATGCTTCAGAACAAGCACTGACCCAGTGGGTCATTTCCTGGAGACATGGTTAAGACTGAAACTTCACCTGATTACAAGCAGGCTTTGATTCAGCGTTAGGATTCTTATAATCCTAACTATATGTAGAGGCATGTATTGTTTCTTGCTAGCTGGCATTTTTGCAGGTATGTCCTCAAGTTTACATATGCATTATGAATTGATAATTGGGAGGATAGAAGCATTTCAGTTTTGTCATAGACATACACAATGTGATTTACACTTTCACATTTGGATTGTCTTGATTTTGGTCCTTATTAAAACACTCTTCCAAATAAGAAACTGCAGAAGGTTATAAAAGTGGAAGCAGAAGAGGGAATCTAACTGTTAACATTTTAAGATATGTGCTTTAGTGGAAGGACTTGGGAAAGGTCTCAGGACTAAATGGACTGTCGGTCTATCTATTATACCTGTAATATATGGTTAAAATACGGCTAAAGGTCATTTTCTTGAACTTAAACTAAGCACAGCAGCTCAGTATCTTATTTTTACTGTACTAAGTAGTTAAGATGCTTCTGTACTGGAGCTTGTTATCTGGTTTCTACTTAACATTTTTTCTGGTGATGTCAGAACCTGTACAATCAAAGAATATTAGGATGTTATAATCACAAAAAAAAAAAAAAAAAAAAAAAAAAAAAGTTAGGCAAAGCAGACTATGATAACAAAACTATGATAACAAAGGAAAACTAATAGAAGACCTACCCCTATCCTGGGCTCATACACAAATCACTAGCAGAGGTAATCTCCAGAAGAAATTCTTCCCCTAGCGGTAGTCAGCTCTTAAATAGGTCTAGGAGGGGTGGAGCCAGGCAGCACAGCTGAATTGCCTTCACTTGTACTCCTCTGGCTGACTCTTTGCTCGCCTCAGGTGATCAATCAGGTTCAGGCTGTGACTCAGCAGTTCCCATACAGCACTCAATAATTTCTGACAAGGTTCTTTTAGATATTCCATGTTAGGAGGATATGATAATTAATACAAAGGGTGCTTATCTGTAGATACCTGATTTTAAGAGGGATTTTTGATTTAGCAAAGCAGTACTGAATATACTGAAAATACAGATGTAAGTTATATTGAACACAATACAATTGCAATACACAGTGTATTCTCCAGTGCTGGTCTCTCTGCTCCCTGTCACCATGTTGTCTTCCCCACTTGATGGAAAGGATCACTTGGGACAGCTCAGTTTCAATGCTCTCGTTGAAATCCTGCGAGTTATTCAGGCTGTATGTTCTCTGTTGGTCTGTCTAATGCAGGGAGATGTTCATGTCCTCCTATCTCCTTTATGTTGAGACAAAGTCAGCTTCTCTACATCGGCTGTGATCAGTCCCACCCTCAGCAGCTTACCACGCATCACTTTCTCACATCTCCTTTCTTCTTCTGCTGTTGTAGGAGCTTTCTGGCCAGCCTCAGACGTGCAGGCTGCTTTGTAAATCATTGGCTGCTTCTTAAACTGCCCATTTGAATTTACATGTCAATTTATGTATGTATATATTTAAAAACCTTGAATCTTTTATAGTCAAGTATATCATACTGTTTTGTTTTCATCACAGTATGACTGAAGTGGTGTGCTTGTTCTAACCAGTGTTGTGTACTTTGTTTGGAGAATACTTTTATCCAAATACTGTTAGAGATGTTCCTCCCTAAACACTGGAATACGTCCAAACATCTCTATACTTGTTCTATCCCACACTGGAACAAAAGGTTCCTATCACAGAAAAGAGCCCCAGTTCAAAAATGTAAAATTTTAATCAAAGCAAAAAACAAGAAGTTAAATCAAATAGACCTGAAAAACAGAAAGCTTTGTTTAAGGCTTGAAGTCTTTCTTGTATTTCTTTCTTGTATTTTTTTTATTCCCTGAGACTAGAAATGATCTATTCCCATGAAAATTTTTGTTTTCTTGAATGAAGATTTTTAAGAAATAGGATTTTATTTCCAAAATACACTTTCAGTGCAACTGTTTAATGTACCTTCAAGTTGTAAATAAATTTCTAAAGCACTTCCATCTTTCAGGAATCTCAGTCTCAAATGCCATTGCCGCTCAAGTATCTAACTAGGAGAGAAAAATTCTGTCTCTTTTTTATGAGATTTAAGCAGAAAAAAAGTGCTGGGTCCTTGCCACACCTTACTTAGGAGTAACTTTGGTATCAGAAGTAGTGTTGCCAGGAGGAGCAGGGAAGTGATCATCCCTCTGTACTCAGCTCTGGTGAGGCTGTACCTCAAGTATTGTGTTCACTTTTGGGCTCCTCAATACAAAAAAGACCTCGAGGCCCTGGAGCATGTACACAGGAGGGCAATTAAGCTGGTGAGGGGTCTGGAACACAAGTATTATAAGGAATGGCTGAGGAAACTGGGATTGTCTGTAGGGAAGGAGACTCAGGAGTGACCTCATCACTCTATTTAACTACCTGAAGGGAGGTTGTGGGCAGGAGAGGGTCGACCTCTTCTCCCAGGTAACTAGCAATAGGACTAGAGGAAATGGCTTCAAGTTGCACTGGGGGAGATTCAGGTTGGATGTAGGAAAAATTTCTTCTTTGAGAGAGTTGTCAGGCACTGGAACAGACTGCCCAGGAAGGTGGCGGAATCACTGTCCCTGAAGGTGTTCAAGAAATGTTTAAATGTTGTACTGAGGGACATGGTTTAGTCAAAAATATTAATGTTATGTGGATGGTTGAACTGGATAATCTTGGAGGTCTTTTCCATCCTTGGTGATTCTGTGATTCTATGAGTCTATGAACTTCTTGTAACCCACCGCAAAAAAAACAGCTATACAATTATAATTTGTACAATGTTATCTCAAGTGTTTTTTTCATAGGTATCATAATGTGTCATATTAATCAGGTTAAAGATCTCAAGCAGATGAAAGTCACATTGATTTATCAGATAATAGTTCAATTCTGCTGTAAATGACCAAAGCTCATTTAGGACCTCTCTCACAGTGGTGACCCACATATATGCAGTGACGAATGTGTAAGTGTGCAGAAGTGTAAGACCTAAACCGAAAGTTAGCAATTTAATGTTCCATGCATACGTATCTGCAAATGCAACTGGCTTGTATGTATTTTGTTTGTATGTAAAATAGCACAATGTGTGACCTCATTCTGATCACATTTCATTAAATTTTAACATAACATTTAGGAAGTAGCAACACGTCAAAAATAAAAGTGCAAAAATCATTTATTCCCATGAATAGATGAAATAATAGAAAATCATCTCATGGTCAGTGAACCTCAACTGTGAAAGTAGATGAAAGATGGTAACAATAAGGTCGATGAATATTAAATGAAAGAAATTATAGGGAAGAAAAAAATGAAATTAGGAAATTATTTTTTAAAGGGTATCTAATAAGTTCCGTTTAATCGCCAGCTCTTCCTAAGTAGCATTCCAGTCTTCTCAGCGTGCTCACTTCCTAATGCAACTCAGCCTTATCCATTTTAATCAGCCCTTTAATTCATGTTCAACTAGTATGGCCATCATGATAAGATTAACATAAATGTAAATAATATTTAAATTTAAGCTGGAACGGAGATTATCACTAATGATAAATGTAATAATCTGAATATTTATTGCATCAGTGGTTTAGGAAATGGATACCCTCAACTTCTTTTGCAATAAAAATGTCTCCACTCTGTCTTTAGACAAAGTATTGTGAAGTCAGTACACCCAGATATTACAGCAGCATTTCTTGTCAAGTTTACAAAGAGCAGATGTGCTGTGATTCAACTGGTGAATGATGACAGGAGATTGTAAATTAAGAAAAATAAAGTCAATACAGAACTGAAACCTAGTCTGAAGAATACAGTAAATTATCCTGACATATTAAAAAAAAAACCAACACCACAAATGTCTACTAAGTCTGAGGAGTAATTGGCACTTAAGAAACATTTGCAGTGTTCTTTTAGTGTATTAGCAGAGACCAAAGAGATACAGGGTCATTATGTAAAAATTGGTAATTAAGAGGAAGCAATTTTCCAGTTAATTTACATGTTCATTATATATTGAATATTATTTAGTTTTCTATGTCCTTTTTGTGTCTCATAAACTTGACCCAAGGGATCTAAAAGTGTTAAAAGATATGTAAATTATAAAATAAGATGTATATTTAACTGACTCATTGAAACTTTATTGTGGCTAATGATTCTTCCAGCAATAATTGCATAAGGGAAAACATTTCTTTTTAAGTAAATAGTGTTCAGTACCTTTTAGAGTTGCTGTCACTGGGAAAAAGAAACAGCAATGTACTGAAATGTCTACATTCTTTGATGAGCTCTCTGAGGGAATCTTGTAGCTTCAAATTAAACTGATAAATAGAAAGCGATATATCCTTCAAAATATGTTAACTGACTTGACTACAAAGAAAAATAAAGAGATTCCATATAGTTATGGAGAAACTGATGGCAGGCTAAGTTTCAAGAAGAAAAGGTTGAGTTATCGAATTTGAAGTGAAATTTTCCTCACACAATGCACCAATATATGGGACTGTTAATGAAAGATACCCAACTTAGCAAAGAGAACTGCTGTATTAGTAAACACTCAACCATTAATCACTTAGATGTAGCATAAATCAAGATTGAAAACTGTATGTATGTACTGAAACATGAGGTGTGGTTTCTCTTGATAATCTCTCCGGGTTGCCCATTGAGATTGATAAAGTTCTGGTTGAAGCTGATGGGAGAATTGCCATTGAATGAAATGACATACATACCTGTATATTTTGCAAATGAACTTCTATATTCTGATTAGATGATATTTTAATAATTGAGGGATCATCTTTATCTTTCGAAAGCTTCAAAGGTTTATTCCATATACCCAACTGTGTATCCTTGTATGAATCATTACTATCTGCTGCTTTTAATTAATGTGATGATAAAGTTTTAATATTTTTTTCTCTACTAACTGCTTCATTTACTAGCACAATTCAACCACTTCCAGACAGACCTGGCATTTTGCACAGTCTTATATGTAATGTTAGTGAAAGGTTTGAGAAAGGAATGATTTAGTAAGTTTCATATGCAAACAATATTTCGTCTTTCCATGTATCCTAAATTCTTACAGAGATGAATTTCAAGCAAGCTTGCAAAGAGAGGTTTAGTTAGAAAAATACCACAATTTTCATTTGTGCATTTTGACTCCATATATTTTTTTTTTTTCCATAAGCAGAGAAAAGAAAGAAAAATTACTAACTTTCAGTTGTATATTCAGTTGGTAGTTATATAATACAGAAAATACATAACAACTTGAAGAAATACATTTTTTTAACAATTTAGACATTCTTCTACAAGTACATACTAGTGCCAGAATACCTAGACTGCAAGATACATTGGTGTATCATGCACTGAAAATCTGAATGTGTGTTGACATGGATTTGTAGGGTTTCTTCAGGACCCATGCAGATAGGTTCGTTTGCTTCATTTTTAGAGAATCATGTGCAAAGCATTGTAATTCTTAAATCTCTCTCATATATAACTAGGTAGTTTTTTTTTCTTTCTTCATTTGTTTGAGTACATAATGCATACAATGGATATACAGCACTATCAGCTTAGTAATCAAATAGACTTTTTATTGCTAAGGTAATTGCTTCTTGAGTGATGTTCGTAAACCTTCTTACTAGCCCTATATCCCTCCATTTACGTTTCATTTCATTTCTTAGGAAGAATTACATGATATGAAGTGTTCTCAGAAGTCCAGCAAATCTAAGCTGAGTGAAATTAAGAAGGAGTGCTTTAGATCTTAAGTGTGATATCCAGACCTCATTTGAAGTCAGGGGCAGCATTTCAGTGGAAGACAGTATTTCAAAAAGAGCCTTTTGAGCAGAAATTATCCTACTAACACTTCCCTCTCATGTAAATTAGCAGAGTTACAGCTCTTAGATCTCTCTGAGTTCTCTGCAAGGAAGTATGAAGTTTGTCAGGCAAACAGATATCAAAATTTATAGGATACTTTAAAAATTTAAGCCAGTGCCCCAGATTGCATTTCAACGCTTTGAGTACTTGCAGAGCAACTTGGTGTTCAGTTTAAAATTCTTATTCTGTGAATACAGGCTTGGGAAGGAGGGAGTTGGTACCTGAATTCGGTTCAGTTTCAGTGATCTCCATCCAACATGTTGCATTAATTTTGTTTAAATATAGAAAAAAGTAGCACACTATCTGAATCAGAACATATCGTCCCCATATTCTTAAAAGCTGGTAGAAAAGCACATCTCCTTGCAGAGAGTTGCTTTAATAGTGCAGTCTTAGCATGGATATGAAAAAAGCCTTAACCCTCTCATAAGAAGATATTGCAGTAACTTATAAGAAATGAAAGGAGTTTAGTTTCTTGAATTCAGTAAATTTAGCATATGGATATTTGATGTATCAGACAAAACTAACTTAAAACTATGGTACCTACAGAGTATAAATTTTACTCATAATTGACCAGTGAGAAGTAAACTACTGAAAAATTAAACCTTTTCCATTTAAATTAGATATGAGTTAAATAGATAGGAGTCTTGTCACTTCAGCAGAACCTTCCCAGAGGTCCTTATTTGCTTTCTGTAAGTCTATTATTTGAAGTATTCAAAATTCCAGAGCTCAAAGAAAGATCTAGTGACACATCAACATACCATAACTGACTTCAGTCAAAGACACGGTGGAAGAATAAATAATATGAGCAAAAATATTGTCTGATAAGTCCAGCAAAATCCATACACCAGTTGAGATACTATCTGATGTCAGAGCATTCTAGTGAATGTAGGAGAAGCCAAAAAGCGGAAACAAAAAGATTCAGTAATTTGTAGTAGTACATAATATAATTGCGAGAGCAGCTCTAATTTTGCCAGTTGCTTACATCAAGTAAAGGTACACAGCAAGAAAATAGATGGCAGAGGCTCAGTTAACCATATTTCTGGGTATCTGTATTATTTCCTCACATGGGAACATGCAAGCAGATTTGCAGATATATAGTTTCCAAAACATTGCGTTCTAAGAAGTATATGCTTAAATTGAGAGTTGGATTTTTTTTTTTTTTTTTTAAATACTTCAAACAGTCTACAGATACATTTTTTTTTAGGAAGACTTGTTCTTGGTTCTTATTTTGTATTGAAAATCCTTTGAAAAATTGAACACAGTAAATTTTGAGAGTTCCAAAGTCAGAGGAGCATGATCCTTGCCTAGAAGATTTGGGATTTTACAAAATACAAAGGAAATCACATATATTGAAGTTGTAAAGAATCTCTTCTCTGTGTGACCAAGTATAGAAAATCTTTAAGCCTTGGAGTTTTACTATAGTAATGATGTTTTGCTTTCTGTAAAAGAGAGTGTAAATCACCCTGATGATTGTTTTGTGTAGTAATTTATATCTGTGTAAGACAGTTGCAAAGTGGATGTAAAATTTGATTGTAGCAAACTACCGCATTTCCCTAGACCAGTAGCTGTGTTATGTTCTCAGTTTGGCTGTTACAAGCACAACATAATGAAAAAGAGAGCTGTGACAGTCTTTAATGTCCCTTACTTTGCAGGACAAGCTCAGGAAAATAAGGCTGATATATTTGCCTGATGTGTCATAGCATGGGTCAGGCATAACTCCCAGCAGTTAAAGATAATTAGCCAATAGATTTAAAACATTAAAAAAAGAAGAAAAAAAAAAAAAAGATTAAATAACCACCTTATCCATCCAAAACTTAAAATGACCCATGAAGCTTAGGAATCTTCAGAAATGCTCAGAATTGAGGTAAAGTATTCTGAGATGTGCCTGTAAATATATTGAAGTACTGTCACAAGGTCCTTGGCCTGAATGGACTGAAATATCAGTAGGTGATTTCTGAAAAAGTTAAAAAATATCAGTGTAAAACCTGCAGCTGTGTTGCCTTTAGCTGAAGCTTTGGCTGAGCTTCTTTTGTTTAAGCGTATTACTTTGATCAGGAGAGACTGAGTTTTTGTTTGTTTGTTTATTTGCTAGTTTTCCAATCACTGTTAAAAAAAAGTTCCTTCTTGAAGAAGTAAGGACTGGCAGTGTGTCAAAATCTCTGTATATTGTTATGCAGCTGGCATATGTACTAGAAAAAAGGATACAAATAAAAACTGTGATGTGCTACTGCTTTCAGATAAGCTTTTCAGAGATAAGAGAATCCTGTTGCAAATAGCGTTATTTCAAAATTATTATAAATCATGACCAATATTCACTCTATGCTAAGAATTCAATAACATCATATACCATTTCAATGGTACTGCCTTCAAAATTCTTATGATGCTGAGTGACTGCCTGTCAGCCCTTCAGACTAAGGATATTTTTTAGTATCTCAGGTCATGTAAAGCTAAACAGGTTAACCTAACACCATGTTGCAACATTCCCACAGAGTTAATGTAAAGCTTTAGGTCTTTTAAATTTCAACAGCATCGACTCACAAAGAGACAGTAAGAGAGAGAAACAAAGGCAGACCTTTAAACATGTCTTGGTGCTTCTAGTATTTGTCAGTATGTTTTCTATTTTAATGATGTACATATTTCCTAGGATATACCTTCAAATAGATTAAGGAACGTTGCATAGATAAATATTAGAAATTTCAGTGTCGGAATTAAGCTCCCTGTGGTATTTTAAGGCTTGTAGAAATACCCATTTGTTAAGTTGTCACATTTTCTAATTACATAATTGTAATGATCATTTACTAGCAATGCGCGCATAACTATATCCACAGCTTTGCAGGAAGAGATGTTACTCAAAGTAATGCATTATAGGCATTTTCTTATTGTTAGAAGAGGCATTCTTTGTTCACAAATATTTAAATTTTTGCAGAGTGATGAAGTTGAGAGAGTGGTGGGATGTGGGTTACAGCTGCGTAAGAACAAATCAGGAATTGTGTCCAAGATTATTCCTAGCTACTGCCCCGCTCCGATCACCAGCCATGAAGATCCAATCTGGTAAGAAACAAAGCCTTTGGGAAGCATGCAGGGTGTCAGACTAAACTCTGACTCACCTGAATAGTGAATGTATTTCATCAGGGAAGGAAAAAAATCCACATGATCCCTTGAGCCACTGAAATTATTTCTTAAGATTGTGTGAACATACTCATATGTTTCCAGTGATAAGATACCTGTCTTCACATAGTGGCTGCAGAAGTTGGAATTAAGTCAAGCCTGTGTATCCAACACTGATTCAGATCGTGTCTTACTTAATCTAATCTCTTGCCTAAACAAACATGAACAAGTGGTTCCTCAGGAGTCTGAGTCTGTTATGGCTGGAGGTGAGTCAGGGCTAACATGCCGTGTTTGAGATGGGATGATCCTTACAGAGGGGTGTCTCGCTCCAATTTATAGGAAGGAGAGGAGGTTCTTTTAATATCTGTATACCCAGCGTGAGATTAAGAAGCAACGATTCTTAATAGATATGAATGAGATATGAATATTACGCTTCTGAGCTCCCTGATACACTGTGTCTTAGGGCTTTCATTTTCTACTTCCTCACTGTCCCATGGAATTGCAGTCTGTCTAATGCCTGTTCTTTTCTGAATGTGGAATAGCAGAAGTTTGGTTTCTCAGGTATTCAATTGAAAGATTTTTTTCTCAGAGTAACATTTGTTGTCATTTATTTTGAATACACAGTTTTAAACTTATGAATCCATCATTTAGCAATTGCACCTCTGGTATGAAATGTAAGTATGCAAGCTGCGGGGAAAAAAGTCATTAGAGGTCTCAGCTAAGATCTCTTCATGTACCCCTCCTTTTCAGCTGGAGTTGGATAAGACCATTGTTTACCAAAATCAGAAATGAAAGGAAAGCTTATGAAATGCCGATTTGTGTAATGAGCCTGCGGTTCTGTTAGACTTCAATTTTATCGTGAAATTAGAGACTGAATTTCTTTTATTCATTTCTTTCCTTTATTCAGTGAACTTCACTTACATTTTCCTAGAATCTGTGAAAAAGTAGAATTCCTTTAGTGTTTATATATATTCTTTTTCATGCACTTTTCACCTTCTTTCTGTATGTGACAATTCGTACAAAATCTTCTTTTGTGGTCATTTTTAAATGTCTATGAATCAGGTAGAAAATTGACCTGAAGTTTTAGCTGAGAGTTCCTCTTGAACAAATGATTTTCTAGGTGATATAATCCATCAGAATCTTTTTTCCTTGTACCTTCATGTTAAGTAAGATGGACATTCATGCTAAGAAAGACTTAGTGAAAGCAAAAGTCAGGAGCATAAATCAAAACTGTCTCTTGTGGACTGGAGACTTGGACCTCAGTAAAATCTTCTATCAGTTTTAAGAGAAATATGACAAAAAAAACATTTCTGTTTTGAATTCTGTATGCTGGGAGTAGTCTGCTCTATATTTATTGTTCCCACAATGAGGGATATTTTGGGCTTGAGATTTCAGAAATATTGGAAAGCTGACGTTGGTTTAGTGTCTCTCTCTGCAAATATTTTATTCCACTAATGTGATCCAAAAATAATTTTGAAAATAGAAGTTTGACAACTAGAAATGTATGAGGTTGCAATATTTGACTTCATTTTTATTGCTTTTTTTTTTTTTTTTTTTTTTTGGTTGGTTGGTTGAATTATGTATCTAAGACATTTTTATGAGTATATTCACACAGTAACTTCCATGGAAAACATCAAAACTTTCAGAGCCTGTGGTAATTCATATGGATTTAATTTACTAGATTTATTTTTTTTTTAGGATAGTGTAAATTTTCTATCTCTCACCCTTTCTAAGAGTAAATATCAATGCAGTAGAATGCAGAGAACTGGAAATAGAGTACAGCATTCTGATCTAAAGTTTTAATAATTCCAACAGTTTTTCTATTTCAAATTTAATGATTATTTGATGATATCTCACAACTTCCCAATGTACATTTCCATGGGCAGCTACTCCCTACAACTTTTTATATTACCACTACTGGGATAAAGAACTGTCAGTGAAAAATGACCTTAGTATCTAGATCTCATTTGTGGAAAGAATGTGATTTTGTGAGCTATAGTTACATCCTTTTTGCTTCTTTATCAACTTTCATTGAGTTTCTCCTACCTCTGCTTGCTTTGCATCTTAGTGCAATTTGTAATACTGAGTTGTGATAACAGTAAACTAAGTAAGATGCTCTTGAACAGTGTAAGGCTCCGCATTCTCTCTTTGGAGTTTTTGGTAATGTGAAAGGAGTTGGATCCCGATCATCTTTGATTTGGACAAACATCCAATTAAAAACAGCCTCCCATTATAAAATTGAACACTAAAAAGCAACTAGGATTTTAATTAATTTTAATTAATTTTATTAATTAATTATACATTTGCTTTGGATGTTACTAGAGATTTTTCCAATAACTGGTAAATTTAGTACACTTTTTAATGCATTTACAGAATGTGATATACAAGTATTCAAGAATTATATACATTTTTCATTTTTAAGCATTCTGTAGAAACTTTAGAAGTCAAGCTATTTGAAACTCCTAGGTTTTAATTCTTTCTGGGATGCATGTCTTTGTAACATGCAACAGAAGTCTCCATCCTGAATAGTTTTCTTACAATTCAGGACATTCTGGATTGATGGACACCGAGAAGTGAGATACCTTATTTAACTTACTCCAGTTTAAGTTATCAGAAGCTTTTTGCTACAGATGGTTGGAGTTGCTTTAGAATATATAAATCAGCACTTTCTCCTCCTGTTTCATCTCCTTCCTCTCTCTGTTTTTCCTTCCACTTCCAGTACATCACTTTTATCCGTCCATTCGTGACAAATTCTCACATAGCACTTTGATACTGAATTAAGTTCAAGTGTTGTTTTAAATTGCATTTAATATTATCTGGAAATCCCAATGAAGATGAATTATCATGTTTTTATTTCTTGACAATCATGTGAGGAAGTTTATAAGGATATGCCAGAAATCAATAGCTTCTATAGACTGCTTTTCTGAAAGGGGTAGATGAAAAAGTTGTCTGAAACTCTGCAGTATCCTTTCAGGAGTTTTGTCTAGATAATGTGTTAACATAGATTCATAGCTAAGATCATCTTACCAGATTCCTCAACTAGGGATAACTGTAGCAATTAGATCAATACAATGGGAAAGATGTTGCAACAAAGGTGTGATGATGGAAAGACCAACACAATAAAAAGGTGCTATGAAGGAAGGAAAGAAGATTGCTCATCCATATCAGTAGATTCTAGGTTTGCAGGGGAAAGCTTCTCTAAGAGAGGTGCAGCCAGGCTCCACCCCTTCAGGTCACAGAGTTGAATTGCCTTCACCTGTGCTACCGGGGCTGACCAAGTGCTTTTCCCAGGTGCTTAATCAGTGGTTTAGGCTGTGATTCAACAGCTCCCATACAATAACTGAAGTGTAAGAGTTCTCCTTCAAATAATCTGTCTTGTGGCAATATAGCTCTCACATTCCCTGTGCTGCCAGTTGCTGCTTTGCTGGACCCTCTTGGCTTTACCTCATTGTGAGAGTAGCAGCAAGGCTGTATTCAGCTCCACATGACATTCTCACTATTTCTTTACTTTGCCATGCTGCAAATCTTGCAAAAAATATTCCTTCTTCTGGAATTCTCCCTTTGAAAAGCAGATGGCTCAGTAAATTGATTCAAACTAGACTGAATCTTAATGAAGGCTGACATTTAAAAGCAATTTATACAGACCAGTTAGTAACTTTTTGTTTGTAATAATAAAATAAATAATAAACTGTAAGTTCATGAAGCTGTTTACAGTGTTATCAATACTACTGTAAATTCTAACAACGTTTTTCCCATCTCATTTGCATCCTTCTTGCACAGTTTTTAAGGTATTATGGGGCTCGATATGTAGATCTCGTTTCTGATAAGAAATCTGTATGTAACTTGGTGTAAGATGAGGACGTTTGCCATTTGGCATCACTAAGCCATTGATGTTAAGTGGTGAAAAAAGAGACCTTAAGAAAAATTTCTCCTATGTCTATTTGTTGTAACACATTCTATTCACTCTGTGGAAGAACAAAAAATTAATAAGGAGGAAAAATCTCAGTGATTTGGAATAACTGCATGTTCTGTAATGATTTTCTGGCTAAGGTTTCTTTTCTGCAATGAATTCTTAGAGAAATATCTGGACTGTTAAGAATGCATTTGATGAATAGTCTTTCTTAACTTATAAACATGAACACAACAATATCAAAAGATATTTCAGATTAAGCAGAGTAATTTTCCATGTGTGCTGGATAACTGCACTGCTACAGCCTGATTGATCGCTTGAGGCAACAACTGAGTCAGCCCTGGGAATACAGGTGAAGGCAATTTAGCTGTGTGACCGGAAGGAGGTGGAGCCTGATGCCACCTCTCCTAGTCCCAGTTTAAGAGTTGACTGTCAGGGGGAAAGATTTCTTTCTGGGGATTGTTCCTTCTGGAGTTTTCTGCTGTGAGCTTAGGACTCATGTTAGCATTTCATTTTTGGTTGCCTCTTTCCACCATGGTGATCTTTATTATTATCAATCTGTAAGATACCATTCTAACCACACCACTCTTCTAACTGTACATTTGTTAGTTGTACGTGCAGGAATATGTATTAGTCACTCCATCCTCTTTTTCCTTTTGCAGTGAATTTCTGTTGTTTGCATCATTAAGGCTTGCTTATGGATTATAGCTGTAAGAACTGATTTTGAAAGCAAAAACCAAATCGTGTTTATTCATTACTATATTTTGACTTTACACATCTCATCTCTATCTTTCTGTCCACCATGTTACCTTTCTTTGATCTACCCCAGTTCAGATATCTGAAACAGCTGTCTGTGAATGAAGTAGTGATTTGATGTTAATGGCTTCCAAAAGTCTGTATTTCCAAAAAGATGAGGCTGAGCAGTCAGAGATGCTAGTTCTCAAATGGATCCATCAGCTGTGTTTTGTATTCCTTGTGTGAAGTCAAGGAGGACTCTAGTATGTAGAGATTAAACCCTTTAGAGAAGAGTTGCTGTGATATGGAGAAATGATTTGCTGTTTTATAGTAGGTGGGGGTGGAGGAGGATCAAAATTCTTTGCAGTTAATTTATAAGGTCTTATGCAGTTCACCTAGCAATGACTTAAAAAAAAGAGTCTTTTACAGTGTAGATACTGCTAGATAGCTATGATTTTTTTGTTGACATTATCTTGTAATGCAGCTTTGTAAATGAGCTCTCCTTCATTCCTAAAGAGGTTATTTCAGAGCAGAATTTACATTTATGGTATTGATTAAAGAAATAGATAGTTGCCAAATATATCTGGATAATAGTTTTATGAAAAACAGCTACTTTATAATTTATAATGCTTTATAATTCCCACATAATACAAAGTGTGTACTTGGCCCTTCAGAGGGAAGTTGTTGTGGGGAGAAATGGATTGCCAATGTAGGTGAACAAAGCTTCTAATAATTACAGTGTAAAAGAATGCAGTGTAGCACAGTAAGGTCTCTGGCCCTTTGTTAGTGCTTTTCAAAGCTGAGATTTTGTGAGACTTCTGTGGCCGTTATTGCTTCAATCTTAACATGAAGGGCTCAACAACATTTACCCAAATCCTGCTTTTTGAATATTACAAGATGACATAATATCTGTAGAGACAGATTTCAAATTGTCATGTAAATTTCAGGAGCATTAGCTTTCAAAGTTTATTACCAGTTTCTAATATTCATTGCTCTTAAGCTTCTTATTTACAGAGGCAGTCTATCTATTTTGAATGACTGTGGCAGAGATTAATATAACATTTCCTACAAAATCTCTTTACTTGGAGCCAATGACAAGCTAGGATTTGTTATTTATTTTATTTTCTTATTTTTGTTTGTGTGTATGTGTTTTATTTTCAGTAAGTAAAAGCACTTGCAAGGCAGAATTGTTACACTTGTCCCAGGCCATAAGGAATCCTTTTAAAGTAATCTCAAAAATACACAGAAGATACTACAGAGGACAATCTATATAGCACACAAAAATAGTTTGTCCTTGAGAGCGTTGAATAAATATCTTCTTTTGTTCCTTGTAATTTCTCAACAGAACGAATACGTTTTTATTAAGAAACACATCAGTCACCCACTTGAAAATGTGATGTTTGCTATTTTATTGAGTGTATTTCCATGATATTAGTATATAATATGTCAGGTTCTGAACTGAATTTGGAGGACATATTTTAGAAGTAAACTTTAAATATTTGTGTTATCATCAGTACAAATATCTTGTTCTTTCTTGGTGTTATGAATGATTATCATTTCATGTAATTTCATGCTTATTTATTTCCATGATTTGAAAAGTATATTATACTGTTTTTTTTCTCTTGACCAATGCATACTATGCACTCTAGGAAATACGGTGAGGAAAAAAAAGTTTTCTAAGTGATCTATTGTGTTTTATTGTGATACAGTAAGGGCAAGCATGGAAGCTGTAATCATATTTATAACTCGATATATCATTATTGACAATTTTGAAGATGGTTTACAAACATTAAATATCAACATTTGAATTAAAGATGCATTTTTATACTCTTTTGTAACTTACAGCTCTGATCTCAAGTAGTAATACACAGTGCATGTTCACCAGATTCTGTAGATAAGGCATTGATCACATGATATAGCATATGATTTTATTGAAGCTCAGGTACTAGTCAGAAAAACTGTTGTCATGAGCCTGGTCTAAGAGGTCTTGCTGATGAGAAAACAAGATTAAGTCACCTTTTAAGAAAGCTTTCTGATAATGACACACCCTGGATCTGGAAGATACACACCATAAATAGGTATTTACTTCATTATTTTTCAGTGATTCATCTAAAGTCTTTACCAGTATTATCTTGGTGAGACTCCAGTCCACTTTTCTAATTCTTCTGCCTTTCCTTCCTCCACCTCATCCCCTGTTCTTCTCCCTTTCCTTCATTCCCATCCTTCTCCTTTCTTCCTTCCTTTCTCCTTCCTTGCTTTCCTTCTTTTCTCCTTAGGAACGTGTCAAATGTCATCAGAGAACTGGGCCTTTAAGGATTCACGCTTCCAAAACTGCAGAGAATTCTGCTAGCACTGTGCTAGAAAGTCTTACTGCTTTAAACATACTCTGTCCTGACATTTAAGTGAATTTTTCTTTTTTTAATCTTTAGCCTGTAAATGATTCTGTGATGCTATCTTTTGAGTAACGTATGAGAGGGATGCTCTAATGTTCTATTCAAACGTAAGTTTATTCTAAGTCAGAGGAACTACTGTTCAGGAAATAGATATTTTTGTACAACACAAATGCTGCAGCAATGGTTGTACAGATAAAAATGTTCATACTAGCTGACCAAGAAGGACAAGTATTCTATTATTAAGTAACTGTGACAAAGAATAATAAATACCACAAAGCATGCAGCATAGTGAGGAAATTACATGAAAGTGAGATAAGAAAAAGAACATATTTTCCTGTTAGTTCATATTTACTTAAATTTTTATCTCTGACCTCTCCATAAAGCAGGATTTTTGCTGTTTAGTGTCCCTGAAGAGATATATTCTACTCTTTGAAATAAGAACAGAAGCAATGAAGCAAACATGAATTCAGCCACAACAAATCTAGTGACAGTGAGCTGACTCAACCAACAGAAGACATTTTGCTGTGATCTGCAGAACTTGAATACCAAGCAGCTAGGGAGTGCAATAGGCTGACCTTCACCAGCAGCACCAATAGTATTTTGCATACCCTTTAAGAGAGTTAGGGTTGTGCTTCATCTGCCTTCAGGAAGCTTCAAAAGCAGAAGGAATTGTGTGATCCAGATATTTACACTTAAATTATTTGCATTCATGGTAAATATTTTGGTCATCTGCGTTAGGAATCTCATGACGTTGAAAAATTGAAAATAATACTGCCTTGGAAGAATGATTCCTGCATGTCAATCACTTACTCAACTTTTCCCTCCATAAATTTGTCTTTTAATATCTAGTCTCGGGTTATCTGTAATATTTTATACAATTGTCAAACAAGAAGTTGCAGTGTCAAAAAAAAGAGTAAGGAGACCCAAAGCAAATGCTGAAAATGTCATCTTGAAGCTATGTTGCCTTGCTTTTGAGTTAGCAAGCATTTCACTCAGTTTCTTGTGGGAGGCCTGCTAAAGTTTGAGGCTCTGTTGAAACTGTTCCTTTAGAAAATCATGAGGAAGGCTAGCTCTGGAATTCCCCAGTTTTGATTGCTAATGAAGATTTTAGTTAGCAAAAGCAGAGTGGGAGTCTTTCAGAGAAGTCACACAAACATTTTTGATCAAGATAGAATTGTATCACATGCATGCTTCCTCTATTACTGCGAAGTGCAGTAAGCAGTGTAGGGAATCAGAGAAGCTCTAAAATAGAATGTAATTAGGCAAAACAATTGTATTTTTTATTAACTTTCTGTAGCTTCTGATAGATTGGTTTGAGTACTTCTTACTCCGAGATGCTTGTGCTGAGCACATTGCCCGCTTTCAGGCTGGCACAGGATACTTTCCTGCTCCTTACAGGGACACCATCTGCAGTGCTTGGTGACCATCTGAGAAACATCTTACATTATTTCCAAGACTGGGAGGAAACCACTTGGATGTCCTGGATTTTAATATGTGTCCATGAGTTAGGTAGCCAAAATGAGAATTTCCGTTTTGCTTCACTAGAAACTGTGAAGTCAGTCCTGATGATTTAAGACAGGTTGATAGGGATGGGAAAACTTTGTTTTCCGAAGTATTAGTAAAAGCTTATTTCCCCAGAATAGTGGAGGCTGGATAGCTGGCAGGTAGACTTTTCAAAGCTGATGCACAGTTTCCATTCAATAATTATTTTCATTCTCACAGTGTAGCTCCTCAGCGGCAAGTAGAGCATCCAAACTGTACTCCATGTCTGGAATAGTATTAAAAGGGAAGGTAAGAGAACTCTTCACCTACACTGATTTTCTTCCTGCTGTGAAGTTCCACATTCACACTGCTGTAAATAATTAGGAGATCAACTTGAGGGCCCCTGTTGCCTTTTGATTCAGTACCTTACTGAAATAATAATCGTAACAATACAATGCAATAATTTGCCTCATGCAATGAAGTTTCAAGTTCTTGATCTGTGGCCATGATTTGGTAAAATTAAAAAACAATGCAGTGTTCCACTGTGTTAGTGTGCAATGATGTGTACTGACAAGGCATCTCTAACAAGTACTGTTGATTTCCTTTACAGATCTGCCAGTAGTGGCTAGCAGTTGCCTATGAAAAGCCATTATGTACTGGTCCACAAAGCAACACAAAATTTTCATTATGTTTCACTTAAAAAGTGCTTGTTTTGCAGGATAGAGGCCATGTCAATAAAATGGATTGGGTGTCACTTAAACCAAGTGACATGCTAATCTCCTGGAGCTCTTGTGTCCATAATCTCTCCAGGACACAAGTCAGTTTAGAAGCATGAGCTATTCTCACAGGTAGTGACTATTGAGCTCTTTAATGTAAATTCAAAGGCAAAGCTTATCAGTGTGTTTCAGAAATTGCTTCAGTGTGGTTGCTGTCTATAGGAAAAAAATCCCCACACTTCCCCCAAAATCCCTGGGCAACTTCCAAGCTTTCACTGTGCCTGCAAGCACCTTTTAATTATAAAGAAATTGGTTTTGGTGATATGTGCCCTGTGACCAATTGGATTAGAGGCATTTCTTCTGGCTATTATTAAGCTAACTTGACTATTGCCCTTGTGTAGCTAAGCATGATCAAAATATAAAGTATGGGGAAGCATCTCAATTATGAGCCATAGTACGGTGCTCCTGCAGACTAAATTCTTCTGTTCATTAGGAAAAAAAGCTTCAATGACTAGTAATGCTATCAAGAAAAGGCAGAATAATAGGCACAGGATCAAGGATACTGTAGTTCATCCACACAAGTTACAAAGGCTACTGAATGACTCAGACTGGCTTTTTAACATTTCTGTAGGCTGCTTGCTATTAGACAATTGGTAGGGCCGTTGAAAATCCGTGGACAGTCTCTGATTCCTTGTAAAGATCTGAAGACTAAAAGTAAGGTCTCTTTGGGTGACTGTAATTATCTGGTAAACATTATTATGAGATACTGAAATTTTCTGTTGTACGTTTGTTCTGTATTTAGGTTTATCCTCTTCCTCTGCTAAATAACAACGCATCTCATACAAGCTATAAATTAAAGCCAGTTAATTTTTGATTCATTTGAGCTGTAGCAAGATTTTCACTGGAGAGGTGATCTGTGAATCAAAACTGATTTGTCGGATTTTGTAAGCAGTAGTAAAAAAACAAAACAAAAAAAAATTGGGGGCAGAACACTCATCTGCATTTCTGACATTCTGATCTATCTCACTCGGAAGTCATGAACTGAAACCAAAGTAAATGGATGGCCTCCTTTTGCTGTCATTGTTTACTGAGAGTAATGCAAAATGCAGGCTTTCTGACTGTCTGTGGCTATATTTAGTGTGAATTAATTGAAAACAGTGAGCCGACTCTTCAAAATACTTATACTTCTTATACATAGCATGAGGAGGGGTGAAAGGGGAAGCAAAGGAGTTTTAAGAGATCTGAAATGTCATCATGGATGGAGCTTTTTTGTTTGTTAGAAGTAGGAGTTAATCATAACAACATGAGAACGTGCTCCAGCTAAAATAATTTGTTATTAAAATGGAGTATCGGAGGTAGTAGAATAAAGAACCAGAGTTAATCTTCATCAGACTGACTGATAGATCTCCACGTAATGACTGAAAAGGTTTATTGATCTGTAAAACAGACAATATCACTGCTTCTGTTATACTTTACACTTCTTTGAATGGTGTGGATATTTTATTAATTATTTTGAGGCGTTGAAGTTTGTAGGATTTTTGCTGTGCTCTCTCTCTCTCTCTCAAAGAAAAAAAAAGTCTGTGCAGTTATTGAGTGCTGCAGATACATAGCCATCATTTCTTCATTTCCTAAAAATTGATACCTGTGTTCTAATTCCTACCTTAGAACTGATCACAGTCAGTTTGTACTCATCTGCTTGGAGCATATTTTATTTCTTTATTATGTATAAGCACTCCACTCAGTATCCCTTCTCTGCTAAGACAACAGTGAGCAAACTTAATTCCTTTATTAGCCATTTTTTTACAGTGAAACACCATGGTTAAGGAGGCTCTTGTTTTGAGATGTGCTCTGTGTTCCTTTGGTCACTTTGACAGGTGTATAACCAAGATGTTATAATTGCAATATAATCAAAAGAGTAAGGCAAAGCTGTATAACCAAGATGTTATAATTGCAATATAATCAAAAGAGTAAGGCAAACAAGGATCACAAAAGAGAATAAGTAGAAGAGCTTACCCTTGGGTTGAGCTCACTAGAAGATATCAAAGAGGAGGATCTCCAGAAGAGATCCTTCCCCTCTGGTAGCCAGCTCTTAAATAGGTCTAGGAATTGCCTTCACCTGTGCTCCTCTGGCTGACTCATGGCTCACCTCAGGTGATCAATCAGAGGTTCAGGCCGTGACTCAGCAGTTCCCATACAGACAGGCCTTCTCATTTGATCTAAGATAAACTCTTTTAAGTTGTGAAGATGGTTTTTATTAGAAGTATGAACAAAATTAAGATTCAAGGTCTCATCAGTTAAGTGGCTGTATTACCATTTGTCAGTTGTTTTTTTTTTTTTTTTTTTTTTTTCTGGAAATACCTCATGATACGTTTGCATTTGTTTTTTGCATGAGTACAAACTATCTAATAATCAGTCCTACGCATAGGATCTTAAATTTTTCTGTGATACACTTTGAGACTTACATTTTTTTCTATGCCATTAGAAGTGAGAACAGAAACAAATTATTGTTAGTAGCTTGTAAAATCTTGCACTTTGTGTTATCTCATTTCATCTGTACCTGTGCCCCATCCTCAGTGCTGTCTGTTTTCCTCCGTTATATTTCCATATCTCCTGCTGTTATTGATTCAGTTCAATATTTTATTATGAAGAAATGCAATTAGTATTCAACACTTTTGTGCCAAGTTCAGCTGTAAAATTATTAAATAAGATTGATCCTAAAAGAAAATTTGGAGAACTCTGCTATTGATCTTGTTCCAGTACAGCTGTTTGTTCAGGATGACCTGTCATCATCTGTTCTCTTGTGAGGTCCTTTGGCATTTGATTTTTCCTGTACTAATCCCTATCTTTTCCATTTATAGAACAAGTTCTTGTTATATTAAATATTTTACTGAAATTAAATAGTTTACCTCATGACATAATGTTTGTTCTAAGGGGCTGCAGATTTCAAATCTGGCAGTGCATTATGGGATGCTCCAGGTAATTACATATGAACTAATTTTTAAATCCTCCTTCTTCTCATTTCCTGTTAATTGCCACGTCTTTAGTTATTCTTGCATTCAAAATAGTGTTCCAACATTTTCTGTTACTTTGCCGAGCACTCACTGAGAAGTCTTTTCCATGTGATTTTTACACAAAATGGGTTCAAACCCTCTTTTTTTTTTTCCCCCTTTATTGTGCTATAGTAGAACACGTGAGCTGGGCATCAGTTACATAATTGTCAGAAGAGGGGGTGTGGATTTCTGTTGAAAATCCCATGCCTTGAGCACAAGACCATCAACAATAGACAAATGGCTGCATTTCTTGGAACATGAGTTCATCCGCTTAATCTGTAGAACCATGAATTAAAGTAATTGTACCATTAGTGACATCCTTTCACTTAAGTCGAATGTGCTTTCCTTGTCTTGCTGATAGAAAGTGAATAATTCCTACAGAGATACAAGTCAGAGTTTCTTCTCAACTTCAATTAAGTAGGACTTAGTAAGTGTTCACTTGGAGAACAAGTAGAGTGCTCTATGCACTTTTTTTAGCCACATCTCCTTTTTGAGAATAGTTGATGAATATCCTTCTGCATATATGACTAAGAGAGTGAGGAGTTAATGGCTCAGCGTAACAAGGTGCTCTGTGCCAGCTGTAATGAATTGGCTTAAATATTAGCAGTATAAAGTAATTTAAGATTGAATTTTACAGCTCATATTTTTACTGTTAGCATTACCCACTATTACAAGATATCTCTATCTCATATTTCACACCATTTAGGACTAACTGATTGTCACTGAAATCTCCTCCTCTTGGCCCGAAGAGATGTCATATGTGAGAAGCTAAAAGTAAGGATAAATACGTTTAGAAACTTGAACTAGAAATGTCTTCAGATGAATATATTTTTAATCATCTTATTTGGCAACTGTTAAATTATCCAACTCATATCCTGTTTCTAACATTCTCCTATTGCAACATGAAACAGTTCTTTCTTGAGATGTCTCAATGTTTCATCATTCTTTGGGGTGTCAGGAGAAATATATCTTAAAATAGTAATACTGCTGCTTTATAATCTTTGCCTTTTACTTCTGTCTGAGTTAGTGAAGTAGAAAGTAGCAAATGATAATGTTGATCCACGTGAACTCTACAAAAAGTATATATTGACCATAAGTCAACTTGTACTGAGATAATTTTACTCCTTTTGTCATTTGTATTCTTTGAGGCACACAAAAGTACACATCATGTTAATCAAATAATTTTATATAGTAGTATTTTTAATGCATTATTATAGTTGAAAAAAATTGCATAATCTGCGTTTATCTGAACATCTCATTTAGTGGGAAGAAAGACTCAAAAAATGTTTTCACCAGTGACTTTTTTGAAATCCCACATTTCCTCTTCAGATCCACAATTTCTACTTAAGGGTCTAGTTTTGAAAATGGAGTGAAGAACTGAAGAACTGATCCAGATTAAAATTGGGCTCAAAAAAAGGCTTTCTTCACTATAGCTTGGATCTGCAGATGGTTGCATAGCATGAAAGTGTGGGAGCTGGAGAGACTGGTAAGGAGATGAGAAAAAAAAGAAAGGCTATTTAAGGAAGAACTGCTCCTGTTTTGCTTTGTTTTCATAATGGACTGTAAAGTAAATGCAAGATGCTGCCAGAAGAGCAACAAAATAATACATTTTCTTACAAAAGTTTTTTTTTTTTTTTTTTTTTTTTTTCCTGGCTGAGAAAAGGCAGTGCTTGGAAATAGATTTTAAGGAAAAAGTGAAAAGAAGTCAATTTTTTTTTTTCAGAAGATTTAAAAGTGCTGGTTTGTTTTTGCGTAGGAGAGGAGTGCTGGCGCTGACATTTGTCTCTAGAGTGTTCAGATTTTAACATATTCCTGCAGCCTTCAAACTGATGTTCAACAATTGAAAAATACGTTTTGCCTTTGAATGAAAATTAGTCCTGACTGTTGCTGTTGGCTTGAATTTACTATTCTTCTACACCTGTTTTTAGGCAGTGAAAACTACAGCCAGATTGGGAAGCCCTTAGTGTATTTGGACAGAGGGACAAATAGACAGAAATACCTTGAGGCGCAAATAATGAAAAGCAAAAGCCTGCTTGGAAGAGAAAAATCTAAAGGAAAGATGGTTTACAAAGTGGCATCATAATCTTTTAATGGCTGTGCAAAGTTTAAAGTGATACAGGGTCAATATGCTATGAAGATGAATTAGTACCAGGTACGCAAAGCAATTATACAAATAATCATGCTATAGAAACAGCCAACACTTAAACACTGAAATAAAAGCATGTATTTATACTCTGAAGCTTTTCAGTGTCACCTTTGTGAGGACGACTCTGAAACTTTTTCTCTATATTTTACTGTTGTCTTTCTGCATGCATCAGTTCTTTCATTTAGACTTTCTCTTCCGGTGGTGTGTTATCCAGCAGAGGCCAAACTGTCAACATCTGAGGGACGATCCTACTCTGATTGCTTGCTCATGTGAAATCTTACTCTGTCCTTCCAGTGGCTTTGTGGCCTCTCATAAACTACTTTTTCCTTCTGATATTCGATGATATAATTGCATAACTGTGCTCCTGAAATTGTCCTTTCATTCCCCCCATCCTTTCTTCTTCCCCCCTTACCTCCTCCCCCACCTTTTTCTTAACAAAAATATAAAAGGAATGGGCTTTTATGGGCTTCACTATAAATCAAAGTCTTGAAATACTCTAAAAGCAATTAAAAAAAGCCAGCAGTATTTTTTGTGGGTCGAGACTAAACTGAGTGAACTATTCTTTTTTCAGATGGTACCAAATGCTTTTTTCAAGATAGACTGCTGCAGGCTGTATTTTTTGCATACATATACTAGGTCATGGAGCCTGAGTTGTATTCTTTAAAGCCTAAATGGAAAATATCTGTTATTTATTTGGTTTGGTTTATTTGTTACAATCATATTTGCAAATAATTTTATCTTAAATACATTTATTTGCTTCACATATAAGCAAAAGATGGAGTACACTGGTTTTTAGACACTCAGATGTTTACTCTGGAGACACAGAAAGCCCTTTTTCCAGATTACTAAAAAGGCAGCTATGAGGCAAAACATTACCACTTGTGTATTGTTGAGTCTTTATAGAATGTGGAAGAACTAAGGTGAAAATAAAACAGCCTACAATCCTTTTACAGTGATCTGAGGGCAAATGTGCAGTCATGCAAACCTTATGTGCCACCTCAAAGGGTAATCCTTTGTTTGCACTTACTGTGCATAAGGAACTGGCTGTAAGGTTTTTAAGTTAGCTGTTAAGTTAATGTTAATTATTTTTGTCTTTATGTTTAGATAGCAGTGAAACTGGTGAAATGTATCTCTAAGCATGTCTGGCCTGAGCCAGCTGAAGTCATTGTGGTCTGCTAACTTGTATCTTGAGATAAGGGAGCAGGATCCTGCTAACATTCTGGCTCTGAAGGGTCTTTGAACAGTGCTCATGTGCATGAACTCTATCAAAGTAAGTTCTCGTTGAGAAAACATCAGTGTTTCATTCAAATGTCGTGGAATCCATTCTGAATTGACTAGTGGATTGGTTTGGTGAATTCAGTCACCTCTCTTCATCTAGCACACTTGTGGTAGCTTATCACACTCCTTGAAGAAACAAGGAATTGTGCATCACAGTGCTTGAAATCTAGGCTCAATTCTTCTTCCAAGGAGCACGTGTGTATGAGAGGGGCAGTCTAGAGAAAGATGTACTTTTCAAAGCAGCCAAAAGATTTCCTGTACCCTGTCTGCATCTACTGAAAGGAAGATGTCCTTTTCCAGCTCCTAACTAGCTGTTCTAGGAGTTGCCTCAGTTTCTTACTGCAGTAATGGACACCTGCATGTCTGCAGACCCAGGATGGGTCATGATTTTTCACTGCACGACACAGCTGATAGCAGATTTCTTAGCAAGGATACCACACAAAAAGGATTGAGGGCTCAGTAATCTGTTCTCTCTCAATTTATGTATCATAAAGTAGTGGATTGATGGTTGTCTGTGTTTATTTGGAGGGGATGTGTAGATAATACTGTCAGTGTCAGAGTAATCGTCATCACTTATTTAAACCCTTAACTCAGGGAGTTTTAGAAATGGATATGAATTCTTGGCCTTCTAATCTTCTATTCAATAAGACCATTGTGCCAGCAGTCTAGCCATTTTGTCTTCTGCTCACATATTGTAGACACACCGTCTTCCAGACTGCTTTGGGTAATCCTATGTTACAGCTACTTCTTTATACACTGTGAAACACACTGGTAACTTCATTCTTAGCTTCTACCTCCTGCTTCTTACATCACAGTTTGCCCAATTTATCTAAGCTAGTAATCTACTAGCATAAATGTGTAAACCTTTATTTCTGTCAATCACGTCAGTGCAGATAGATAACAGTGGATATATTCACAGTGTGAAGAGTTTAATTGTAGTTTTCCTTTTATTACCTGACAGGACCAGAGAGCATGAAAAACGCAGAATAGTTCAAAGTAGAAAAGTTTGCATATATCTTAAAAATTTAAATACAGCATTTAAATGAATTTATTTTCCCCAAAAGATGTACTATTACTAAAAGCAGTTATTCCCCTTCTATCCCCTCACCAATTGATGAAATCATTATATGGTAAAAACCTGCTATGGAGAGCTTTTTTAAAGTACAGTCTTAGTAGCCATAAAAGGTTGTGCAGAGTACTGATAATCATGTTTTGATTTAAACACAACAGCTCATGGTATCTGAGGACTAATAAAGCTTTTTGGAGTCTTTGTAATCAAAAATTCTTGACTGATCTTGAAATGTGGTGGCAAATAGAGCTGTGGCTGGAGAACACTAAGCACAGAAGAATGAAGCTATAAACAGAGCCATTACTAATTTTTACAGTTTTCCTAATATGGATTGTTGCTTAGAATATTTCTTCAGCTGCCAAGATGATATAACCACACACAGCCGCAGTTTCAAAGAGTACATTTTGAGGGCTCAGCATGGTGCATGTTCCTTCTTACGTGGTGTCTGTTCCTTTTTCACTATGTAAATATCTTGTAACAGCTCTTCTTTCCTCCTACCCTTCCAACAGTGACCTTCGTAATGTGAAAACAGGCATAAGCCTGTTTTGATGAAGCTAAAATAACCCACCTCAAACTTGAACATCTGTAACCTAACCCTGGGATTGAAATTCATGTCAGATGTGCAGTGAATTTTAATTGCTCATATTCTGTGTGCTTTCTTTTGTTCTGTTTTACTGCTGTTCGGGCAGGCACTCGAGTTTTTATATGCAAATGGCAACCAAGATGGCAAGGAGAAGAAGCCTTATTCTTCTTGCCTTTCTCAGTGTGCAGCTGCATTTACTGCACAAGTTTCTTCAGGTGAATAACACCAGGAATTAGGTGTTGAGGCAGAAGCAGTAGGGAACAAGGCAAGCACTTTTTCACAAAGCCTCTCAGCTATGTTGACTGTAAGGTCTGCAGTGCTCTGTTTGAGCTCGGTACCCGTAAACTTCTGCTGCCCTTTGCAGAGGCGTTTTGATGCATAACACCTGTAATATTAATGCATTTGTAGTGCATTTAATCTGCTTTATTTGTTCTCAGACACTTAGAGTTGTTCTTTGCAGGTTAAAAGAGACTTTTTCAGGTCTGCTACTTGTAGGTAGATGCAAAGAATCGGAGTGAATTCACAGAACACAGAATTACAGGGTAGTTTGTGTATAGTAATGCAAAAGAAACAGAGGCTTAAAAAAAAAAAAAAAGAACAACACAGCTTAGGAAATACTGTTACTGAAGCTCTTTGTGTATATGAGCTACAGTGCATTATTCACGTGGGTTCTGCTTTGTTCTCAATCTTCTTCCTTTCCATCCAGGGATAAATTTTACATTGGCTATGTGGTCTATATTGTGCTGTATGCTCTTCTTGCCTGCCGATCACCTCTTGCTTAGTTCCAGACAACTACAGCCACCGCGTTTTTCAAGAACCCCAATCAAGCTCCTTGTGCAAGCATCTGAACTTCAGTTTTATTTTCTCAAAGAGGTCATTATGTATAATTGGAAGAAACTGACATAGTTGAAATCAGAGTAAGTCTTAAGGTTAAACCATGCATTAAAAGGTTCTGTGCAATGTATATACTAAGTAGTAATTTTGACAGGCTTAGAAAAAACAGTATTTCTAGAGCTCACATAGACTGAAAGTGAACTTACTAGTGGCTGACCATCCCCTCTAATACATAAAGACCTTAGAAGATTTGTGTGTGGTGATAGCATCAGATGGGCAGTGCATCATTTTAACACAGGCCAATATGCCACGTTTGTCTCCAGATACGTTTGTGAGTATTAGCATCTGAGCAGAATTGCTGTTTAATCTTTAACCCGTCCTTGCACACCCTCCCCTGGCTGACACGGGTCATTGGCAATATTTAGAGAAACAGGCAGCCACAGTATGAAGGTGGACCTTTGCCGTTATTGTTTTGCTATGGAGTCACCCTGGAGAATAGAAAAGGATGAGCTGCTGCTGTCTGTCTCCACTCTTGAACCTCACCTCCTTGCAGGAGCTGCAGGCTGTTTGGATCCCAATGGGGAACTATTGAATGATGCTTTGAATGTGAGCAATCGCTGCCTTCCAGTGGCGAGGGTCCACAGCATGCATTGAGTTCCTCCTGGGCATGGCTTCAAGCAATCACAGTCACACACTTCGGAAAAGATCTTTTGTCGAAGATCCTACCTCAGATTTATTATTTATGCTGAATTTTGGCCAATGAGTTGAAATTCCCACTAGGAGGTAGGAGGGAAATAGGTGGAAAGATATAGAAAACAGAAAGGATAAAGGACAGAATTAAAGCAACAACCAGTGTATTCAGAACTAAAAAATGAGGAAGCAATCATCCATGCCTAAAACTTAACAGGATTGTTTTAAACTGACTGTGCATATTAGACAGTCAGAAAGCACAATAGCAGTCTCTTCAGTACCAATTAGTGAGCAATGGAAAGTGCAGGCCCAGTGAGGTAAAAAATCGTGTATTATTTTTGTGTGTGTGACACAGGTGTTTCTCTTTTGGAAACAAATCCATTTTGTAGGGAACAGGGAAAATATACAGGATGTAACAGAAAGCGGGAGGCCCACAGTGATGTCGACAAACTTGTTTGTCTTAAAAAGAGACTGTTTCTCCAGAATGTCGTATTTCAGAGTTTTCTGGGAGGTGGAAAAGCACATATTAACTGCTTAAAAGATGTGATGCTTTTAGGTTTGGAAATGGTTGCTTCACAAAAATGTAAACACCCCAACTTTCAGCAAAGCAGCTCTCTGTAATTCAAATGTGCAGTACAATCCTAAAATTTCTGTTGACCATTCATTAGGAAGAATGTGTACTGTGAGATCTGAGACAGTTGTCGTATGACCGCACACATTTACACATTCAAGGAGGCTATTACGTTTCTTCCTTGAGAGAAGCTTATAAAAATGCAGAAGGGTGCTTTCATTCAGAAGTATACTGTCACATACTAGATGGGTTCTTTTTTTTTATGTTTCTTTTCCTTTTAGCTAAGAACTGCAGTCCCAAGTCCTACTTGCACCGAGTATATAGATAAAGCCACTGTCATAGACTCCACTTAAGAAATTGGACTTGCATTTCAAAGATTAAAAATATGAAGAAGAGATGCTCATTTATCAACTGAGCACTGATAGTGCCTGTACATAATGCTGTCCTCAGGCTGTTCCTTTCTGACCTGGCTCAGCTGGGGGAGTTCTCACACATCTTTATGTTGTCCTGAGATCTGACTCAACACTCTTGTCTTTCCTATGCACTTCCTCAATTTAAATAATAACATATAGTAAATTAGGTGTCAGGATATTTGGCGGGGCATTTTTAAAGAGGGGAAAATAATGGTTTGCTGCAGGATGGGTAAGTGGTCATGCAAGGAATATCACAAAGCCAGGGGATTCATTCCACAGCAAAAAGCAGCAGGAGCTGCGTTGCTATCTGCAGTCTGAACAGAATCATGAGCAGAAGATCCAGTAAGTGCAGATCCAAAACCAGGCGCCTTAAAATGTGCTGCCTTATATGGATATAATGCTATTTTGTTCTACAAGTACGTAGTACTTTTTTCTTGTTGAGCTTTTTATTTTTTGTAATTATTGCAGAGTGCAAATTAAGCATATGCACACTATGTGAGCATATATGGATACATTTTTTCTGTTTGAAATTTTCTGGAAATGTTGAGCAAGAATGTGAAGACAAAGTTGAAAACAAAGTTGTACTGTAAACTGCTGTTTGATGACTGACTTGCAAAAGAAATTCACAGAAATGCTGTGGATAAACACAGTGCTACATTTGTGTAGTTTAAAACGATGCTCAAAAACAACAGCAGTGATCAGGCCATAAGTGGCTTATAGGAAAGGAAGTAGGTGCAAGGCAAGAAATAGTTAAGGATTAGGAGACTGTTGCTAGTATGATGGGCATTCAATTCTTATTTTAATCTTTGTCAGTGGAAACATCCATTTTGATAAAGCAAACTGTTTTGAGAGAATTCTGAGGTGTCTTCACATAGTTCATTGTTAAAACAGACAAGAGAGGAGGCTATCTGTAACTTAATATTTCTGTGATAGTAGAGGGAAAGGGACAGGTTCCTGGATTATTCTTTTTTCAAGACTAGATATATATATAAATATGTGAAATACTTCATAAGTTTTGTTATGAAAACGAAAAATCAAAGACAAATCACTTTCCTCTTCTTAAAGAATAGGCTAGAGAAGCAAAAATCATAGTCAGTGGTTGCCCTCATTTTAGTCTTGAAGCAGACTGATAGAAACTACATCGTGAAATAAATTATTCCTTTTTAATTACTTGCAATAGAAGTTATACCTTTATCTATAAAATCAAAGTAACTGATAGATAAGAGGAATGTTGACGTATTTAGTGGCTAAATTGACTTACACCTTCAATTCATGAAACACAGAAAAGGATTTGATCATCTGTTACTACAGTATAGGAGTATGAAAAGCCCCGACACACTGACAGATTGCATGCAACATCATGCTTCTTCTCCAGGGAAAACACTGGTTCTTATTTTGAAAGGTTCAGACACTACTCAAATATGAGTATCTATAAAATGCTCATTAGGGACAATAAAAATCATTCTCAATGACAGCAGTGTTATTAGGTATCATTGGAACTTTGATTAATTTTCATTCTTGTTTGGGAATTTGTCTCTTGAAGAGATGCTGTAGTCAGAGTTCGCTTAGCTTTTGGGCTTTTGCTCTTATTTTGAGCAAAAGAGATTTTTGGACAGGGCTATCTGGAACTTGTAATTGTTCAAGCTTGCATTATGCATAGCACTGGGAACAAGAAAACAACCACACCATCCCAAAATGGACCCAGGCAGCCATTGAAGCCAGACCCTGGGCTTTAAGAGCGGCCAGGAGCTGAATGCTGGAGAGAACAGGACAAATGTAGAGAGATATTGCTGTGATTATGGTTTCCAGCCCCTGGTAATTCCCTTTATAAAACTCACCAGTTAAAGAGATATTGTTATTTGATGGTGGTATGTGACCCATTATTTTAGGGCAAGAAGAGATCAGAAAGAAAACTGTTAGGATATTATTTTTTTCCCCTCTGATGAATGTTTATCATTTGTAGGATACTTGTGCATGTTATTTTGAAAAAGCATGTCTCTAGACATGCAGATGTCTCTAGAAAATGGTAGAAAAATATCCCTGAGAGTCTTAATATATCGTGAATCTCTCAGCTTTTTGGATGATCACCTAAAGTAAATGGAAGTAAAAAGAATTACTGTCTTAATTCTTAATTATACACTGCTTCACAGGAGTTTTCTGCAGAATTGCTGTAACTTCATCACCCTTCCACCCCCCCCCCCCCTCCAGTCATAATTGCATTCATTACTTAGTCTGTTAAGGTCAGATTATATGGCTTCTATTTCTTCCAAATATTTAACATATAGTTCTACTGAATGAAGTAGAAACATTTAACATTTTCAATATAACACTAAACAGAAAAAAAGTTATCCAGATTTTTTTTTTTTAAGTACCATCATTTTAGGAAAAAAATAAAGATTGTACGTAGAGAATTTTAAGAAAAAAAGGTACTACTTTTGCCCAAGCTCTCTCATTCTTCTTATCCTACTCTCCATCCTACAGGGATTTTATAGATCTACTGTTTATAAGTAAATGCAGGCGTAAATAATAATAAGGAAACAAATTAAATGAATCATGTCTGCAAGGTGAAGTTAAATAAGACAATGCTAGTCAAACTGAATACCAACTAATAAAACATATACAATACTTATTTAATTAGATTGAAATATTGGTTAAAATCTTCATGAATTATTTAATGTATTGATTTAGTTATAAGCAAAGAGAAATGTGTATGTCTTGGCTGAATGCATATTTAATTTCAGTCAGATAGGATATCTAGTGAAGAGACAATTCAGAAATTGGTGAGGATTAAGAAACAGAGCAAATGAGGGCTTTTGCTACTAAATAAATCTAGATAGAATTAGGTGGAATATAAGTACATCCAAAATTCTAAGAAGGGGAAGCGAGGAGGTAAAGGGAAGAAGAGAGTCTTCTGACAGAACATTTGTCAAGAATGTAGCCAGAGAGCTCCGATGTATTTGGTACAGATCTCACCTGAACCTAGTGATAAGCGTATGAGGGTTTCTTATTAAGTTAATGGACAAGATAATGGCGGTCAGACTTTCAGTTTCAGTTGTATCTTTAAGCAATTTTTACTGAAAGGTTAAAACAATTATGTTGAAGACATCAATTTCTAAACATAGAGATCTCTTCTGAAAACTTTTCAGAACTGAGAGTCTGTGCATAGTTTTTTTACTTGGACATTCAGTTTAAAAAATAGAATCTAGATACATAATGAGTTTAATTACAGAAATTCAAGAGTAGCTACAATGGAACACTAGCCTTCAGTAATTACTCTGATGTATTTCAATTTCTATATATGTAGATGCTAACATATATGTATATGTAAGATATGTAACACTTATGTTGTGGTTTTTTAACAGCTTTGTAAATCGTGACTATATTTTGAAACCAATTTTTTATTTATTTATTTATTTATTTATTTATTTGCAATAAGATTGGATTTAAAATTGTACAGTGTGAGCAAGGACTTACGTTTGCGAAGACAAATGTCATCAAGCTCTTTCTGGAAATATAGTATAACTTACATGGTGTGTAAAGCTTTCGGTCTTTTTCCTTCCTTTCCTAAGATTTAAAGTAACATTGTTGAATTTAGGTTGTCTTAAAGGTGAACAAAATAGATACTAAATCTTTGTGTTGTTACTAATGGCTAAGGTTTGACTGAGACCAGTTCAGTCAGGTCTTTCATAAAGTTATGACAGCAGTTTGAGATGACATGAAACTTTGAGATTTTTTCATTAGAAGACCAAAAAACCTGCATATTTTGCATGATCCCCTTTTCATGCTATGGTTAGTTTTTTCAGATTTCTTGTCTGTTTTTCTCAAAAGAGAGTATTTGCCAAGATTTTAAAGTTTTTCTTCAGAACCAACGAATGCCAAAAGTTTCTGGAGTCCCCTATCTATAGTACGACCTTACTAATATTAAGGAACTAGTGGGAGATGTATGTATTCTGCTTTCATGTGTTGTTGTTTGTTGTTTTCTTAAACTGTTTTCAAATGTGTGTTCAGACACTTTATTCAGATAAAGAAATTGATTCTAAATTTCATAAGATTTGGATCATACAGAGCCATTAGACCTTTTAAACTGTCTTTTTGCAAGGCTCATATCCTTTCTCAGCTTCTGATAAAAAGGAAGATATCCTGAAGAACCTGACAAAATTGTGTTGGCCAAGAGGTACATACACTAGTAATTGCACTAGAGTCTACTACAAATATTTGTACCTACACTGGTAATTCATTTTCTTTAATTTGTTCTTTGAAGTTCTGGATAAATCTTTGTTTATTATTAATTACACATGGGGTTAACCTTTTCTGTAAACCACTTTGTAAACAGTGAATCAAATGTACTGTACCAGTTTGCTACTCAGATCCATAGTCCCATCTGTCAAAGAGAACAGAATGACAATATCTACTTTATTTGTAACTGAGCTTATGGACAATACTTCTACCTGTAATCTCTGATCCATAATGATTTTTACCTATGAAGAAGGATTAGACTGACCATTCTATTGTTCCTAGCCATTCTTCAAGTTCCTTTTAAATGTTCAAAGGCTGGTAACTCTTAAATCTCTGGAATGGCCCCAGTTTTTTGAAGGTTGTTAGATATTAATGCTTGGGGAAATAAATCTTGTGTCAGTTTCTTTATGGCATTTTGTCTGTGGTTGTTGGGTTTTTTTTCTTCAAAAATTCTAACTTCATCAAGATAATGACTCATATCCACTCTTACATCAGATGGCAGCATTTTTATTGCAGTGAATATATGCCATTTATGCAAATTTGTCCACCCACTGAATCTGTGGATGCAATTTTTCCAGCCTTGAATCTTTAGAAACAGTTCTGGCTTTTTAGCTACATAACAGATAATATATTGTGCATGAAGGATTCTTTTTAAAAAACAATCTGTATTAAATGTCTTTTTTTCCTGTAGTCCCAAGACAGTTCTTTCTGCATTAATCCAGAAATACTGAAAAATAGCTGTGATAGAGGAACTCACATAATAAAGTGTTCTCCTGAATGTTATGTGCATTATGTCCGTTTCTTCCACACATTGTTTCAGCCGTTCTGCCCCAAGTCTGTATTGTTGCCTGGGGTTGTTGTGATAAAAGTGCATGACTTGACACTTGGTCTAGTTGAACTTCATCCCACTGCCCTCAGCCAATTTGTCCAGCTTATCCAGATTCCTCTGTAGGGCCATCCTACTTACTTCCTCCCAGTTTGTTGTCATTTGCAAACTTACTGAGAGTGCACTCAGTCCCCTTGTCCTAGTCATTAAAAAAAATATTAAACAGGTCAGGTCCCAGTACCGTCTGTTGGGGAATACCATTTGTGACTGGAATGGTTACAGGGAGTAATAGTATTTTTTCTTCATTTTCTCTTATGCACCTTGGAATAAGTGACTAGGATGTATTAGAAGAGGTTGTGGTGAAATCTGTCTGT
>NW_024962264.1:7217063-7326108 GCF_019238085.1 Lagopus leucura
TAAGTGACTAGGATGTATTAGAAGAGGTTGTGGTGAAATCTGTCTGTGATTTTGGTGCTTGAATGGAATATTATTTGTCATCAAACTGTTGTTCTGAAATCTAGTTCACTTCTCTATAAAGGCTGATCCCTTTTTCAAATCTAGGTTTAAATATGAAACATTACTCTGAAGCATCCCAGGATCTTGTTGAGTACAAAGCAACCAGAAGGGAGATAAATCATGCTTTCAGCTGAGTTTTTAACACCCATGGTCAAGAGTACTTAGCAGGTAGCTCAGCTTCAAAGAAAACGTCCAGGTTTCATCTCCAGTATAGCTGTTGCGTTCCAAAGATAATTTGGCAGCCTTCAAGTTTTTCATTCAGCTAACATGCTAAATTGGGTATGTTAAAGTGAAACTGAAACGTTTTTGTACTTGGCTTTTTTGAAGTGCTGCTGGGCAAGGTAGTAGGGCGTAAATGTTGTCAGAGGGCAGCAAAGGAAGTACTCTAAGCTGTGTAGGCTTTATTTTGACAAATGTACACACACAGTCATAAAGCAAAAATCTTAACAAAAGCAAACCCCTGATAACAGTCATTAACATGCTTATTCACGTTGTACTGAAACTTAGGGAACCAGAGTAGTAAGAGCTGCAGTATGATTCATCACTTTGCGATAAACTACTTAGGGATCGTTTTATGCCTTTGTAAAAATAAATGTCTGCAAATGACACTCTGGAATGGCAGAACAAGTGAGTATTTGCATGATAACTGACTCTACACATTTTGTTGCTTATAAATTGATGTAGTTAAATTAATCTCAGTTTATAATGGGGGACAAGAATCTAAGTAGGAGAGATAAAACTCCTAATTGCAAAAATCAGATTCGATAACATCCTAATGAATATGAAGCCATATACCCATTTGATGAGTCTGCATATTTCTGGTCATTCACTGATACCAAAGGTTCTTTTATTTTTTTTTGACGTATGAATTCAAAACTTTATTAAAACTACTTTGAAACAGTTTCCTCTGCATGAATGCTAGTATCAAATCTTTCCAAAGAAGGCCCAAAGAAATATAAACTAAAAGCTCATCCATTTTTTTTTTTAACATTTTTATCCAAACTGGAAAACATGGCTCTTGTAGTTACATACAGACATTCACACTCACACATCCATAAATAAAGGTTTTTTTGTTTTTTTTTTTTCATACTGTCATCTTATTTGTTACTTGACATTTAGGGCAAGAGATGGTCGGTCTTTTACCTGAGTCTTACAGCTCATTTTTGGTGATGTAATACTACTTTCTGTAGTTTGCATAAAAGAAATTACTGCAATTTGCTCCTCTTTCTGAGTTCTGCCAAGCATAATCTTCATCACATCTGCAGATAATCTTTCATATAAACTCATGATATTATTTATGTCACCATAAACAGCAGTTTTGATTGTATTTACAAACCCCTACTACAATTGGCCTTGAGTGTGATATGTTTTCATATGATATGTTGAGTGTATTATGTTTTCATAATTAGTGTCAGTGTTTATGTTACAAGTATTATGTCAATTTTAAGTTTATCATATGCAATTGGTCACTAAGGCAATCTGTGCTAGGTAGTTTTATTATGTCTCTAATACTGCTTATACGTTGAACATTGAAGTAATTGATACCCCAAGTAAAAAGGTTTGTCCCTGTATGTATGGTGGATTGGTTCATCTGGAGTCCATCTCAACCCTTTCTATTTCAAACTGAACAGCGAGGGAAAAATCAATAAAACCTTACAGATTTTGCACACTTGAGGAAACACAGTGGCAAAGAGGAGGCAGAGAAGAGAGATCTCTCCTGTGTATCCAAATTTAAGGGTCAGATGCATCCTAAATAAAGTTCAGTGCTGAAACTTTCCAAAGAATTACAAGGAGGCTTTTCATATTTCTTGCTCATCAAGGTTTATTAAGGGAGCAACCACAGTGTTATGTAAACGTTAGAAAGATAGAGCTGCCTCTACGCTCTTTTCTTCCAGCCCCCAAAGCTGCAAGATTTAGGAATATCTCCCAGAGTAATTGCAGCTTCTTACAATTCTTTATTCAAGGTGTTGCATTATTCAGAGAAGGAGTTTGGATTTTCCACTGCAGTGGAGATCCAATGAACATTTTTCCTTTTTAAGATGTCTTTACGATCAGTACCACTTGGTCTTCTGTCTGTGTATTTATTTCTCCTTGCAGACATTCTAGTATGTTTGAGAGGGTTCTATGGGATTAAAAATGTTCCTTTTATTTGTTTCTGGCATAGTGCACTCTCCTCGTGAACTATACAGAGTTGAGTTTCAAATTTGAGGATTTTAACAGGGAAGCAGGAGGGTGGACCTGATATGTGAGCAGATGCTGTCAGAGGAGGATATGGCTCTGAAGCCACACTAGCACTGCCAGCATTCGTGTGCTGTACTGCCTTGTTCAGATGCAGGTTCAAGGCTGAGTCAGGAAGTGATACGCTTCTGGTCATCTTGCACGTAGAAAGGTGACTGGACTTGTAAAATAACCGCAACTGTCAAATTAATTATTGATTGCAGCACGATCTTTAAATAAAAGCAAAATTAAACATTTATTCTGATCAATAAATGATGTGACAGTTGTGGTTATTCTCTATGTTGAGTTGGATTTCCTCATATGTGTGTGCCGCTTAGGCTCTTTGAGTGCAGAGACACGGAAGACATAAGATACATAGAACAGGAGGACAGGAGGATGGCCTGCCTGTCTTGCTGTCCTCCTTCCTTTCTTCTTTCTTTTCCCAGTGTGTCACACTAAGCCCTGTGAGTTCATACCCATTTGGGAGCATGAGGGACACAGCTCCTAGAGAGGCTTCAGAGGTGTCTCGATGTGGCTTCCTCCAGCCTTTGGGGACACTGCCACTGAGAAAGCATGAGAGAACACTGTAGATGATGCTTGCCATCCTCACCTTCTGCACTGAATTCTCTCCCTCAGAAGAAAAGAGAACCTTTCAGTCTTGTATTTATTGTGGCCCTTCTTGAGTGTTTTATTCACTGTATCTTTCCATTTCATCATGGCAGCATTAAGAAGCATTGCTCTTAGCTTGAGATAATTGAAGAAGAGAGGTGAGGAAATTGAACTTGTTTTCCTCAAGAAACCAAATAAAATGAAGGAATCTGCTTTACTTCCTCAATGCCACAATCAAGCATAGAACCCATGAATTTGCAGTTGAAAATTGTGTTCACACTGCCCGTGTGAGGTATGGAATCCAAAGGAAGAAAGTGGGTTTTGGATCAGGCTTTAATACCCCATTTTTGAAATCTATGTGTTTTGTACAGTGTATGGCATACCTGCCTTGCTGCAATGGGAAAAGATAAAGTTTTCTGATAAACAGTCAACTGGTTTTGAATTCTATTATGAAGATAATTTATAGGATTGTAAGTGTTTTGCAGCTGCCTCCAGGAATGAAATGCATATGATTTATGCATCTGGAAGTGGGGGGGGGGGGGGGGCGGAGCCCAAGGAAAGGAAAAAAAAGGGAACTGTCTGATCCTTCCCACCATGACAGCATATCGTTCTGAGAAGTAACTGTTTGAGGTTAATTTAGATCACATCAATCTGTATTACTTGACCTTTTCAGAATAAACAGAACCAAAAAGTGACTACACAAAAAAGTCAATCTTAAAGCCAATTACACTAATAGCATCTGATGTGTAAATGTGTGTTTATTATTAAAAAAAATAATAAAATCACTGCAATAAAGCTGAGGGACATTTAAAGACAGGAGATGTCTAATTGTAGCATATCCAGTAATGAAATCACAGTCAGCCTCGTCGCTGATTAAGGTTAATTTGAATCACATCAATGTGGATTAACTTGGCCTTTGCAGAATGAACAACACCTTTGTGCCAACATGATCAATTAGTCCCCTTAACTTCATACGTCTGCTTGGAAAGGTTAGATTTATTAGTTATCAGGATAACCACTTGGAGATTAAAATCTCAGTTTTCTTTGCTTTTTTTTTTTTTCAGCACAGCCTAAGGAGAAAGAAAATATGAAACTTTAAAAATCACACTTCAGCTTAATGTTTTATCTAATAGGCTTGAAAAGTCATGTTTATTCTAACATTAGATAAAAGGCCAGAAACTGGACATAAAATTGAATTGTTACTGTTGGAAATAATCCAAGTAATTTTGTCAGGACGGTATCTCTGATAAAAGCAAAATTTATTCGCGATTGCAATGGCGGGCATCCCACAAGTAGGAGCGCACCTATGGACACAACGTGACAGCCTTTATACCCTGTTTTCTCCCCCTTGCCTCCCCCCTCCCCTGTTTCCCCAATGGCTGGGTACTCCAAGTTCACAATCTTATCAGAAGGTTTACATTTGCTATTTACTTGTTAATTTATTTGTTATCTGGTGCCAGTCAGTAGTCATCCTGTTGTTTCCAAGATGTCTCGGTGCTCTCCTTGTCCTATTGATATGGTGATTTTCTTTAAAGTCATCATCGTTAAACAAAGAGCACTGGGGGATGATGTCAGGCCTTCCCAATGTCTCTTCAGGCGCTTCCTCGGGCATGCCATGACTTGTTCTCTGGTTTGCTCTCGTGCAGGATATTCTTGCAGTGTGTATGACAAAATACACATATATACACATATACAGAGTGTGTTCCTGGGAACTATGATAGCGGAGATCATAAAATAAAAATAATATTATACAATTCTAATGCAGAAACAACACTTGATTCCCACATTACTGTATCTAGAAAATACTGTGTGTGCTTACACTTCTTCATTGGTTTTCAAAAAGTCTGCTCCCAAATTAATTGCTGCTGCAAATTCTTTTTACAAAAAGAATTTCTCCAGAAATGAGCATGCCAGGTCAAATCTGTTTTTTGCGTTTAGTTTTCTTCTTGTAAACCTCCCAGTATTTGAGGATGTGAAATGAGGGGAGGCTGCGTGCAGAAATGGATGCTGGTGAAGACTCCAGTAGGGCCACAGTGGAACCCCAAGCGCAGGCTGTGGTCAGCCAGGACCATTACTGTGGTGTTGTTTATCCCAAAAGGCTATAAGGCCTGATTGTTTCACATCTCTCTCTACCTGTTCCCCATCCACAGAACAGAACTGTGGACTGGAGGAAAGATGTGTTGTATGTCTTGCAAAATTCTCCAGAAAAGGATTTTGAATATCATATGGGTGACTTTTCCAGCTCAAACTGTGAGATGGAAACTGTGAGACTAAGCAATCCCTTCTCCACCTTCTAATATAATGATACCACCTTTTGACCTGCCAATAGAAAACACTCAAAAAATCCTCAGATTCTAGTTGCCCAGGCTCACTGACAAGCACCCCTTACCCCATAAACTGTTATTCAAGTCTAAACACATTTGAAGAGTCAATGGTAACAGTACTGATGAATTTGACAAATATGCTCAGGACTTAATAGTATATACTGGATTGAAGTTCCTGCAAGAATATTGTATTTTCAGGGTGTAAACGATAGAGACAAACAGTTCAATTTAGCAAATTATAGAATCACAGAATGGCTCAGGTTAGAAGGGACCTTAGAGATCATCTACTTCAACCTCCCTGCCATAGACAGGGTTGCCAACTTCCCAGGGCCCCATCCAACCTGGACTTAATACCTCCAGGGATGGCACATCCACAACTCCTGTGGGCAGCTTGTTACAGTGCCTCATCATCCTCTGAATAAAGTTTTTTTTCTTAACATCTAACCTAAATTTCTCCTCTTTTAGTTTAAAGCCACTCTTCCTTGTCCTCTATCACTATTAGACTGTGTAAAAAGTCACTTTCCTTCCTGCTTATAAGCTCCCTTGAAGTACTGGAAGGCTACTTTGCGGTCTCCCTGAAATCTTCTCGAAGCTAAGCTGCTCCCTCAACCTTTCTTCATAGGAGAGGTACCATTTCCCTTCTTTCTTGGTACAGTGTAGTGTAGTGTTGCTGGGCAGTTGGTCTAATGGAAACAAAGGCACCAGCTATTTGATTGTGCTGGAGTATGCTTTAATTATTTATTCATTTTTCCTTTTTGCCCATTTGTTTTAATAGTAAGATAGTTGTAAGATATCATCTGAAACCAAACTTTTTTCAGTAAAGGTGAGAGAAAATAGTGTTACTGCATCTTCGTCATTTTCTCAATGCATTCCAGAAAAGCCAGTTTGTCTAGTAGCCACAGTGCTTGCTCATCAGCTAAGTGACATTAAACATTTCCCTCACATGGATGTCGTCAGTTACACTTCATAGTGCTTACCTTTGTGAGTCTGTGTCGGTACTCCATTGTACATTTGTGTTGGTGGCTACAAACAAGCAGGCTGACAAATCTTGAAAGGATGAGCCTATCATTGGTGCCATATTATCTAAATGCAGCTGTACTTGTTTTCAAGCCAAAGTAATATCTGTACAACAGTGATCTGTAACAGTGATGATCTTCTGCTCCCACATAGCCAAAAAGACAGTAGTGTGCAGCCCTGTGGCGGTCAGGGAAACTGCCAGTGTGTCTCCATCCAGGTCAGTGGTCATAGAAAGTGTGCATCTTCATTTTCTGTAGTAAAACCAAGCCAATTAGAATTTACGAAGTTGTACAGCAGGAATAGAGAAAGTAAATATTTTCTGGCATGTCTAAAATAGTATGTGATCTTTGGAAAACTTCTTCATTTAGATAGATGAGCAAACCAGATAAATGGAAGCAGTAGGGTCTCAGAGGTGAGATACTTAACAGGGAACACTTCTCATCATAATCATGTCAATCACTGTCTCAGGCATTCTTCTGCTCATTTACAATCACAAAATAATCCACTTGTAATTAAAACATTACTTACATAGAAATGGAAAGGACATGGTTGATTTTATTTTCTCTGGTGCCTTGTGAGTGGTATTTCAGTTATTTTTAAGGTATATTTATTATTACCGTCATATCTAGAAGACCAGAATAAAGCATGAATCCTGATGTGCTGGCCTGATGTGCCCATTCAGTCCAAGGAAATTGGTTGTTACCCTACAGATATTTACTCTTCACCCTGTCCCTTCCCAGCCATCTGCTCTGCTTCTCTCAGTTGTAAGCCAGGCAAACAGCGAGTGCCGCTTGTGCCATCAGCTCTCCTCCTACAGGCTGAGAGTGCTTGGCTGCCCACTCCTGGTTCAGGCATTACAGGGGTCTTTTGGAAGTGTTAAATCACAGCCTGAACCTCAGATAGATCACCTGAGGCAAGGACTGAGTCACCTGAGAGCAGAGGTGAAGCCAATTCACCTGTGTGACCGGAAGGGATGGAGCCTAGCTCCACCTCTCCTAGACCCCATTCAAGGGCTGACTGCCACAAAGGAAGGGCATTTCTTTGGAGATTGCTCCTTGTGGAGTTTCTTGTGAGCCTGTAACACTGGTGAGCATTTTCCATTTATCTTTGATTATCTTTTTCAACGTGATAATCTTCCCAGCCTAACTGCTGCATACTTATTGATCATCCAATACTTTACAACATCTGTATACTTATTGATCTTAGACGGGAGGTTGCCAGCAGCTGAGCACAAGCAGTCATGTTTTCCACATGCAGGTAGTCACTACAGCCTTCTCAGAAAGCTGATATATTCTGGCCTGGTCAGAACTGTCAGCTCACACTGTATCAGAAGCAGTCTGAACTGGAGATGTGACTTGTTAACTTAAAGGCATCTAGAAGAGGCTCATCAAACAGCAATATGCACCTTGAGAATGAATGTGTTCCATGCGTAAACACACATGAAACTGCCTTAAAACATCAGTGGCTAAACACTCATTCTGCACCTTGTGGCTGAGAATAAAGTAATTTATTTATTGTTTTAATTTTTATAAATGGTATTAAAATCTGTTGTATATTCTTAACAGAATCACAATGTTTGTCTTTTTAGTATGTGCATTAACTATGTTTGTAGATACATTTGTCACATACAGCCTAACAGTTGCATATATGCATATGTCCAGATTCTATAAGTCCTGCATACTTCAAGGATGCATTAATTATGTCAGTTTTGTGCAGCAAAAGAGAACCATATATTTTGTAGTGGCTTCACAACAGGTTTTAGCACCTCCTCTTCTCATACCATTGTTTTTCTATTGTGAGCAATCTAAGCTGACTTTCAGCAGGGGCCTCACGTGACTAAAGAAGATCCTGAAATGTTAACAAAAGGGAGATTAATATGGAACAACTCTGAATCCTCTGATTCTTTCTTTGTATTACAGTGGTTAGGCTGTATTTTTAAATGAGGCAAGCAGTGGCTGATAAATAAGATACCCTGAAGGCTTTCTACCTCTTTTGCATACCAGCTTTTTTCTTACGAAAACAAACAAACAAAAACAACTTCCCAAACAACAACAACAAAAAAACTGAAGTTATTTTTAATAAGAATAGGCTCAGGTCTTATAAAAGCTTAATACTTAAAATTTGATTTTTTTGTTTTTTTCCTTTGTGAATGGAAGTTTTTACAGCTTCTTGGAAAGAGAAGTAATACTCAAAAGGGAAAAGAGTGAAAACGTAATGGACAAACACTTGCAGTTGTCACCAGATGATAATAAAAGTTAGAGCACGCTGCTCCAATCTGGTACCAAAGCTTGGGCAGAGAACAATGCAGCGAGGGGTTTCCATGGTAACATGCATCTCCTGCCCCATCCCACATGTGGATCTGAGCACTATGATTATTAGCTCCTACATTGAGAGGGAAACTACAAAACGCAGGAATTTATCACAAGGTTGGGGAAAATGCCTGAGAGGCATAAAATTACATGGAAGAAGAATCGTGGCAGTCGGATAATGCTTCATAGTCATCCCCACCCTCATGCCCAGCACTCCTCTCAAATACACTGTTCAGAGCAGCAGTGTCATGGGCATCTTGTGGCCACCACTGCTCCTTTGGAGCAGCTCATAGGCAGCTCGGGCTATTATTCACCACGGTTCAGAGTTTGATACAGTGTGCAACACAGCATGGCCTTACACTGCGAGGGCTGATGGGCTCCAGAACTGTAATGAAGCCATGTCACCTCCTCCCCTATTTCACAGCACTGTAATCTGCAGCAACTTTGAGTTATGGCTGTACTGCACTTTATCCTCTGCTATTTTCTCTCATTAAAATAAGATTTCCATCGCTGTTCTTACCATAGTTGAAGCAATGAATAAAAATACTGTAGTATATTTCATATGTGTATGTGTCTACACATTGCTGATGTGGTTTATGATTTTTATTAAATACACAGGTTTTCACCTTTAATGAAGTGAACACCAAAGACAACCACCCTAAAATCTCTTGTCTGCATGGCATTCAAATTCTTAGTCAGCTATTTTTCTTTGATTTTTTTCTGCATGACCAATGGATTAATACCTAACAGCCACCATTATCACACAATGTGGACAACATTGCTTATGACACTTCGCAGCAGTGTCTTTCCGTCCCTCTGAACTCCCTGTGACCCACATATGTCTCCTTCCTCTTCACTGGTTGAATCAACAATTATACTATGTTGATGAACACCAAGAATAGGGAAACACACATATGCATTTGCTTTTAAGTCTCAGAGTTGTCTGAATACAGAAGAAGCCTGTGGCAATTTATGCCCTGCTGAAATACAGTTATCTTAACTGATATATGGGGATTACCATAATATTTCCTATTAAGCCTATGTGATTTTCCTTTCATTTCCATAGATAAAAAATGGTAATACATTATCACTAGTGACATTGCAGGCACTGACTTTAGCTATAAAAGTAAAAATCTAGCTGTATACATAAATAACGATAAGATCATTGCTGTTAGGTGCTGCTGATGGAGGTGTTCAGTCTTAGCAGTCCAAGGTTATGCTGAGCATATTAAACCTTCTAGAAATTTACTCTAAGGATGCTCCTAGTTGAAAATACTCTAATTAGCACTACCAATTCAAAAGTTCACCAGATATCATCATTAATAATTCTAACTCAACTAACACCATGAATCAAAATACAGAGACAGCAAATACTACACGGTGTCCCTGTTGCTTTTTAAATCATGCAGAGTGACAAATACATGACATTAAGATGGTGCTCAATCACTGTGCATTTTCCTCTGTTCCTCACCACCTAACAGAACGAATGTGTTATGCATTAAATTCGTTACCACTCACCTGGGTTGCTCATAGGAAACTACTTTTTACAGTACAAAAATACAACATCAGAGATGTTATTTGACTTAAACAAAGTGTTTTTCTAGTACACATGAAATTGATTATTTTTCTTCCCAAATTGTCACTTAGTTGTTTGTCCCTGGAACTGCGCTGCAACTTTTCTTCTGCTTTCTTCTTCCATCCCCTTTCCTTGCCTTAGTACAACAATGTCTTCCCACCTCTGCAGCTGAATTACTTTGTTCATTGAAGAATGAAGATTATAGCCCTCTGATACAATTTTTTTTTTTTCCAGTCAAATTATGTAAATCCCTTCTTGCATAAACCCAGTCTATTTCCCTGGAATATAAAACTGTCAAAATTGAGAAAGAAGAAAATAAATAAATGAATAAGTAAATGAATAAATAAATAAATATCTCTCTTATGGACTCTGAAGGAAGGTAGCCTTTTAAAATTCCTTGAAGATTAATTTCTGTAAGGAACAAACCGTTCTTCCAAGGAATGTTTCCTGTTTTCCTTACAAACATTTTGAAGTCAATCTGAACATGTCAGGGGACCTGCCATGCTGTGGTGGGGGCATTTTGCCTGTACAAGCCTTTCTTGTGTATCATATTGGACCAGATATTTTTCCTACTGAAAAAGAAACCTTGCTTTTCAGCCAGAGTAATAGATTTTATGCTAAAATGGAACTTGAAGAAATTACTCGGAAGAAAGAAATTGGCAAGCAAGAAAATCAGGTGTTTGTATGATACTTGGACTTAAGCAGCAACTTCTGGAGCCAGGATTTGAGAGGTGTTATTAGAGTTTGGTGAAGAATCTGAAATGCAGCCAGTGAAAATTGAACAGAATTTCTGTAGTGTCAGACATCTTCCTTGTGTCTGTGTATGCTGGTTAACTTTCATTGTATTAGCTTTTACGTATTATCTACTGCATTGTGTCAAAATGATGTTACGTGTTGAATGAAGATAGTGTCAAGGACAGAAACAAAGGAATGAAAGTCCTGTTTTCTAAATGCAACTTCCACATCTGCAGACCAAATTTGAGCACAAGGACTTGTTCTGATATGAAGTGGCATATTTAAAGCATAGAACTGGACATGAAATAACTAGAGAGCTGGATTACCCTAGTTTAGTGTTAGAATGGAAGAGCATTACTTGGAATTCAGGAATTCCTCAGCCAGACTACTTTGCTGAAGTAATATGACGTTATTATCATTCCACTGCTTATCACTGGAACTGCTGATGGAAAGTGTTTAAAGGTGACAGTATAAAGGAACCCAGTATTTGATACAGATACTGCCCAGTATTGCATGGAAAATACCTGAAGATATCCTAGTAGATGCTGAAACTGAAATATTTAATTTCAAATTACTGGATTTAAAAAGATGTCAAAGATATATTTGGGATGGAATAGACTGCTTGTATCTTGTGGTATAGCCTATATAATTGCATTTGTTTATCTAAAAGATGATAGTTATATTATTCCTTCTTCAGCAGTCTAGCTATCATGAATTTTCTGATGCTTCCAAAGAAGAGCAAGTGATGAGTGTTTGGCTTAAATTACACAAACAACTATTATTTACCCCAATTTTGTTTTCTTCCATTCACTTGCTCACATGTTCACTTACCTTTTGTGCTTATTTGTAAAAGAATAGTGATGTAATCATGTTCCATTTAACAAGAACATCATACAGCTGCCTGACTCTATTTTAAATATGCTACTTCAAATTATATCAGTTCCGTTACTGTTTTCTTCCTTTTGTGAATAGAGCTAGGCAAAGAGCTAAGGAAAAACCTTCAAATTGTGTGAAAACAAACTTATGTCAACACAAAACTAAAAAAGAAAAGAATGTGTGTGCCTGAGCATTTCTGAATGACCAGCGTGGAGATGTCCTTCTGGCTCCAGGACTGGATATCCCAGGGCATGCCATGCAGCCATCTGCTGGCATCTGTACATCCTTTTGGTGAGCAGTGCAGCCCTGCTCAGTAAGAACAGCAAGCTGTGCTATGGCAGGGTCTGTTGCTTCTGCAGAAATGCCTGTTGTGCCCTGTGGGTGCATCTGCTTGAGTCTTGGCCTAGGCAGCAGTATTCCAGTTTGGAGCAGAAACGCTTTTCACAGAACAGATGCTGTGGTGGTTCTGCTCAGTAGCGTGGTCACTCTATTTCTAGAGAGCTCTTTTGTTGCTACCCACATCTCTTCCCTGATTTTTTCCCCCACAGAAATGTAGCGCAGGAGCAATTCCTATTTAGCAAAACATTTATGGAAACGTGTATGCTTTTTCTTTGTTTTATTTATTCTCCTTGACCCATCCAGTAAATATACCGGAGATAGAATGCGAAATAAAATCAGCCTTTTTCCATGATAGTTTTATGGAAACCAAATTTTTTTTTTTTTGTGAATATGGGCAACACTTATTTGATTAAAACTTTTCAGTGCTTTTATTGTATATGAATGAAGGTACACTTCTATCTAATCAAACCATACTAAATGCACTGTTTTAAATGTGATCATTTTACAGAGCTGAATGCAACTTTGAACAAAAATACTGGGATGGGTGCCGAGTCACGGCCTGAACCTCTGATTGATCACCTGAGGCAAGCAATGAGTCAACCAGAGGAGCACAGGTGTAGGCAATTCACCTCTGCTGCCTGGCTCCACCCCTTCTAGACCTATTTAAGAGCTGGCTGCCAGTTGGGAAGGGTTTCTTCAGGAGGTCACTGCTACTGGTGTTTTGTGAGTGAGCTCAGGATCGGGGTAAGCCTTGTATTTATTTTCTTTTGTTATCTTAGTTTGGGTTGCTTAGTTCTCTTGTTTATTTTGTGATTATATCATCCTAATATTTTTTGATTATACGGATGAGAAATAGACTGTTCTTGTGTAACAATATATAAAAAATGTGTAAGAATAATATGCATATTTTAAATGTGAAAGACTATTTAATCACATTGACCCAAGCCTTGCATTTGAGTAAATAAATCTTGTTTAAAGAAAGAAATCCTGTAGCATGGTAATAATAATTTGTACAGATCAGAAAATAAGTGAAGGTGGTGATTGATAAACAACCAAACTAGCCAGAGTGGGTTTCCAACTGACTGATGAATCATTTTGTTGAGGGGTGTTGCACAGGCACAACATAGCTCTGGTGCAGAGCAGTTGCTCTCCTGCACACTTCTTTTCCACAGGTGATCCAATGATGAGCTTAGCTTGGCCTCAGCAGGGAATGTGTGGTGATGTGTTAGTAAATTGATGCAAGCCTGTAATAGTGTAGAACTTCCTAGAAAATATTACCAGGCTGATTTTGAGAGCTGTGGTTACTATAGCTTCTTACAAAATGGCTGCTAATATGAGGCATGATGGCCTAAAATTAGCAGTGGACTTCACCTCTATCATTTAGATTTTATGGAAAATTAGCCACACCAAACAAGCTCTGTGGCTTTTTGCTCTTACGGAAACTGTAAATTTATTGAAAATCATTGCGTTAATTTATGTAATTTGTTGTGTGACTTATTTAGAAACAAAGAAACCCACCATACATACTCAGTTATTGTAAAACACTTTCAGGTGCAATTTAGATACCTACACCTGCTCACAGGGGAACACCAGTAGTTCTGTGAGTAATTACATGAAACACTTGAGAGCTGGGGAGGATTTTTCTGTCAGAAAAAATGCAAGTGGAAAGGCAACTGCTAAAGGGGAAATGGGCCATGGGATTTTATACTTTTGTTTATCTATTTTTGGTTTCCCTTTTTTTGCAAGCTTTACTTAAATTGAGATGAAGGGAAAGTGAGAAGATGAGCACAGCTGGTCTCTAATGAGAGTCCAGAGATGTTTCATTCTGGTGGGGTCACTTAGTGAGATGATGACTTACACCTGCCCTCTGTTGCAAGGTTGCTGATGTATGGGGCACCTGGTGTGGATATGAAGACAGTGTCTGGTGCTACATGTGAAGGCATGACTGAGCTGAAAATTGAAGGTATGCTTGATAGATGCATCTTTTAACTCAGCTTAGAAATAATGTTCAAGTTATGCTAGATAATTTGTTTTGTGGCTCCTAAATGCAGGTAGAAGTGCTCTTTGGTGTAGCTGAGGTAGTGTCTATTGTAGAGTTCTGAGGGTTTGATTGAGTGTAGCTTCTCATGTAAGAACTAAAACAAAGAACTGTCTTGTAATTCTGCAAGTATCTTTGCTATGTTTTAGTTACGGCCTCTTCCTGACCTCATGTTGCTCTGTATTTTCACTGGGTGAAACAGTTGCTGTGAGCACTTTCTGGGAGAACTGAGGTGATAGGTTGCAATGAATGATAATCTAAATGAATTTGATATGATTTTTTTTTTAGATGGACTCATTTGAAAATCCATTCAAATACTGCTGTGTGTTGTGTTTGTGGTGTAGAAAGAAAGTAGGCCATGTTTATGAGAGGGAGTTGCCTGATCTGAAATAAATGTGTTTTGAGGAGATCTGGATGGACATGCTTGGCAAATAATAGAACTTATGGGTACCTGATGAGGTACTTTGGAAAGGTGGTGTTTATAGTTGATTACTGAAAAACTGAGAAATGAAGTATTAAAAAATGTGGAACTTACAGTGGAATTACAGAAAGTGATATGCTGATAAAAGGCAAGGATGTTGGAAAATAAGAACTTCAGAGAAATTGCTAAGATTCTTTGTGATCTAGAATAGAAATGTAACTATTATCTGAATTATTTTTATTCAAAAGAAAATCAACATGTAATTTGATGACTTTCTGATAACTATTTTTCTGCCTGATACTACAAATGCTTCTTAGTTGTTTGCTTGTTTGTTTCTGTCTCCAAAAACTGCTTGAACTTTTTTTGTTTCTTTCTTAAATCTATTATACAATTTGTGCTTTTGTAGCCTTTTATGCACTTCATCCTTCTGCTAGATGAGACTAGATTTGAAAATAATCAAGGAATAGCACTTAGCAGAGTAGCAGACCATGTGGAGGCTTGCTCAATATCTGATCAACTTTGGTTATTATTAATTTTATATTGAAGAAAGAGAAAGAGAGGACATCTGAATTTTAGTTGATTGTTCAAAATTGTAGCTAATTTAATGTGGAGTTTTGGATAGAGTAAACTCTAGACTGTAGAAGCTTAATTACAGATTGCATCCTCCTTAAGTGTTGAGAGGTGGTACCTCGTAACTGAAAAGGTGCAACAAAGTTTCAGTGAACAATTGGTATCCCATGGTTTAAGAATTACAGTTGCAAGAATGAAATTGTAGCTTTAGAAAAAAGCTGTTATGAAGTGAACTTACTGACTTCATAGAGCTCATTTCCTGAATGTAATACAAATTGGAAATGCATGGGGTTCTGTATTCTATCTAGTATGTTTTCAGTACTATAGTAAGTTTTGAAATGCATCTGTAATATTGCAGTTCTAAAAAGTACAACTAGCAACTTTGCTTGTTTGGTTGTTTTGGTTTATTCCCCTCCCCCCTTACATTATGTTTGGTAGTGTATGGCATGTTTTCTACATTGGTATTTGTCAAGGGAGGTTTCAAGAGCCTTAATGTCAAGCAACTGTGTATCTGCTTGAAAGCAAGCAACAATTCAAGTGCTTATGGCTGATGCTCTGTTTGTTCCCACTGGGCCTGCTGTTATATAGTATGACTATGTATTGTTAGCTTTGTAACATCTGATCTGCAGCCCAGACTGAAGTTGAGGTGAGAATGATCTGGGATAATTACAGGCAACATTTGCTGTGTCCTCATCCCAGTGCAGAAGGTATGAGTTCTTGGATGCTTTGTAGAAAAGCATCCTAGGAAAGACTCGAAGTGCTAGTATCAAAAGGCTGGGAAAACTTGTGCTAAACTTCATTTGCAATGCTGAGTAATCTGGTTTAAAGAGACTAAGTATTATCCACAAACCTATGAGTGGATGTATTTATGTATTGCAAGTATCGTATGTATGTATTGATTGGCCTTATGTTTATGGGATGGAAGTAACAGGCTGACTTGAGAGATCTTGTTCTTGTGCTGTTTTTCTGAACTTTCTCTATATTCAACCCAGTTGCAAATAAAGACTTGAGAGTTTTTTAGTGTTACACATAGTCTTAGCTTCTTGAATAATGACTTCTGTGGCTTAAAACCTATAAATCAGTTCCTCATGGAAATTAGACCAAAGTCTGCAACCAAATTAATGTTACATATTATTGTAATTTTTTGCACTACATCTGTCATAAACTTGAGATTTCCTACATCCACCTCAAGACTTCAGCCATATTACTGTGAAAGTTTTGCCAGAAATGTGAAAGATCTCTTTGAAGTTTTCATTCTTTTTTGTTCACTGACTGCAATCGGAGGTTACAAGGGATGAAAGAAGGGGAGTCCTAAGGCCACAATGCAATGAGAAGTGAGTGCAGTAGGTGTGTAGTCAACCCTTTTCTGTGTATTAGTACAGGAAGCTCTTCTAAAAGGAGCACCACAACTTGTGAAAATAGTGGAATGTAGTAACTGCAATATTGTACTTTCTCCACAGTGAATATATAAAAGTAGGAGACAAAGCCAGGTGTGAGATTCATGTGGTTTATAATTGTTTAGAAAGCAGAAGGGACTTCATTAACATGATCTGGTTCATGATAAGGATTCTTTGGTCCTTCTTAACCTAAAAGAAGGAAATGCTACAGGTTAAAGCTACTTTCAGTACAGTTTCTTACTATTAAAGTTGGTGTTGATAATATAAACTCTCTGCACACTTCTGTAAAGATCCTAAATAAAAGGATATCTTAACTGCTGTTTAGCTAGTTTCTTATAGAAGCAGAATCTTATCCATTCACTAACAAATTCAAATGTATGATTTCAAAGTGTCTTATGAGTATTTTTGCATGTTCTCAGTAAGTCGTCTTCTGTGTGCTTCAGAAAGCAGGACCTTAAAATGTATGTCTTGTACTACTTTAGTTTAATGGGCTGTCAGCTGTCCAGGCAGATCCAGTACAAAGTCAGACATGTCTTTAATCTTCAAAGAACATAACGAAAAAAGTGAATATATTTAGTTGTTGGCTAGGAGGTACAAAACAACTGAGGAGCAAAACAGTACTTTCTTTTTTCTGACTTGAATTAGGTAATTGAAATTGTAGCTGTCCCTGTGTGTAAAACATCCTCATAGTTAGTGAGGGGTTTACTGAAGAGTAAGTGCTCATTTGTCTCTATTTAGTAAACAGTCATAAACTCAACACTTGCTCAGTTTTTTATATTCCGTTCATTTAAATGAAGTGTGTACGTAGCTCTTGATGCCTTGTAACATAAAAGTGGGGAGTGGAGGGGAAAGGGAGGAAATATTTCATCTGAACTGAATAGAGTTCGAGTTTCTGAGAGTAAGATTAGGTTTCCTCTTTCTGTAAAGAATTAAAACAATAGGAGATGCATATGCACAAATGGGTTGTATGTATGAATTGTCTGTTATTTTAAACAAATATCTTTTATGCTTGCAATTAAAAATACTTGACCTTTACTTTCCTCTAAGTTCAGAAGCTGTGCAATAGTCTCAAAGCCCAGATCTCTGAAGTTATTAAAGGTTATTACATCCATAGAAAAAAGAATTGCATTAGTATAGGAGCTAAAAATCCTTACTGCTTGGTTTTCAGAACAACTATATATCACTAGCAGTGATCCTCAGGAACAGGATAGTCTTAAGTCATTATTATAGGACAATTAGTCAAGTACATGACGTGCTTTGCTCCTCCTGGACACAGGGTAATAGCTGAAGGAGAAGAAGGAAGGAGAAGATCAAATTTGTACTCAAACATGTTCTAGAAGCAAAATACGTGTTAATATAAAAATCATTTTTGTCACTTCACCCAGACTAGTTCTTTATTTCCTCTAGAGGTTCTCAGGAGTTAGACTTGAAGAGTAGCTGCTCTGAGCACTGGTGGAGTTGGCATATGTATGATGAATGAATTCGGTTTCATGGCCAAATTGCTTATCCAGACATGAAGGAAATCAAGCTTGTTTATTCTCCTTTCCCCTCTCTGTTCTAGCCTATTTCTGCTATTCAAACTTTAATTTACCCTTTGCATTAAATTATTCACTTGGAGCCTTTTTGTATATTGTTATTTTTAAGTTCTTAAGATTTTGCAAAAAATAAAGCTCTGAAGGAGGGAGAGTATCATGCCGTGTTCTATTTTAGCTGGAATTGTGTGTTGTACTTATAGCACCAATATATACATAACTAAATTAAAAACACTCTTAAAAGATCAAATTAGCTGAGTAAACTTGAAATTCAAACTGTTGGGGGAAGAGGAAGACTGAGATATAATTTAAACTGGAATAATGAGTTTTCATCATGAAAATGTGTTTACCACCCAGTATGTCATACCTATAATAATGCTAGACTTCTGAAGACTACTTGGTTGAAAGTAGTAGCAGTATTCTTTTTGTTGTGGAACTAATTACATTCTCAGAGAGCTACCAGTGTTGTCTGTAACTACCACAAGCTTGGTAAACATCAGTCTGTTGTGTGATGGTCTTACATGACATGGGTAGTTGGTATAGCTTGGGGTCTGTAGGATTATGATAGGGCTCCATCAAGAGTCTTGAAAGCATAGTGCTGTATTTTCACGTTGTTTTATAATTAAGTAAACAATTACAACATGTTCCCTTCTTTGGATTTGAAGGTTGGATTGTTTGGTGGATCAAGAATTGTTCTAAAGGACACAGCCAATTTTGGTCAATGACTTCATGTCCAGGTGTCAGATGGTAATGAGCAGCATCCCCTGGTGTCTGTCTTGGATCTGATATTCTTAAAAATCTTTATTAGTGACATAAATAATGGGATTGAGTGCAACCTCAGCTAGTTTGCTGATGACACCAACCTGAGCAGTGCAGTTGATGAAGCAGAAAGAAGGAATGCTTTTCAGAAGGACCTTGGTAAAGTTTAAAGGTGGACCTTTGTGAACCTATTGAGGTTCAACAAAGCCATGTGCAAGAGTTAAGGTAATCAGAATATTTATACAAACTGGGTGAAGTCCTTGAGAGTAGCCCTTCTGAGAAGGACTCAGGAGTCCTGGTTGATGAAAAACTTATCACGAGTCAGTGGTCTACACCTGCAGTCCAGAAGGCCAGTGGTATCTGGGACCCCATCAGAAAAAGGGTGGCCAGTAAGTCAAGAAAGGTGATTGTTCCTGTCTGTTCTGCCCTTGTAAGGCCCCGACTGGAGTACTGCATTCAAGTCTGGTGCCCCTAACACAAGAAAGGTGTGGAGCTTTCGGAGAGGCTCCAAAGGAGGGCCAGGAAGATGATGTAAGTGCTGTAGCAACTTTCCTATGAAGACAGGCCAAATGAACTGGGCTTGTTCGGCTTGAAGAAGAGAATGCTATGAGGAGACCTCATTGCAGCCTTCCAGTATTTAAAGGGAGTTGATAAACATGAGGGAATTCAATTTTTCATATGGGTAGATAGTTCCTCATAGACAAAGGGAAATGATTTTAAAGGAAGGTTGAGGTTAGATGTCAGAGGGTTCTTTTTTACTGAGAGAATGGCGAGGTTCTGGAGAAGGTTGCCTGAAAAGACTGTGGATGCCCCATCTCTGGAGTTGTTTAACACCAGGTTGTATGGGGCCCTGTGCAGCCTGATGTAGTACCTGATCTAGCAGCTGGCAACCCTGTCAATGGTACAAGGGTTGGAAGTTGATTATCTTTGAGGTCCCTTCCAACCCAAGACGTTCTCTGGTGGTCATAGAACATCATGATTAGATACTAAAAAAAAAAAAAAGTCAGTAGAAGAACTGCTGAAGTTTTTGATGCTTGGATGCTTTCTGGCTCTCTTTGAATTGAGTATCCCTGTGTGTTTGAGCAGAGGTCTTCGAACTGCAGTCAAATCACCTTCAACTTCTCGAGAAATATTGAAAGAGTTTAAGCATTAAGAAGATAAGGTGTTGTTGCTGAGATCGAATTATGCCAAGTCAATCTGATTTCCTTCTGTGCTTGAGTAATGAGCCCTGCAGCCCAAAGAGAAGCTGTAAAGTTTCGAATAGTTGTGTGATATTCTCATAAACAAATTAGGGAAACTAATTCTAGGTGAGTGCAAAACTAATTAAGAAAAACACTGGGAGTATTTATCTGTCAAACTTGAAGCTGCATTGGTTGTGATCTTCATTGGTTCCTTCTGCATTTGGTTCTGTTCATTATTTTTTTTTTTTTTTTAGCAACTTGTATAATAGAAAAAGCATTAAGCCTGCAAGTTACTACATAATACTATTGTAAGAAAAATGACAGATACAGATAGGAATAGGTGAAGTGGAAGTGTCTTTAAACAACTGGCATGTGAATTGACGGCAAGCCTGAAGTTTAGTTCCAGCTGAATTTTCTGCTGTACAAATGGGAAGAAGGTACCAGTGAGGTGGAAATCTTGCACAAAAGAACAGGCAACAAGCTGAGCATGAGGTCTTTCATAAATGTCCTTGACAAATGGATGAGTGCCATCCGTCTTTCAAGTAATCCTTCTCTGTTTAGCACTGGCAAGCCTTTATACAGAACAGTTTATGCAGATTTGGGTAACAAATGTTGGGTTAATTTATTTAAGCCACTCACTGCTAACTCTCTCCTCCTTTCTTCTCTTTTTCTCATGCCTACCGAAATCTGTAAGTCTACTGAATCTATAGAAAGTGAGATGCTGGTGACAAAAGTTGTGAGAAATATTTGCTTCTGAAGAATTGTGGGTAGGATAAGTATTATGGGCAAACTTAGTGGTACAAGTTGGTTGGTTGGCTCTTTGTGTTTGGGCTTTTTTTGTGGTTGTTTTTGTTTGTTTTAATGAAGTAGGTAGCAGAATGCTGTCTTAATGGAATGTTATTTGTACAAAAATACTTGATAAAAAAACAGGCAGTGGCTTAGATTTGTCTTCATGTGTTTTTTTTCCCTCTTGATTTTGAGCATTTCCTATTCCCCTTGGCTCTGTTTTCTGTAATCTAATGATGTGCTTTTGAGTTTTCATTTAGCTGCTGTCCTTGAAAGTCCCTGAGATTGAAGCCATGCTGCACAAGCTAATTGGTGGGCTGATCCTTGATCAGCCTGAAGTATGTCATGATCTTGTGAACACAGAAAAATGTTGTTAGAATACTTGCTATTAAGAATGCCTTTTACACTCAAGACTTTCTTTTTTTAAAAGGGCAAAGAAAGACTGTACTGTAATATAGTCTTTCTGTATGCTTGGCTACTGCTGTAACAGTTTATATTTGTCTTTATTCAGTCTTAAGTGTTTCATTAAGTGTTTAAAGCAAGCTATGTATATATATATTTCTGTAAGCTTTTCAGCAAGCCTTTGAGCAACTATATTCCCCAGTGAACATTGACTGTATTAGATCAGGTGTCAAACGAAGCATAACCTGTCTGGATCTGCTGTTCAGCTCATTCAGCTCCTCTCGTGGTCTGTATGTCTGTGATGCTTTATATCTAATATCTATGCCCCATCTAATGTTAGGTTTATAGCTGCACAACCTCCGGTGTTTAGAGTCCTGTAGAAACTGAGGCAGAAATAACTGAAAGACGAAAACCGAGTCTTGCATCTTCATTGGGAGGCTTCCTAGAAAACCAGAATTGCAAGAAATGAGGTAATGAATGAGAGGATTTTTCTGTGAGTGTAAAGAAAGGCTTAAAGGACTGTTTTCCTTTTTAGACTTCTGTTTGATGCATCTCTGCTTTCTTTTGCTTATGCTCAGTATCAGTGATTTTTCCCTGTAAATTAGTGGTTTTCAGTAAATTAATATAATGTATCTGGATTTGTGATAGCAGATCTTAAGTTTTCCAAGAGTAAAGTTTAGGGCAGAACAGGCTAGATCATCGCTGGAAACTAGTACAGCTCCATTAGTATCAGAGACAACACTAATTTACATAAGCTGTGCTTCTGACCTTTTGTTCTTGTGAAACTTCAGAAAAATTTGCAGTTTAATGTGGAGTTGTTTTTCAAACCAATTTAATTTTAAATGTTTCTGTGATACAGATAACTTTGCTTTTAACTGTCATGAAAGTCCAAACTAAAGCAAAGTGTAACATAATCAAAATGCATCAAGAATGCAGCTCGTTTATTAGGTAAATTTTGACTTATCTAGTGTCCTTGAGTTTCTGAGTTCCCTCTGATCTTGCATTAAAAATTCTCCTTGTGTCTTCTCCAACACTCATTATCACTCATTAAGAGTTGAGATTCAAAAATTAGAAGTAAATGTAAGATTTTTTTTGAAAAGCAGCTGAGTTTTCCTTTTACAAATCATCCTTTCCAGACATCAAACTCGATTCAAGCTTTGAAAGAGGGCAGCTATGAATGGACACTGTGGGTTCAGGCAAGTTAGTTGCACGTTCAAAAACATGGACAAGAAAGCTGACTTTATTAAATTGTTCTTGTAGGATCCTCTCATCTTGACTAAAACAGATCTTTTGAGCTGTTATTTAAGAATAAATACAGTAAGTCTAAAAACCCCGTGTAAACAAAAATCAAACAGTGGTTTTACTTTTTTAGTGAAACACATTTTACTGAAAGTATAAGTAAAAAGATATTTAAGTTACCTTACTGAACATCCCTAGTTAGAAATTGGTAAATGAGCCGGAGTTTAAAAAAAAAAAAAAAAAACAAAACTGAATAACAACTGAGCCCAGAAATGAAGAGAAATTCCAGGGTATTGTTTCATTTGATACTACAATATCTTTGCACGTGCTGCTGATAGCCATATGCTGGAGAGTGCAGGTTTCTTTCACTCATTCAGTTAGGTGTCAGTAGTAGTAATAATTACTTGGTGTTTGCCTAAAGATAATTCCCAAGTTGAATTTCCATTTGGGGATGAAATGTATTTCTGGCACTGAGATCAAGATGTGTAGTTAAAATAACTGACCATGTTACTGTTTTTATTATAGAGCTGTGGGTAGTGCCTTGCTTGTCTCTCCCCTCGGAATGGGCTTGTTCATGTTATTGTTCAGTAGGCTATGCAGTATCAGTATACTATGTAGTCCTTCCCTAAAATACTATACTAGCCTTGCTGCTGCTGCTTTGGAACAGGGTACTGGTACGTGCTGGGAAGTTGGCTCTGCAGCTCAGTCTGATGTCTGATAGCTGGACACAGCATCTGAATTCAATTTCTGTGTCTGTATTCATCTTTGTTATATTAAGCATATTTTCATGTGTCTGTTTTCAGTAAGTCTGCCGTGTACTTCATATTCCCTAATGAATATGTTTCAATAAGCAGGACTTAATGTATAGAATGTAATTATTTATTGAGAATTATATTAATGAGATAGGGCAGAATTTTTGCCTCTGTGAGGAGATTGGTTAGTTGATTTCTTGAGCGCCTGTCATAAGTGCTTGAGAAATATTTACTTATGGATGGACCACCATAAGAAACAGAATTTCCCAGGCATGTGTCCATTTGATTGTGTTGTGACAATTTGAGTGTTTTCTACGTGATGTGTTTTTGCTGACATGATTATCCAGGGTATGTTTCTGTTTGCAGTTGGTGCTGCTGTACTACTCACAAACATTAATATTGCTCAAATCGGGAATGGAATGGGGGATTACACTGATGAAAATGCCATTGAGTACATAATACTTGAAGAGCTTAGAGGGATTTAAAAATAAGAAAAAAAAAAATCAAAGATAGAAGAAAAAAATATCCTGTATCCCATCAGTGACCTGGAAAAAAAATTATTTAGGACAAATTAAAACTAAATGGATATTGTTATATGGAGAATGAAGAGAAAATGGGAGAGATACAAAGTAACTAGTATCTGAAAAACCTGAAGACCTACATCTCCTTTCGAGAGGATGCCATCTGTTTCTCAGGCAAGTCAAAGTAAATATTTCTTGTAGAAGAAATAAATAAAATTGACTGAGACTTATTTTAATGTACTTTAAGATTCTTATCTTTCCCTCTATAAATCAAGATAATGCAGACTTGCCTCCATGCCCGCCCCCTCCTGCCCTCCCCTTTCAACAACCACACTCATTCAAGAAACAAATAAGCAAACCTGTTTGGCGTGGACAGCTACTCTTATGGTGGGATCAGTAGTTTAGAATGAGCTGGATGTGTTTCACTTGTTAGGAAAACCGACAGACCAGGCCATCTTGTTTAAATGGCAGCCATGCTTGGCAAAGCAAGAAAATGCAGTCTAGATGGAGAGCTTTTCTTTATTGTCACCTTCCATAATTAGAGATCAAATTGTGGATGAGCATCTGTGTAGGCTACTTCATTCCATCTCCTAGGATGTCAGCCCCTGGTGCTGACTTGATAATTTCTGCTCTCTGCTGATTGGCTGGGCTGATGAAGAAGAGAACTATTACTTGCATCTATTGGCACTTCATGTGCTTGTGTCAAATAGTTTGTCTTATGGCTTGACTCTAAGCTGCCTCCTTCTGAAGAACTTGGATAAAACTTAACTGTGCCCTGTTCTTTCTTACCTTTTTATGGTTGCAGCCTATTTTAAGTGACCAAGTACTTTGCTATTTTTCCTAATTACTTCTAAGGAAAAAAAGCCTCAAGTCTCAAAAAACCCTGTAGTCTTCCAATCCTATTCTGTGATTGTTCTACAAACAGTCTTTGTTGCTTTTCTTATTTATAGCTTTCTAGTAAACATTTGTACTATTAATATGGAATCACAGAATAGCTATTTCCAAGGTATGCTAGCTTATCTTACTGCCATTTTTTTGGGGGTAGGGGTGGGGAACCCCAGTTTTCTGATAATATACCACGTGATGGAGTGTCCTGTTTGTACTTAAGGTGTTGTCCTTCATATTCAGGTTCTGACAAAGGAGCTGCTCTTTTTTGAGGAAGCTTAGGAGGAGTGACGGCTGGGGGCACTTGTATTCTCTCCCTACAGTAATGTGCCTGTATAGCTCCTTCTGTTCAACATCTGCAGTTGGGTATGCAGGCGGCATTCTGCAAAATGGACCCTGTATATGGTTAAAATTATTACTGCCTGAAGACAAATTCTTTGATTGTACAGCAGTGCAGAAGGAGCTGGAAGCTTCATGAAATACTTCTGTTGGTCCTTCCTTGAGGTTTTTAAATCATAATAGTGAATAGGTGGTAATTTCTAATAGTATGTAAAACTGTGATAAAATAGGGTCATTGACAGATTTAGTTGGTAATAGGCTATAAGCTGTCAATGTGCAACTACATCCTGGCTCAATAATTTCACTGCAGGGCTCTCATTCAGACCATTCAGCAAAAATGTATCCTCTCCATCTATCTTTTTGGTAGAAACACTGCAAGTATCACCTTCCTGTAGAGACTGAGTTGTCTAGGAGCAGTACCTACCCTCCCCCTGGTGTAGATTTTTACTTGTGTTGGAGGCTTGAATCTCTTTTAATCTTAGCATGTTTCACCCTTTTTTGTTAAGAGTTAATAGTCTCCTAATGGCCATATGCTCAACCAAGAATTAATGCAGTAGCTAATAACAAGCTGCTAGTTTCCTTCTAAAGTGAGTGTCTCTTACAATGGCCTGCTCTGAAAATGAGACACAGATAAGTAACAGCTCTGAACTGCATGTGGCCTCTTATCTGTGTCTCCTAGCCTGCTGTTGGTTGATTTTTATAACTAAATCGAGTCTCCAGTAAATGTAAAAGTTAAAGAGTAAGGACTCTCCATTTTTGAAACTTTTGGAATCTATGACAGGGTTGTCTTACTTCTGAGCATTATGTGTGCTGTTTTGCCCTAAGGGATTGTTTTTGGTAGGATGATGCTCGGAAAGAGGAGTGTTTTTAAACTGGGGTACACTTAATAAGAGCTGTCATCCTGAAGTGGTGGAAATAAACTCATAATACAGAAATGTGTGTGCATATGTTTTTAAAGAAGACTTTTCCTTCCCTGATTTTAAAAATTGAAGTCTTAATCGTGAAAACTAGTATCTACAATTTCATCTTAATCTCTGATTTCAGACAAGTTATTCATTTTGCTTGAGAAAAGTCACTTTTTCAGGAAGTTCCAAGCTAGTCCCAGAATTATATCTTGAATATAATTGAACATAACATTCATTTTCATTTTTCCTGCTCTTGGCTGATAGGAACTTTCTGTATGTTTTAAATGTTAGACTTGTCTCAAATGTCATTCAAGATATTTTTCTCATTTATAACTGTTTTCTGCATCTCCTTCAGTAATTCCAGTCTATTGCCTTTTACCACGTACTGCCTGCTGGCACCTGCAACGTATTCAGGTCACATAAGTTCATCCGATACAGTGATTATTTGAGTGAGAATGCTCAAGTGAGTAGCTCAATTTTACCTTACACTACAGCAACAGTAGAAAATAAGTTTTTCAGTGAATGCTTTGTTTTATTTCTTTGCTATGGAAATCTTTCTAGTTTTAAATGAGCACTACGACTAAGATAGTCTCTTTATATGACTAAACTTTAAAAATATTTTCTACGTTTTAGCTTTCAAGTGACATTTCTTGTGCTTTCTTTTCTATGTAAATTAGTGGTAGCATTTTATCTGATCAGAGAACATCTGTAAGATGGTTCTGTCAGAATGTGGACACACACAACTCAACAGCAGATGCATTGACCAGCTAAACTGAACTAATTCATCGAAGCAGTGTTATGGATGATATACTTGAGCTTCAGAAAAGATACAGTCTTTCAGTATGGTTATCTTTTGTGTTTTTTTTTTCTTTTTTATCACCTGAGGATGTCCACAAGTAAATTGTTGATAATGTAGCTGCTGGGATGTGGTGCCACTCAGTTTTCCCATTCAGAGATCTTCAGGGAGAGATGAGCCTTGTATGCTGTGTAGGGGGGGGGAAACTTTAACTCTACAAAAATGCTTCTGCAGCAAAGATTTCTTTTCTTATGTCAGAGAAGTCTCTATCAGGAGATCTATTAAACCGAGATGTGTGAACCCAATATTCTCTATTCACAGCTCTGGAGTTTGCTTCTTTACTACTTTTCTTTTTTGTTTGTGTGTCTGGTTTTCTTGATGGTGTGGGTTTCTTTAGTTAGTTTGCTTTTAATAGACATAAAAAGTGCACTTGTGGACTTCCAAGAAAAAAGATTAAATTCCCTTATCCCATTAGATGACTACTATTGTCGTCATCCTCTGAAACAATTGACCAAGATGTAAATGGAGGTGGTAGCATTCAGTGTTAAACTGTCTAATGGCTTTTAGCCCAATTATTTCAGTTGCTGTTCTGCAGACTAACAGCATCTATTTCAGTTCAAGCCCGATAGCATTTTCCCTACTGTTTTGTGTGTTGTGTTTTTTTTAGCCTTTTCTACTAAATTATAGGCAGAAAATATTTCTAAAAACAAACCTGAGTAGGTATACTTTAATCTGTTTGAAAACTCTTTGGATCTCCTGCGTTTTTCCGGCTGTTGTGATTTGTACTGAGGCATAGACTCCTCAGTTCAAGAAAGACAGGGAACTTCTAGAGATAGTCAAGTGGAAGGCTACAAAGAAAAAGGCATGGAGAATCTTCCTTACAAGAAAAGGCTGAGAGACCTGGGGCTGTTCAGCCTGGAGAAGACCTGAACAGCCCTTCAACCTTGTAACCACAGTTCTTTCAGGTGCAGCCCAGGATATGGTTTGTTTTCTGGGCTTCAATGGCACAGTGCTGGCTTATGTCTAGCTTATCATTCATTCACCAGTATCCCCAAACCCTTTTTGACAGGGCTGCACTCAATTCCTATGTCACTCCATCTTGTATTGATAGTGGGGGTTGCCATGACCTTAATGCAAGACTTTGCATTTGGATATGTAGAACCTTAGGAAGTCCTCCTGGGTCCACTACTTGAATCTGTCTAGGTCTCTCTGAATGGCGTTGTCACCCTTGGGCATATCAGCTGTGTCACACTGGTGTTTTCCACAAACTTTCTGGGAGTGCATTCAATCCGTCAGCATGACTGATTAAGATACTAGGGAGCATTGGTCCCAGTACTGACCTCTGAGGGACACCACCTGTCACTGATCTTCATCTGGACATTGACTTGTTAGGCACCAGTTTTTGAGTATATCTTGTAATCAGTCCCCTATCCATCAAGTCCATGTCTTTTCAATTTGGAGAGAAGGATGTTTTGGGAGACTGTGTAAAAGGTCTTAATCAAGTCCAGACAGATGACATCAGTGACTCTTCCTTTGTCCACTGATGTAGTTACACCATCACAAAGGGCTACTAGGTTGGTCAGGCACACTGTCCTCAATAAAGCCATTCTGGTTATCCTATATCACTTTTTCTCTTCTGTGTGCCTCAGCATAGCTTCCAGGAGGATCTGTTCCATTTTTTTTCCTCTTACAGAGGTGAATCTGACAGGTCAGTAGCTCCCTGGGTTGTCCTTGCTCGCTTTCTGGAAAATGGGAGTGATATTGCCTTTTTCCTGATCACCAGGGACTTCACCTGACCACCATGACTTTTTTTTATTTGTCATCAAGAGTGGCTTGGTGATCAGATAAGCCAATTCCCTAAGAACTCTGGAATGCTTTTGGGATTGCTGGATGTTCAGGTTTCTTATGTGATTGCTGACCTTATCTCAGCTTTCAGTGTGAGGGGCATTGCTCCTTCATCTTCTGACCCCAAAGTAGGAACACTGAGGCAACAAGACATAAGAAAAAGTCTTTGGCAGTGCAGCTTAACCTTAGGGTTACTAATGTGAGTCTCCTTGCACCGAAATGACTCTGCTTCTCTCCACTGCACCACAAGTTCTTTAGCAAGGCTTGTAAGGAAGTCCCTGGAAATCACTTTACTTCATTATTTTACAGCGTGCTCCAGAGTAGTGTGTATTCTTTTATGCTAGAGCTGGAATTCTGACTTCGAAGAAGAAGCAGGCTAAACTTTATTTTCTATATAAAGAAAAAAGGAAGGAGCTGTGCTGTGTTTGGATGATTTAAATTTCTATATGCAGCTATCAAGTGCCTTAATAATGGATGTAATAAAAACTTCATTTATAGTTTACCCTAACACGGATTTCAAATTAAATTCTTCAACTGACTTGCTTTAGGTTTGTTGCCTAGCCTTTCTTCATTTATTCAGTTATTGCTAGTGTGCTCATCCAAACTTGGGAGATGTAGCAAAATGCAAGAAGTACTACAGAAGCACTACTAGTATAATGTGTTGTCTTCTTCCAAGTGAACTCCGTGCTAGGTTTGGGGTAGCTCCAGAGGTCTGGGAAACTGCTTTGTATAATCAATGAAACAATTATATAAAAGCAGATCAAAAGGACACCTGTAGCTTTCTCTCCCTAATGTTCCTCCTTTTTATAACATGTGAAAAACTATGTTTAAATTATACTTGTGCTCTGCATGGGAACTGCTGAATCGTGGCCTGGAACTGATTGATCAGCGGTTGTGAGCAATGAGTCAGCCATGGGAGCTAAGGTGAACGCAATTAACCTGTGTTGCCTGAAGGGGTGGAGTCTGGCTCCACCTCTCTTAAGACCCATTTAAGAGCTCACTAGCTGTGGGGAAGGAGATCCCGTTCTGGAGATCGCCTCCTCTGCAGTTTCATAGCGAGCCCAGGATAAGGGTAAGCATTTTATCTAGTCTGTTTTGGTGTAATAGCTGCATAGCCAAACCCTCTGGTATATTTCATAACTATAACATCTGTACATTCACTGATTGTACATGCTCTTTTCTTCAGGGGAAGTATCAATTGATAATTACATTTGATAATGGTTTTAGAGGTCAGAATGTGGCAGACTGAGCTGTCTCTGTAACACGCATGAAGCTGGAGTTGCTCAGACACAGGCCATCCAACATTGCATTCTGCACCTGAAGTGCCAACAGAAACTTCTATCCAAGTTCTTACTTCATTATGAAAAAATGTAAAAGTTGTGATGGAAATAGTAGAGTACAAGGTTTCCGAATATGTCTCCATGCTACCCTTCAAAATGTGGCTTGTACTGTCATAAGAAAAGATATTCTGCTAGGAAGAATTTTTGTCTTTTGCTGCTGCCAATTAGCAATCTTCGGAGTTACATGGATATAACAGTTAGTAGTACAGACTAGAAGAAAAGAGGAGTATGTGGGGAAAAAAAACAATTTATGTCCATAATTTACAGGTTTGTTTTTTCTTCACCATGATCAGCTGAATGCTGAGCAGAAGTTCAAAAAAAAAAAAAATCCAACCAACCAACCAAAAAAACAAAAAAACTTTGAGATATTGCATGACACTTAAGGAAGAACTTTTTCTTCTTATGAATCTTGCCATAGAGTAGCTCCTGGCAATTACGGTGAAGTAAGTTTGGATAGCAAATGCCTTTCCTAATTTATCAGGCAGAGCTTGTTAATATGATAGTCAGCATCTGATTGCTTCCAGTGTTAAGGCTGTTCCTATAATAGGTGCAAATGTTACCTCATTCACGAAATCACAGCATAGTTTGAAAACAATGAATATCTCTCCTGAGTAATCTCTTGAAAATAATCCATGCTTTCTTTCTCAGTTCTTCCTTCTCTAAAACAATTTCTGCTTTGGTCTTTCAGGAGGCTTAATGAATTTTATAGTCTACAATCCAGGGAGTAAAGAAATAAGTTGTCTCTTTCACTCTTCAAAAATTAAGTAACTGTTGGTAAGATTAAGTTACAGCAACAATTGAACAGTGGAAAGTTGTTTTTCTCTCTCTCAGAACTGTAGGGTTGTGGTTTTTCTTGCTTCCATTCTCTCCAGCATCCTGTTTCATTTATTTTAGAGTCCTTTTAAGTAGAAACCCTGAAGAACTGCCAATTTGGCTTCAATTGTAAGTGATGACTAAAGTTAGCTGGGTTATGATCTTGGCTGAACTGGAAATTGTACTAGCGTCTTATGACTACCTACTGTTTAGTGGCTTATGAGTTAGGCAAAAAACCACAGCTTTATTTTGAATGCAAGCAGATGAGTAAGATGGGAATGCAGCACAATTGAACTACATAAGCTATTCTTATTCAAAAATACGATGACCATTATTAGGGGAAAAAAAGACCTCTGTTTTCTTACTGTTAATAATAACTCAGAAATGAATATATAAAAAGTGAATTTTAGAAAACATCACGTATTCAAAATTAAGTTGTTCTTAGCAAATAATTCTTAAAATAATACTTCCAATTTCCTCATATGCAATTGGTAATGCAGTAGTGAGCTCCATAACATGAGAATAAGGATGAATTTCCAAGCCCTTTCAAGTAGCATCAAAGTTACCTAGAAGGTTATAGCTTCATTAGGCTGCTCCAATAGTCCTAGGTGGATCTGTCAAAAGGGGGTGGAGTAACTTGAACTAAAGTGGTTACTAGAAAGTATGAGGGCTGCTTTGAAAGTAATACCTCCTATTTCATTGACATTTATGGTGCCTGCCATGCAAATTGTGGGTATTAGAGCAGTGAAGGAGTAGGTGGTGTGTTTCAGCAGCAGGAACAGTAATATTAAAAAAAACAAAACCAAGACGTTCTTTCTGACCATGCACAGCTGTCACACTATGAAATGAAGAGCATCTTGGTGAGTTCATCTATGTGAGTCAGTGGATTATGACCAGGCAGCTATGTATGGAGCTGTTTATTTTCTTCAGTGCATTGGAGATGATGGTGACAATGTTGCAATATCACAAAACTCACATCAGGTGGGTCCCGCAAATTTTCACAAAGAGCGGCAAGGACCCTGCATGTAAGTTTTTCAGGACCTATCAAATAAATATGAGGCTGGACTTTCCTGGGCTATGTGGTGACATCTGACTTCACCTGTACAAGCTGAAGTCAAAATGGCAGTCCATGGTGGTTACGTGTGAATTCCCCATGCAAGTTCCAGATGCAGCCCTCAGTGGGTAAAGCAATGTGCACTGTCCTTTGGGATAGGAAATGAATGGTTGTTTTGGATTGCCTGGAACCTGAACAGAGCATTGATTCTGACAGTCAGCATTGTAGTGTTGCAGAGCTGAAGGCTCTGGCTGCTTCCAGAGGCAGTCTAGAGAAAACAATTTTTTTATTACGTTGTGATAAATATCAGGCAACATACCGCTTTGACGATCTTGAGACAGATTGCCAAACTTGTCTGGATTGTCTTACCACACCCACAGCGTAATCTGGATTCAGTACTTTCCAACTTCAATTTGTTCAGGCCAATGAAAGATGAACTGTGTTGTCAATGTTCTCCTATCAGCAGAGCTGTCATAGCAGCTGTGTAACAGTTGGTCACCTCCTCTGGTGCAGATTATTAAAAATGTAGCATGCATGCTCTTGTTGATAGCTAGTGAAAATGCACAGGTAATAGTGGTGACTATGTTCAAAAGCCATGTTTTGTAGCTGAGAACTTTCTCATCAGATAGTGTTATTGTGCTCTTCGTATTTGTAGTTTACGTGAAAATAAATAGGAAGCATTACTTCAGGAGTGACATCATAGAATCATCAAGGTTGGAGAAGACATCTATGATCATCCAGTCCAACCATTAACCTACCACCAACTTTTTCTCACTAAACCATATCCCTTAGTATATCTTAAATGCTGCCAGAGATAGTGACCACCTCCCTGGGCAGCCCTTTCCAGTGCCTGACTTCACAGAAAACTAAGCTGCATGCTATTCTGTCACTTCCAGTACAAATGTTTCTGGTGCAGAGGTATAATGAGTATAGAGATGATAATGGGTAATGGTTCTCTGTATATGCTTCACAAGGAGAGCTGGCTAGCAGTGTCTGTGCTTTTCTTCAAGAGAATTGGGAAATAGCTTCCTTCCATCCAGGCATTCATGCAGTTTCAGGAAAAATAGGAGAATGTTATACAAAATCCTTTTTGGTTTCTAGGAAAGCTGGTCAAATACTTCAGTATACTCAGGGTGTGGAGCTGATGAAGTGATCCTTTTCTCTCCTGGAGGCTTAAAAAAGAAGCAGTGAAATGCAGATTCACCTCAAGTGCTGTGGTTTGGGATGTACTTATGTCTTTATCCTGAATCAACTTACAGTTAGAAGACCAAACTGATTAAATTGGCCTGATTGCAGTCTCCCAGCACTCTAGACATTTTGCGCTCTAAACTACATAAGTTTATCCCTTTCAAGAACAAGATAGTCCCATGTCAATGTATCATGATGGTGTCCTTCAGTCATCATCGTACTCCCTACCTTTTCCTTCATTAACTCCACCAGTCAAAACTTTTCTCACTCCTTTATCTCTGGATTTCTCCTGGGTAGTGTGACTAAACTCTGCTTGCTTGCTCTGCTTACCACCTGCTAGAATAGCTCTGCTCTGTCTTATCTTCCATCTGCTCTTTCTTCCCACCATCTGCTGGATAACAGGATCCTCTTTTTTGATCCTAACCTTCAATTTTGAAGCAGTGCGTGTGTCCCCATGGGTCCGTGAGCTGAGGAGAGAAAATGCACAATGTGGGTGTTTGTTCACTAGGATAAAATGTCCATGATAAATGGACAGCTAAGCATTCAAGCTAATTTCTCTCTCCAGGGAGCTACTGTGACTAATAACTTCAAGCGTATTATATAGTCAGTGCCTTGGAAGTTTAGTGATTGTACACAGGGTACATTTTCTTTACTTCTCTGCTGTATCTTCTTTTTGTGATGCAAGTATTGTCATCCATCCCAGTATATTAGAACATGTGCACTTATACTGCACACTTGTCTTCTGCAGAGTGGCTGAGGTTGGAATGTACTTCTGGAGATGACCTAATCCAGCCTCCTGCTCAGGGTGGGGTTAGCTCAAGTATAGGTGGTTCTGAGCTATGTCTTGTCACCTTTTGGCTTGGGTAACTTACTCTAGCATTTGACCATCCCAGTAGCTCAAGAAAATATGTTGTTTAAATGAAACTTTCTATTATTCAGCATTTGCTTCTTGCTCTTTCACTGGGCACTGTTAAGAAGAGTCTAACTCAGTTGTCTTTGCTCAACTTCACTGAGCATTTCAGCACATTGGTAAGATTTCCTTGTCCCACCCCATTCTCTAGTTGGTTTCATCCAGCATGAAAGAGTGATTATAGCACATTTCACAGGCAACAGATGAGGTGCACCAAAAACAATCTATGATCATGTATATTCTAAGCAAACAATGTATTAGCCTATGACTAATGAGTATTTGGCAGGAGGGAGGGGGAGGTTAGGTAAGATTTTGAGTACCACGGAAGGTACATAGGGCAGGAAAAGTTGTGTGACCAATCTCATTGGAGCGGGATGGAATCTGCAGGGGATGGTCTTGCAAGCTGAGGAGTCTCAGGGTAGTTGAGAGGGGCTCTGAAAGCCGTCTTGCAGCATTTCGATTTCGTATTCCTTTCACATGTGGTTTGCCATGATAAATGAAGAGATTTGAACTGCTACAAGGTATGCAAGCTGAGATAGAGATGATGGTTTGAGAAGCACAGCTTTGCAGAAGAGCAAAAAAAAAATAATGGTTTTATTGGTTCCTTTACATCTCATTTTCAGTTACCAAAACCTTGAGGGATTGTTCTTTAAAACAATCTTCTTACAAACCTTTTATCGTAGGTTTTTATGGTCTCTTTGTTTTTGCCAAAGGCGGTTCTTCCTCATTTCCTTGGTGACTTCTGGTTATAGCTCAGACCCTTGGCATGAGTACTAGGCTGCAAGTTCTTAGGTATAGGTAGTGTGGGTGGAGGGAAATGGGTGACAAAGGTAGAGCTTCAGCCTTATCCAACCTACCCAGCTAGGGGCAGTTCTTGTTATGGTCCAAAGAATAGCTAGTGGGCCTAATCCTCATCTTCTTCAGCTGGCTGTGCTTGGGCCATATTCCACACCCTTGAATCTGCTCTTTAGACCAGGTACTCCTAAGTCTCTTATCACATCAGATGCTTGAAGTCTACAATAGTGATGGTGGCCCATTTTGCTGGTTGCTTATCCGTATGCCTATTTCTGTCCCATGCCATCAGTGCAGCAAATTCTCTGTCCATATCACCATCCATTTATCTTTTTGCTCAGTTTGTCTTTTATGATGTTCTGTATACATTTGAAACAGACAGATCTGGGTTAGGGCACTGGATTGCAGAGTAAGATAAAGCTCTGTTTTGTGTTTGGAAGGATGGGGTAAGGAGAGAGGCAAGAGAAGCACTGTTCTGGCTCTGGCAGTTGGGCTTCAGCGAAAATACAGTCTGTTCCTTAGGTTTATGAAAGTTAGTCATACCACTGAATGTTTTCTTCCTAATATTTAATAGAAACCCAATAAAAAAGGGAAATAAGAAATTTTGTTTAAACCTTAGTAATCTAGAAACTGTAAATTGAATATCTGGTGTTTTATGACTACATTAAATACAATTATATACCATTGTGCAACAAAAATACAGTCATAAAAATCATTTCTAGTATCTTAAGATTGGTATACTTTGAGCTCAGATTATGTTTCTGGACAAATTTATTGAAGTTAGATTTATTTAGACCTACCTAAAATGCTGTCATCAGGAGTTTATCCTTTATGACTGAGACTGGAAGCAAATTTCCTTGCTTGTGTTATGGGTTGCTGAACAGTCACTGTCCATACGACTTTAGTCTTAAGTGGAATAAGGGTTCCTGCAGCTCAAAATGAGTAGTAGTTACTTTTCCTCGGTTCTGTGTGAAGTCAGAGGAATATAAATTCTATTTTATTTAAAAGCAAATAGTTTAGAGCTGCCTGCAAAGTAAAACGCTTTCTATTCAACAAATACTCTGGACAGGATGTAGTCAAATTCAGCTCTTAGAAACAGAACGACAGCTTCTGGTAACTGAAGTATCTGTACTGCTCTCATGCTATGAGACATTCTTAAGTGTAACTCTTTGGGAATCTTCAATGTATGTGTAGTCTTTTTGCTTAATCCTGCTTTATTAATACTGTTGAACTTTCTACACTTAAAATGTTCCAAGCTGCAATTTGAATGCATCCTTATTTTCATATACAATTGATATCAATTTTCTTCACATGCAACGAAGTGCAACATTACATAGATCAGGAAGTTCAGTATTTCACTTACTTACTGCTCATGGTTACGTCTTACACTCAAAATCCACCCCCTTAAAAAAAAAAAAAAACCTGCCAAATTTCTTTTTTTTTTTTTTTTTTTCGGAATAAACCAAACAATATTTGACCTAAATGTTTGCATCAGCAGGTCTCTCTCCTCTCTTGCTTGTTCTGTGTTGTACTTTATAGCATTCTCTGTCACGTTTAAGAAGAAAGCCTAAGCTGTAATGAGACAGCCCAATTCTTCACACAATGATGGCTTTCAGTGACTCAGTCTTTGCCCTGTGCAGCCTTCTCTGCTGCTTTACTAATGCTTTACTCATTACCCAAACAACATACTTAACTGACTAGTTTTTCACCAAAATTATATTTCTTAAACACTTGATAATTTTTTTGGTCAATTGAGTTTTTGTTCCTTGTAATTTTAACTTTTTTTTTTTTTCTTGCTGAGTAATTTAAGCAGAGGTTAGCTGGAGGAAGGAAGAGATTTCTTACCTTCATCTCCTCAAATACTGATTTATTTATTCTCCGTGTTGCATGCTTTAAAGTATTGTCATAGTGCACCCTGGGCATGATTTTGCTCTTATAAAAGTCTTATTTCAGCCAGCTGGATTTACTATAAAGAAAAGGCCAGAATTGCAACAGATAACGTAGTGGGTTTTTTGGTATTTTTTTTCCAGGGTACTTTGGTACTTTTTTTCCAAGTGTGTTGTCATTTGTTTTGGAGCCTGGAATGTATGAGCAAATGCTGCCTACCCACTGTATGAGTCTGCAGAAAGCCTCAAACAACTGTCATGTGAAATAACTGCAAATTGGCTTTCTGAAGTCTTTATAGTGCAGTTGTGTTATTTAAAAATCAGGATGGAATTACATGATTTATTCTGGGGAGTAAGCACTTGAATTTTCTTTCAGTTATACTTGATGAAGTACAAGTCATGTAACAATTAGGTTCATAAACCAAGGATATAGCTGTATTAATTTGAAGCAAAAAAAAATGCAGTGGTTATAATAGAGCAGACTGCCTTTTAGCTGCATGTCAATTTTGACATACATGAGGACTGCTTATGAGTCCTAAGAAACCATGGAAACAACTTTTTACTTTTTTGTTAGCATTGCTTCAACATTTGAATTTCTGTTTCTTGAAGACAAATATTATATATAAGTAGTCAGATAATAGTCATAGCAGACAGTATTATTTGTGTAGACAGTAAGGTATCATTTAAGTATCTGTTTTCATTGCAGAAATATGAGATACTGTAAATTCCACTTTGGGAAGGCTGTGAAAACAAAAACAATATAGTAAAGCTGATGAGGCTTGAAACTAACATAAAATCAGACTTTTTGATGTCTCTATTTCTGAAGCTACCACAAATAGATGGTAGAATGGGCTGTTAATGTACTCTATTTTAAAACAAAGACAAAGCCACTTAACTGGTGTTATGCAAATATCTGGGTGAGCACCTTTCAGTGTGATTCTTGATGTTCACTCTACATTCTATGATGGTACTGACCAGAGGCAAGGCAAATGTTTTATGAATTTCCAGTGATAATCTTTTTCGTGATTGGATTCCTAACTTGTTTCATTTCATAAGCTGGCCAAACTCCAAAATGAATGGAATGACAAACCTTATTGCTGGAATGACAAACCTTATTGCTCTTCTGTTTATTTCTTGGCTACTTCTTGAAATTTGTTCAACAGCGTTGTTTTATTCCAGTGTTGTTTGTATTAATCTGTGATTATTGCACCTTTTAATTAAAAGTGAGTGATGAGGTTGTATCCCCGATACTAGTCTCCAATAATATCTTATTTCTGATTGATTGACTTTATTGCAAGTGATTAGAGGTAGGATGTCTGTTTACCCCATGAAGACAGTTTATAGCTCAATCACTCTCTAAAACATATCTTAATTTGGAACTGACTATTTCTGCTTTTAATTAATACAGCTTTGTTGGCTTTTTTGTGTTAGTGTTTTTTTAAATAGGCAATAGGACTTCAAGTATGCAAGGTAAAGCAACCTAAGATGGAAAAAAAAATAATACAGGTGTCAAACTTTGTCTACCAAACTAAGATTCACAGCACTAGTATGAAATAATGTAAGCTATTAAAGGAGGATGCAAATAAAGGCTTTTTCTTTTAAACCTGCAAGTGTGTCACCTTACTCCTTAGTGTCTTATAGAGCTTAAAATATTTTTTTTTCTGTAAGCGTACTTAACAGAAATTTAGACTTGGGTAACACTTGCACCTGAATGAAGTTACGTTCAGGTTAAAAGTCAGGTGTCTAACAAACTACAAAAGCAGTGCTGGACAGGAAGCCACCCTTGAAGTGTGTGAGGGTTGAAATGGAAACTGGGGGGTGTGCAATTCCTTCCTCCTGTGCCTATATCCATAGGAAAATTATATGCGTCTGAGCCTATCAATGCTAGCTAAGGGGGAAACAAGAAGGTAAGTTAGACTTGCAGCAGTGATAGATAACTGAACAGACGGTAAGAGTGTGTTTGTAATGGGTAAGATTGCTGCTGAAAGGTTTTGATTCTTGGTACAAGAGAAAAGCAATTACTGGAAGTCAAATCTATGCGTATAATAATCGTCACTGAGTGACTAGACACTAATGACAGTAGCTAACATTAGGGAAGCTTATCATTTAATGATACTAATTTTATTTGTGACTTTTTTTCATTTATTATTTTTATCCTAGCAATGTTCCTGCAGGGGAACATTGTTTATTTGGGGCTTATGTTTGGGGATACTTGGGAGAACTTATGCGATAACATGTTGTCAAAAGTTAGGGTGTCCTTATTCAAAGCTTTTCTTCAACATGTGTTTTCTGCTAGGGTATTGCTTTACTATTAGCTTACAGCCTTTATTCCTGTAAAACTAAAAAAATATTCTGCCCAGTGACATTTTTTTCCTGTAATTTTAAGATTACTAGCATATGTTATCTTTCCTAAGGCTAAGTAAGCGTACAAAGAAGATGAGAGGCTTTAGTTTTAGGTCTAGAAAAATCAGGAAACAAAAACCCCTCCCAGTGGGGGAGTAAGGTATAAAGCTGACCTTATGTAATTTACCTCAAGGTAAGATTGAAAGGTTTTTGTTAGGTGGCTGTCTTTCCTTCATACTGCTCTTTTTTCTACGTTTCCTTGATTTATCTTATCTCTTCGTTATCCTGAGGTGAAAATGGTGAACTTCTCTTCTTCTGATGGCAACTCTTTAAAGTCTGAATCACTAAGGCCAAGCCCAGAAGCAACTGGAGGCAATTAGGAACACTTTCTTTAAAATTTGGACCCAACCTGTACGTGCCTAACTTGGGAGATAAGAAAGAAATTTAGCTAGAGGACAGTGGTACTAATAGCTACCAGATCTAACAAACCATAAAGGTGTGCACCAGAGAACTGTGGCAATATTGACTGTGTGTTCATTAAGGACATGAGCTCCGGTTGATGAAAGTATTGCTCTGCTGGGAGGCATTTTGCTACTTAAAATGGCAGACAAAGTTGCTTTCTGTTTTATTCTTTTGGCTAAAAAAGAAAATAAAAGGAAGTGCAGAACTTGTTGCCCTGAAACTATTCCTGGAATTAAGTTTTCTGCAATGATCTTCCACTGTCTCTGAAGAGGCTTAATCACAGTTCTAGAGCTTGAAACCCACCAGAAACATTAAGATTAATAAGCACTAATGTCACTTCTTTCCTGATGAGTAACAGTCTTGTATATTTAATGTATCTAAAGCAGAATTTGGTATAATCACAGCAATGAAAAGTAAATCTCGCCTCTTCATGAGGCTAATCTTCTGAAATATCAATCACTCTTTTACTCTTCTGCTTTTTCACTCTTTTACTTTTCTGCTTGCTTCCATTTCAATTATATTCTCAACAAAGAAATCGTGTTTCTTTACCCTTTAATCTTTACACTGTAGTATATTTTCTTCCATTTTTTTCTCTCCACTTAATTGTACTAATTGCGGTTTAATGTCTGTGTGCTTCCATTCTGGCACACTTTACAACAAAGTGCATCGAATCAATCATTGACCAAATAATTTACCAATAAATCAGGTGGCTTTGAAGTTTGAGTTAATTGATTTTAATGTCTTCAATGTTCTTTGTGTCTTTGATCTAAGCTATTCTGTGGCGTAAGGAAGTAGAGTTTTTAGGCTTGAGTGTTAAAGGGCACTGTGAGTGATGGGATTAAGCAAGAACACCATCCTTCCACTTGATATTATTATTTTTATGTTGTGGGGTTTTTTTTGTTTTCTTTTTAGCAATGTTGTGATGTAGAGCCAGCTTAAAGCTCCATAAGGTAAATCAGGGAGCACAAGGGTTTCCTACTGCTGTTTAGATCCGTGTAAGCTTTCCATATGGCTGCCCCAGTTGCAGCTTTGCCAGCTGCAAGCTCTTGACTCTGCAGTGATGGCAGCAGGAACTTGTGTTCCCTTCCCTGGGCAGCACTGTGGTTCTCTCCAGTATGGAGCAGTATTACCTCAGGGAGCTCACGGGTGCCCTGCTGGTTGCATGTCAAGCCCTGACAGCTATACCTTGACCTTCACACAGTTCTGTTTAATTAAGCATGCTGGAATATTCACTTGCAAAGGTATTGGTATTGCTAATGCTTACGGTTCTCACAGTAACCGAAACTTTAACCAATATTCATATTTATGTCTAATCACTGAAGGCAGAACTCAGAGGTATTAGTCAAATAATCATAGAATGCTGTGGTTTGGAAGGGGCATTTGAGAACCTCTAGTTCCAACCCCTTGGACAGGGTTGCCAACAACCAGATCAGACTGCCCATCCAACCTGGCCTTGAACACCTCCAGAGATGAGGCATCCACAGCTTCTCTGGGAAAACTGTTCAGTGCCTCACAGTTGTCTGAGTAAAGAATTTTCCTGTAGCATCTAAATTTAATCCCCCCCCCCCTTTATTTTTTCCAAAGCAAAGGAGAAAAACCAACATGCTGTATTTTTGGGTTGGTTTCCACCACCACCACTCTCAATCCCAAAGAGAAGCAGAAAAATCTATTGTTTCTATTCCCTGTTTGGCCAGCCAGTGAAGGTATAGCGCAGTATTAATAAGGGTGTATGTTAAGGCATTGTGACCTGGGGCTGAAGGTAGGTAAATGTGAGAGCCCAGCTCAAGAAGAAGGTAACAAACAACTGTTTTTCTTCAGTAATAGTGTGCATGCTTAGGCTGGAAGTGAGGCTAAAGATTTTTTCTTGAAGAGGCTCATCTAAGTTGTGTTTTTAGCTAATTGTTCTTCCCTGTCAGATCTCCCCCCTAAAAGCCAAATGATTTGAACAAATTATTAACTAAGTCTTTATAGCTTTTTTTTTCCCCCAGTGCTTATAATAGTGCCTTATTTGTCCACTATGGTTCTTTCTACAAGAGCAAGGTTTTGTTAGTTTGTGCTTGAGATTTTTTTTTAACTGCCCCTAATAGTTTTTAATCTTGGACAGCTGTCTGATTCTATATCTAAAACTAGTCCTACAAATGCTACAATAACACTAAAAGAGGGAAAAAAAACTGAGAAGCAAAGGCATAACTAAGTAAGAGCTGCCAGTGGCACACGTTGTGCATGCTGTGTGCTTGAGAGGGCCTGAGAGACTTGTGAAAAGCAGAATGGAGATGAGGAAAAACCTAACTTGCTAGCCAGTAGTGCAATTAAGTGCCATTTATCCTTTTTACAATATTTACGTTGGCAGGGCTTCATTAGGGATTTATGACCATTTGTCTTGCACATTTATTGTATACATTGCGGATTTTGCAAATTAAAATTGCTTTCAAAGTAGAATATATTCTTTTGCTGTGTGTATTCCAACACCTGACTTTACTGAGGATATCCGAGTTCCATGCAACTGCTTACTGCACTTCACGAAGTACTGCCTTGGCTTGATGCCACATCAGTGGATGGTCAGCAGAGCTAACAGTGTGATAGCACTCAATGTCATTCCCGTGTGTCTATTTTAGCGCTATGGATATGGCAGGTAGTCTTCAACTGTTACATAGTCTGACACTTTTAATGTGTTTTTTTCTTAGCTTTCAAACATTATTATTAACCTTCTTTCAACTTATCTTTCTTAATTTTTGTTTTATAGTGAGTACGTATTATTAAATCACGTTAGATGTACTCGAGCTTTTTTGTGTTGTCGTCCTTAAAGTGCAAGCAAAGGCACAGCAACATTTGCTTTCCTGCTGCCTTCCCTGTTGCTCAGTTCCATCTTTGGCTGAGTAATGCAGAATGCCACATAAAGCGTGAAATCCTGCTCTGGCCATCAGTAACTTCTGAGAAGTGTACTCTGAAAAAGAGATGAAAGCTTGCCTAGGGAGGGTAAATCAGCATTTTGTGGTGGAAGCACAGCTGCTGTTTTGCTCCTTGGCAGTAGTGTGCAAAGACACTGAGCTCCTTTGACCGGAGTTGTGCTTTCTCTGACTAGTTTGAATATCTATCTACAAACCCCTAGGCATCTGGTGTTTGCCTAGGGCAATATACCCCAGTACAAGGAAAAGATAGTAGCAGTTACTGTAGACATAGCCTCATAAAATGAAGCCCACATAAAAACTTTAGTTTTCCAAAGTCTTTGAAACAAAGAGAAAACGATTCATTTTTGCAGAAATTGTGAAAAAACTCAGGGGCATCCAGGACCACAGGGCCAGGCCTGGTGCTGGCTTCCTGAATGAAGCTGGCTGCCACTGTGGCATACAATATAGGGTTCCGATTCAAAGAATAGCCTTGAGAAAGTAAGTTGAAGCTTTGGACGCACCTTAGTTCCTGAGTACTTTGTCTTCTGCTTTTTATCAGTGAAGTTTTTTTTTTTTTTTTTTTTTTTACTAGTTGTAGCAATGGGATACTTATCTGATACAGCATTTCAAGAATAGGACAGATCAACAGTGTGGACTAACAAGTCCATCATGATAGCAGTAACTTTTGCATTGAAGATATGTATTGTATGGCAAAAAAAAAAAAAAAAAGAAAACACCTGCAGATGTTTGAAAGACATGAATTGAACCATCTTTTGCAAATCTCATGATAAGTGACAAGTATTGGGATGACCCTGCTGTATGATAGTTGCCTTTCTGCTCACTCTAAAACTTAACTGTGGTGTTAACTTGTCTGTGCTTAAATGATTTTAAGTCCATGTACTACTACTAGTTATACAGCATATGTAAATCATGTTTTAGCCATTTCACAGAAAATTCAAAGTGCTGCTGTTTTGGCTGCAAGTCTTCACTCCTCCCTGAGATGACTGATAACACCACCACGAACTGCTTTTATTCTTGGCAATGAATTACCAAGTACTCTCTTCTGGTAAATCTTGCCCTTGTACCTGAAGCTTTGCCTCCCACACTGTAACCACTTCAGTTTGTTTCCTCATAGACTAAAAGCTTGGCAGTTGGAGAGCTGCTGCACTGCTTTTCAGTGTTTTTCAGCAGTGGATTAGATGGGGGACTGGCCTGCTGGGGAACAAGACCAAAAATCTTCCATGGTTGAAATCTGTCCTTCCATCTCCTTTCAGGGAAAAAAACAAAAGCCTGTGGAATAAATGTTGGATGTTAAGTTGGCTTTCCTTCAGTCTGGAGCTGCCTCTTGTAGTGCTGTGTGAGGAAATACATTGCTTTTCTGTATCTGGGTGCTCTGTAATCTGTTACTCATGTTAACTTGAAAAAAGTGAGGGCTAATTTGCTAACCTAATGTTTGAGCAAACTGTGGCTGTGTTGGTGAAATCTGTTAGAGCCACTTGTTTGTGTCAGACTGCTATGCCATATAGTTCTTAGGCTCAGCAATGCTAGTTTTTTCAGACCTTTTTTTTCTTTCAGCTTGTATCAAGCATATGTTGATTCATTGCACACTGGCATCTCAGAGAATTCCTTAGCTGCCTTTCTGTCCAAATTAAAACTGTCGATTATACATGAAAGATTGGTGAGATAAGAGTCTTCCCTTAGTCCTGCTACTTGTGCATCTCTTTTAAATAGCAAAACTAAACTTCTCTATCAGAATGCTGTTTTTCAGTTTAATCCTGTTACAGTTAATCAAAATTATTGTATCTGTAGTTTCATACTATTGTACAGGGGATGATGAGGTTTGTTGATGCTTGTAAATGCCGAAAGAATTTAAATAATGTGAATAAGATGGCTTCCACAGAGAAACTTCAGGATTCCTTTCAGTGTTCAACATTATTATTTAGACTCAGAATTATAAATCGGATACATTCAGAGTAAGAAAGCAAGAGAGGTTTGTTTTTTTTTTTTTAAACTTCAAATTATGTTATAAATGAAAAATATCAATGTGGATGAGAGATGAAATACTGTCCCATAGATTACAATGGAAGTGTCACTGGGTCCTCCTTTATACTTTTGATGTATCTGTTACAAAAACATACATTCCTTTCCAAAGTTTCCTTCATTTTCCTCAGGAATCCATGTATCCAAGTATTTTGTTTAAGGTAAAGATCTCCAAACACCATTTAAATAAATTAAAAATATTCTTTTTAGAACAGGATACCAGTCAAGTAAATAAGCTCACGTGTACTTTTCCATTGCAACATGACTGTGATGAAACATGAGCATGAACAATTTGTGGGTATTGGAGTGCTCCAACTCCTTAAAGGCCATATTGACACAAGTTTATAAACAGTACAAAAATATCCTCTGGCTACCTGCTGTTTTTAGTGTTGGAAAAGCTCAGTTGTGATGAAGGTCTTGTGAAGAAATACGTGGAATGTTACACTTCTCAAAACATTTCAAGAATTTTAGAGTTAGTTTAATAGGTGGAGTAATATGAGCTTCTTTGGTCTTCAGCTAAAGCTTCTCTGTACAGAGATTTCCTCAATGTAGTGAGTTCTTTCATTTCTTTCCTTTTTTTTTTTTGTTTGTTCCCTATGGATTTTGTCATTAAGCATGACAGTTCAGATTGTGTCAGCTAGCGCTCTAATAAAGGGAACTTCTGGTGTTTTTAGTTCTCTGCTTATTTGAGCTGTTGGGGGTAGAGTCAAAAAAGAAGAAAATTTATACAAAGTGTTCTATTTGTCTGTTGCTCAGCTGGATGTTTGTTGTGAAGATGTTAAAACAATGCACAGCAATAAATCTCGTGTAGGGTACAGAAAGGATTCACTCTGCTGGCTTTTCTATCAGTGCTATAGACATGCAAGACATTTGTCACCCAGTTGCAGTGAGCTTGGAGTCATCATCATCAGTTATTCCTTTCTGAGACACTGAAATTGCTTAACAATTGCAAACTATTTGAGGCCTAGTGCTTTGTGTTTGGTCTGATTCTGAGAGGTCACTCTAATATCCTTGACATCTTATGTTGTCTTTCAAATAAGCTGATCCATGTCAGTGCTTAAAAAATAATATAAAAAAAAACAACAAAAAAAAAAAAAAAAAAAAAAATGCAACAACTTAAGCTATATATAGACACAAAAAACCCAGGCTGATTAGTTCACTGTGTTAGGTTTAATGTGATACTGGCTATAGAAATGACAGCTTTGTACACATCGTGCTTCATTTCGGAAATGCTTTTAATCTTGTTTTTTTTGTGTGTGTGCTAATGTAGAGAAGAAAGAAGGTTTATGTAACATCATTTCAAAGCAGAGGCATATCTGTTCTTGTTTCACAGATCTGTAAAGTATAATTGTACATCTGAAACGTTTTCAAGAAGAGTGTAATGCACCTCAGCACATACTTTTTCAAAATGTACTTTCCAAATTGAATTCTATATTCTAATTAGACTAGTTAAGGAAGTAGGCCAATATTCTGACTTCAGCTTAGCCTGTTTGAATTCATAGCATTTCTGCTTGTTATGCTGATGTTACTCCACTTGCCTTTGCCAATGTAGTCACAGCAGTAGCATGACTTTTAGCAGTCTGCCCATTACAGATGGGAAAAATGAAATTGAGACCAATGTTTTCAAGCATTGCAATGTTCTGTCTGTTTTAATTAGAGGAAAACATACAAACACCTGAGGGTGGAATTATTTCTTCAACTTTTTTTTGTCCCCTCGAATGTTTGTCTTGGATTCAGGAGGGAAAAACATTTGGGTGCATGAGAGAGTCATCCCTTCAGCAGTGACTATGTATAGTTTCTTATATTAGCACCTCAGCCCCAGCCTGCAGGGCCCTCTCGCACTCCCTGCCCTCTTAGAGAACAACAGTGGTAGGAAACAAGCCTTAAATTCTACAGCCTCATCAACTGCGCGGAACAAATTGTGAATATATTTCATAGGACTTCTGCTATTGCTAGTCTGGTTGGCCTTGTGCTGGGTACTCATAGCAGAGACTGAAGGAGTGGGTTTTTCCTGTCCGTTTTTTTAACACACTGGTGACACCTAAAACTATTCACTAAAACCAGGAGATTAGGTGAGCTACTACCTGATTCTAGTAGGGTGCACACAGTGATTAGGTGCACTGTAGCCCTTCATTCTTCACTTTGAAAGGGAACATGATGACCAGTGAGCTGGTTTTTTTTGTTGTTTTTTTTTTAGATGAATGTCAGTTTCATTTTTGCTCTTTATTTTCATTTGTTGCAACCCTACAATAAACAATCAACCTTACTTTGCAGCTTAGTGGCTAGAATAAATTTCTGGGATGAAGTTGAGTTGTCCTGTGTTCCAGTTAAGTGCTCTAATTTTTAAAGCTTTTGCTTATTTAAAGGCAAAAGGAAACGGGCTTTTTCTCCCCCTTTCCTTCATTTAGCCAGAGATGGTCTTCTCATCTAAACTGGTTCATACGTTCCTTCAGGCAATCCAATTTTTATGGGGGAAAAGAAAAAAACAGCCAACTTTCATCAGAAAACCCTTGACTACTTGTGCTCCCAGGAGACTCTCATCTACTGGATTTCAGTTTCTTTGCCTTTGACACATTGGCTCAAAAAAAAAAGTTTAAAAAGCAGCAGAAGCAAGACCACCATTTATCTTTCTCTGCTTCTTTCTGACTTGTAAATGAGTGAAGTTTTTCTTAAGCACTTCTGTGGTAATTATTCTGTAATGATTAAAAATACTGTAGCTCACAGTGTTTCTAGCTCTGAATCTCTTCCTGTTGATTGTTAGGAGATGATAAATGCTAATGATAACTATTAGTCACTTTTGGAATTTTAAATCTTTCCACCTAATAAAATACTTCATGTTATTCTTTTTAATGCTGTTTTCCAAACACTTTTCTCTTTTCAGACTCAGCAGGAAAGCTTAGTAGTCGTAGTCGATATGTTTACATTCCAGTATGGCTAGGAGAAACATCAGGAAAAAAAAAAAAATTGTAGAAAACAACTAGGGAGTTGATTGCTTAACCACAGGGATTATTGTCAACAACTTAAACTTAATTTTTTTAAAAAAATTTCAGACTATCTTGTGAGATTAGTTTTATTTTTTATTTTTCTAATGAGTTTGAAATGATGAACATCTGCACCCACTAGAGAATTTGTTTAGAGTGTATGAGTGGAAATAGGAGAGCCAGTGAGCACAGGAGGAAAGGGAAGGTGAGCTGTGATGATTTCAGGTAACATAATTGCTAGGAAAACTTAAAGCTGTTTGAGGTGGCTTCCACTTATCCAAGATCCTTGAACAGTATTATGGATGAGCATATACTTTTGAGAGTTTTGTAAGGGTTTGTTCATATTTAATTTCTCATTTTTGGTAATGTGGGTTGGGGCTGACCCGCAGTTCATCTGCCTTCAGGAAGTAGTGTGCCTGTGTAGTCTGAGGTGGACCCTGTGTCAGTGCTTGATCAGTAACTGATGTAATACTGGTCTGGCAATGAAACGCTGCAGGTTTTCTTTGGCTAAGTGGAAAAATGATTAAAATACAGTTTGTGAAGCAAATTTATTTTTGTATGCAGTATTATGCAGCCAATATTATTTCTCCTTACATGATGGCAAACTAATCTTAAATTTAACTTAGTATAAATCCTGCTTGGCTTTCAAATCAATTGCAGCAACAAAATAACGGGGAAAGTTTGGATTTCTGTGTGTTGGTAAAGAACAAAGGTTTCTGAGAAATGAAAGTCTTGAGCTTCATAGATAAACTGTAAATACTTCAAGAAGTGTGTGCTAAGAGTGGAAATTCTTTCAGAGTGACATTAATGACACTGGCACAAACTGCAGCACATTTTAAATTAACTTTCCTGAATTTACAATGCATGCAAAATGCTGATACAGTTCAGAGAGCTGCCTGTGCAGTGCAGTGGAGGTAAGTATAGCACTGTTTGTCCTGGCATAAGAGATGTGAGAGGCGGGGAAGCTGTTTACCCTCTGCTTCCACAGCCCTGGCTTGAAGATAACCGGGCAGGTGTAAATCAGAATTATGGAGGGAGAACATTTCCCTGTTGTGCAGGGACTGCAGTCTGGCTCTGGCCCTCCTTGTGGCTTCGTATGTCAGCTCACATGCTGCTCTGTTCTCACACTGGTTGCTCTGGAGGTGAGGCAGTGGGGCTGCTGATGATCCCATGCCTGTTGTGCCCCAGCTCCAGGACAGCTGTTGATGCAGATAGCTGTGCTGGCCATGAGGATCAATATGCACCACTCTGTTTGTGGAAGGCAGTAAAATGAGGGAAACGTAAAAGCAGAAAACCTCCACCAACCAGGCTTGAAGATTTAGGAATTACCCAAGTCATCAAGCTGTTTGTGAGACAGCGCTATGCAAATGAAGACTTAACTCCTATAAAAACATTTGCATATATTGAAATTATGGGTTTGAAATGATTGAGGAATAAGAAAAAGACGTAAACGTACTGACTTAATATGGTGTAAAATAACATAGTAATGCAGGGAGAGAGTTTATCTACTGCTAAACATTACTTAATGTAACTGCACTGACTTTATACTTTTACCTTATGAGTAGTATCTGCTTTATGGATAGAGAAAAAAATTTGACATCAGTGTGTGGGCAAGGACTGGGTCTCTACATGTTATTTCAATTAATTATTTTCCCAAAAGACTGTTTATAACTATGCAAGTTAGGCTGATTTCTTGTAAGAGAGCGTTTAATGTTTCATACTCCGCTGTGTTTTGTCCCATGCTTCTTCCTTTTCTTCTACATCCTTCCAGCACTTGAGTGATAAGGATATAAACAACACTTTACCCTTCTCCTCTCTCCTGCAATGTTTTGTATGAAAATGTGGTGTCTTTTTCCTTGCTTTTCCTCCAACAATAATCATACTGGTGTATTGCTCACCACTTAATCCAGAAAAATGGTGGTTTTTTTTTTTTTTTTTTTTTCTTTCCTTGAATATATCAGAGGCTATCAGTGGAGTGGTCTGGAGGAACACCAAGGCGTAAGCGAGTGCCTACACTGCTCTACCCATTGAAGATTTCTGCCCATGTGCTTTTCACTTGCTATCTTCCTTCTTCATATGTTGCCTGTGCCACTTCTGGTATCTCTGTCTGTCTCTAATCTTTGCAAGGCAAGGTTTTTACCAGGGTCTTTTTTTTTTTTTTTTGCCCCCAGACAACTATAATCAGTTATGCTTGGGGGACTTCATTGTCTTTTTGAAGTGGTATGGTAAAATAAAACAAGGGGCAATAGGCTGTTTTGTTCCTCGCAGTAGACACAAATGATTTAATCTGTCTTCTTTTAATAGTATTACAGTTTAATTAGTTTTCAAAAACACTGCCTGTACAAAATCTGGAAGGCTAAAAAGAACTGCAAGAAATATAGAATGGCGGTTAACATATTCTGATTCCCATTAGAAGTAATCTGCTAATGTGAATTGATCTGTCATCTGAGGCAGGCACTCGGAAGGAGAGTGGCAGCCAAAATACTATTTTCTAACATGACTTTAATTTCATTCACAGGAAGATATAGATGAGATATCTATAGATCTTAGATTTCAGCTGTTCTCTGCCTCTTTTCATATTTGGCATATCCCACAATTATGAAATAAAGTATGAAATAAAATCACATTTGAACTCATCAAAGTACTCTTTATTACATTTGTGAGGTTCTTAAGTGAAATCCTTTGCTGACACCTGGAACCTTCAAGTTGCCCAGTAAGGTTAAATCAGTACACCTAACAAGAAATCCTCCCAGAACGCTTTAACTGTCATTATCCTCTACAGTTATTCCAAATCAAATGTTCACTGTGCTTAAACAGACAACTTGTTTAATTACACAGCCAGTTGTTTCCTGCTCAAGTTAGCAGCAGTTTGTAATGTGTAAGAGTAGGGGTTGGTAGGATATTCAAATTTGTTTGGGATGACCTGCTTTTCAAAATGCATACTTAGCATAGAGCTGTTATCACAACTGATTTCTATTCCTTGTTGCTTGTGGTCTTTGGGCAGTAACATGGTTACAGGATAGTCACTAAAATGGCATATGAATAATATAGGCAGACCTAGTTTGTACAGTTAATGTTTATGAAGATACATTAAAAATACTGCAATAATATCAGCTATGGACAAGAATTAGATTGACAAATATCAGTCATGAATTTACAATTATGTATAGCTGCATATGTCTGTGCAACTACGTACAGCTGTACATAGTAACTGGCTGACATCAAGGATTATTTTTCCAGTAATTGCTATTTAATGGCTAAGATATTTGTTGAACTTTCTGTTGTCAGATAGAAGGAAAAATATCAAAACACAAATTAAATCCAGGTTACATCTGAAACTTTTTCCTTGATTCTACTTCTACCTGGGTTTCCCTTTATGAACTGTAAACTGTAAGAGAATTTTCTTGTCACTTGCATGAAACACTTTCTTACTCATCTTTACTCCAGTGTTTATGTGTTATTTAAGGAAATAGTTTCATTATTTGTCTAATCACAACTACAGCTAGGTAGCACAAGCAAAAATCAGTGAAATGTATTTCTTATAATTGCTTAGGTTTTGTTATCCAATAATGCATAAGTAAGTGGTATTAATCTGGCAAAGCTCTTGACTTGGTTCCATACAACAATTTAGTTTAGAGTTTGGTAAGATGGTATCAGTATTGTTGTTTGTTTGTTTGTTTGTTTTTTTAAATGCTTAGCCTTAAACAGTGTTCTCCCACAAGTTGAAATGGTTGACGTTTTGTGAAAGAATTGCAGACTTTCCAAAAGTGCTTCTCGGGATACTGTCAGGAAGTTTAGAATTGTAAAAATGACATGTACCTTTCAAATAGCTCTGTAACTTAGGCTCAGTGATGAAGCTGTGTGACAACTGGGCAATATTTTGTTAACTCTTCAGTAACAACAAAATGTGTTCAAAACATTGATATGCACATGCTCCCAATAGAAAAGACTATATAAGATCCATGCGCAGAGAAGCAGAATTAGAGTAGTGATTTATTTTCAGTAAACATCAAAAATTTACTGAGGCATTCTACACGTTTATGTTATTTTAGTGTTTATTTCTCATCTAAATGTGAGTCTTCTGTGTGCCCAGGTAGCCAAGAAGGTCACTGGCATCCTGGCTTGTCTTGGGAATACTTTTGCCAGTAGGAGCAGAGAAGTTATTGTCCCCCCCATACTCAGCACTGGTGAGGCCACTCCTTGAGTACTGTGTACAGCTATGCACCCTTCTCTACAAGAAAGACAGTGAGACCCTGGAACATATTCAGAGAAGGGCAGGAAAGCTCATGAGGAGACAGGAGCACAGGCCTTATGGGCAGGAGCTGAGGGAACTGGGATTGCTCAGTCTGAAGAAGAAGAGGTTGAAAGGAGACCTACAACTACCTGGGGTGTTGTTGAGAAGAGGCAGTCAGCCTCTTCTCCTCGATAACTAGCAACAGGATGAGAGGGAATGGCCTCAAGTTGCATCAGGGGAGATTTAGGTTGGATGTTAAGAAAAATCTCTCCAAAAGCACAGTCAGATACTGGAACAGACTGCCCATGGAAGTGCTTGAGTCCATGGAGGGTGTTAAAGAAATGTTTAGATTGGTACTTAGAGGCATGGTTTATTGGTGCAATCTTGGTAACAACTGGGATGGTTGGACTGGGTGATCTTAGAGGTCTTTTCCAGTATTGGTGACTCTATGATTCTCAGAAATAACTTAAATATTGTGGAATCTAGTATTCCTTACCTATATTCTATGTTGAGCAAATGCGGATTGAAAATGTTCCCAGCCAAACAAGATACCTAAAATCTTAAGCTCTCATTCTTAAGATGCATTAGAGACATACATAGATGCTTCCAACAACAACTACACATTAGTATGAAAAGAAAAGGTAGGGCTAAAAGGTGCTGTCTTCACAGACACTATGAATTGTTCTAGTTACTTCAGTATGCTTCAGGTAAGCAGTAGGGCAACTTATACAAACCATCCAGTTCTTACTGGGGAAAAACATGTAAGAATGTGAAACTGGGTGAATGGAAAACAGTAAGGGCTTGTAATTATTTAATTTGGAGGACTGAAAGCCAGTTGTAATTTAGAGAGAAAGAAATCTCTGTTCTCCCATCTTCTCTCCCCACCTTTATCTTTTGGCAGAGGGGAGAAGGATTGGTGACATTTGTAGGTTATGTGGTTGGACATGCATACAGCGAAGCACCACACAGCCTGTGGTTCATATCTATACAATGGGATGAGAGAGAGAGAGAGAGTTTGGGGGGGGGAAGCAAAGGGAAAATAATAAAATACACAGAACAAATCATGCACAAGGTAGTTGCTTGTTAGCCCATGGAATTCCATCCAAGCTTCCGCCAACCCCTGGCCAACTCCTCCAGTTTTGGATCCTACATCCAAAGTATAGCACCATACCACCTACTAGGAAGAAAATTAACCAGGACAATAGATAATTTCTTTTAGGACAACATCCCAAGTGGAATATTGTTTAGTCAAGCTTTCAAATTGATTCCTGAACGATTGCAGAGTTAAAACATATTTGTCAGAAAAACTACTAGAAATGTAGCAGCAGACAGATATGGTGGTGTCAATAAGTCTTTTAGCAGGACTGATCTCTGGTAGCTCATGGAGCCCTTAAATGGAGATCTGTAAGATCATTTGGATGAATATTCCTGTGGTGTTTTCTGCAAATGCAAATAAACTGAACTGCATTAGTCTTTCTACCCTACATTTCAATAGTGTTTTGGAGTTGATGCATACAAATTTGAACAAAGGTCTTTCTTACCTCTGCTGCAGTGTTGCAAAGTAACCATCTTGTACTACAAGTATATCTTACCTTGTAGTTAAATATCTCTTAATTAAGTCATTCTCTTTCACGAAACACATATCAACAGTGGTTTTGATTTTTCTTCTGTGGATTTTTTTTTATTATTATTATTTAGTGTTTTGCTTTTGTAAACTGACCAACATCCAACCCAGCTTTCACAGATGACACAAATTTAATGTATGCCTGACAAGCTGTCCTCAGGGTCACCAAGCTACCCTGTTCTTAACAGCAGAGAACAAGCACCCTCCTAAGAAAGCCAGTCTTCTAAATCTTAAGAAATTTTGGCTGTATAACTTGAGTACACGTGGGAAAGAAATAGCCTCAGGTACTTCACTGTGAAAAGCTTAGAAGATATTTTTCTTCTGATCCTTTTGTAAATATAAATGATTAGAGCTAAACAAAGCTGTCAACATCTGAGAATAGACAAAGGTATACAGTTGAAACCTGCTCTATATACCAGTGTACACTTTCATTGGTAGATATGGTACTAGTCTTTTCTTTTTTCCTAGCCTCTATTGATGCTGTAAATATCTAATGAGAAGCTAAGGTGGGTGATGCAATTTCAACATGGTGAGAAGATAAAAAGCATTTAAAGGCATATACTTCTAACACAGTTTGCTGTAGTGTTACTTAATACAGAAACAACCAAAAAAAATGATTGCTTATTCTGAAACTTAACTGAGGTGAGTTGTGTATCTTGCTTGTTGTGTTTTGCTGCTTGAGTTGTGTGTTCGCTACAGCAGTTGTGGAGCATGATGAATGTTGTTTTGAAGAGGCTGGGATGTCAAGTCTTCATAGTAGATATACACAATGAAGCAGTCTGTGCCATCGTACATCGATCATTTTCAGCATTTCTGCATTTTGTCATTGTTTCATCATCCACGTATGGGTAAGAGTATGTTTGTTCCCAGGATGAATCCTTATGAGGAGCTGAAACAGAGCCAGCATGTCTTCTGGAGCTGTGGAGTACTGCTCTGCCCTGAAGCATGGATATCTGGCTGTGATGGCCTATAGCACATTCTTTAAGTCAGTGAAACAACTGCTCTTGGTTTTCTAAGATGCTACTGTTGTCTCATCTGTTTAAAATTATCTCTGAAAGTAAGCTAATGCTTACTGGGACACAGATCAGAAGGCTGGTAAACAAACAGCATTGCCAGTCCTTTGAGTGTGCTTGCGTGTATATAAAAGAATGGGGAAGAAAGTAACAGTAGTTCAAATGACAGAAACTAGAGGATTAATGGGGGATTTGTGTGCTTCCAGAAGGAAAAGAAGAACCAGAGTGCGATATTTTAATACACATTTTAAAGTGCGCATTTGAGCTTGCAAGTAAAATGGGAACAGCTGCACCAATTGGGTTGAGGCTATTTATCTGTGAAGTTGGCCATTTACAGATAATAGCAAGCAATATTTGCATAACAGGGAGGGGTAGAACGGGTGTCAGTGCCCACCGTTGGGTTTACAATCAGCAATTCCAAGAGCGTGGAGTGTGAATAGGCAGCCTCTGTGAGGAGAGGTGTAACCAGACAACATAGACTGCTGCAGGAGCAGCCCCCTTGGCAGGGCTGCCAGGGTAACCAGAGGGTCGGTATGTCACATCGATTTTGTTTTAAAAACAAATCCAGTTCCCCTCCTTATAATGCTTTCCCCTGGGCTTTGCTGTTGCCAATGCTGTGGCACTGTCCTGCACTCTTAAGGGAATGAAGTGCAATGAATGAACTTTTACCTTTGTATAAACTGCATGGTATTTTGAAATCATATTTAAAGTATTTAGAAGTTAAAAATGCAGCTACCAGAGTGATGTAATGTAAACTAATTGCCTGATGTGTTGTATCTACCTGATTTTGCGAATACTATGTCTCTCCTAGTCTGCAGTTAATAAAATAACTGAATATTTAGCTTGCATTTCATTCTGAGAAGATAAGCATCTCTCTCTGCTTGGCATCCTTTTGGATGCACTGTTTGAAATGCTGGCACCAACAGAGTCAATTAAAAAGTATCACTGGCTTCAAGACTTTGCCTAAGTTGTTCTGCTTCTTCTGTTTCTTGGCCAGTTGCAGGTACGTTCATAATTATTTGAGAAGATGCAAGAGAAATCCTTGCACATCTAAACTTAATGATGGATCTTCTCTAAAGCTTTATTTTGACATATGGTATTTCTTCATGTTTCAGCACTCAATTTCTTTGCACAAGTGGAAATAAAGGCTTGCAGTGACCAGCATTTCTTAAAAGATAAATGAAGAGCATCTTGATTTCTAGCTTTTTAGGTACCTAGCATATGTTGCAGCTTACTTATAAGAAGTATTGAAGTATTTGGGAAAGAGAGCAAGTAATTCTACCGGGTTTTGCTAACTTTTTCTTGTTACTTTTTGTCTGCCACATCCTAGTGAGACTTTTTAGTAAGCTTCAAGTAAAAGAATGAAAATCTTAAGGACTTCCTGTGTACTCTAGACTTTGCTCTGAATGAGATTAAAAATGATAGAAAAAAAAAATATGCACTCCGTCTGTCAAGTAATGTCACTTTCACATACAAATAATCCTTGTTTAGGGGTGGTTGCAAACTTTGATAACTTAAATTGTGGTATGGGTTTACTTACATGCAATATGAGCTTTTTGGTGTGTTCAGTGCATACCCATGCTTCTGAATGCATTAAATGCTTACAGAGCAGTTGAAGCTATAAGGAAATATGATTCTTAGTACTGAACACAATTTTTTTTTTTGTTTTGTAGTAGTGAGCGTTCCCAGGTGCAGTTTTGCTATCTAATAAACTGACTGCTATGTGATAATTTATCTGTGTGATGCTCTGCGCTGAAAGCGCCAATGCAGTTGCAAAGTACTGGTATTTTTACCTGAACCATCACGTCTTTTAAAGTTGGCTAATCACTACTTCAAAGAGGATGTGGAAATTTCTTTTGCATCACCTCACCATGGCAACCCACCTCCCCAAACAGGAAGGTGATTAAAAGAGTTCTTCTCCAAAGTCTCTGCCTAAAGACATCGGTATTGTAATGTGATTAAAGGTACCTAGAATTACTTCCTTCTGTTTACTTTTTAATCAGTTATCTAAATGTGATTTCATTAAAACTACATTAAACAAAATACATAAAGAAGCCATAGATGAATTCCAGGCTTAGATTTTAAGTTATAGATACAGGTTTTGTTAAAACTCCTTAGGTAAGGGAAAACATGTCTTCTAGATGAAATATGAATTTATGATCTTTCTTGCTCGGCTTCTGATTGATAAAGTTATTGTTTTGTTAAATTTCTTAAGTTAAGAGACTGTACATTCAACACACTGGTAACTGATTGCTTGCCCTGCAAGAACAAAGAGCTTGTGGAATTTGTTACTCTCAAACTGCAATCTGATGGAATTTGTGCAGGCTGGTGTTTTGAAGAAAGTGCTCTGTGCTAGTATATAAGAAGGTAATCTAATATTACATGAGAATTTTCAATTTCTACAGGTTTTAAATTCTGTTTACTTGGTAATTTGGCTCAGTGTTTTAAAACATTCGAGGGATCCTTGCCAATGGACTGCTGCTGGCTGCTGCAATTTTTTGCTATGATAACTAAATTTTTCTTTTTTGTTATGGAGACCTTATCAAATTTAGTATTTCAGTAAATGACTGCTGCATTCTATGTTCTTGGTCTTGCTGTGCTGATACTTAGGTCTATATTCTTCCTAATGCTGCAGAACAGACTCTGCTGAACAATGACTTTGCACAGTGAGATCATGGTGAAGTTTATATAAAAAAACTATGTGAAGAAATGCTAAGCTGCTGTTCCTCTTGATAATTATCTCTGCTAGCTCAGTGATTCCTGTGCATAGGTCTTGGCATCATTAAGAGGCGCCTGTAAGTCCTCCGTACTTCAGTATGAGCTGGAAATATTCGTCACTGGTGATTGGATTTCATCCAGCAAGGTGTCAGTACAGCATAGTTGGGTGTTGTACAAGCTGGGCCCTCTTCATCATTTGTTCAAAACATGCTGTGTTGAATGTCGATGTGACTTTTCACCAATTATTCTTATTTCGCAAATTTGCAATATGCAAAAATCAGTATGTTTAAGGGAGACGGCTGCAGATGCAATGGGGGAAAGTGAATTTCCCCCTTTAAATTACCATGGAAGCAGTGAGGTTGTGGGTGTTCCTTCCCTGGAAGCATTCAAGGCCGCACTGGATGGGACTGTGAGCAAACTGGCCAAGTGAAAGGCTTTCCTGCCTGTAGCAGGGGATTGGAACTAGGTTATCTTAAAGGTTTCCTCCAACCTGTGATTCTGTGACCTGAGAGAATGCGTGGAATGGAGTGGTACTTTTTCTTCTCTGTAACCTAGGTAGGATCAGGGAGATGGAGTAAAACTCTCAGGTTTTAATCCAAGGCCATAGTTGATGTTGTGTTTCAGGCATTGGAAAAGTAAGCATCAAGGTTTCTGCGAGAGTTCAGTTTGCCATCTGCACTGCAGTGGTTGCATGCCCAGGTCTGTTAGGCTGGATGTAATGCTGTGTGTTGGATGGAATTGTTTAAGAGGTATTTTTTCCAAGTTACTGCTGTGTTGCTTTTTAAGCCTTTTACTGAAATTACTAGCTCCAATGTTTCCTTATTATTTAATTTTAAAGCAATTGGCGAGTATGTACGTATCTGTGCATCTGGTGACTTGTCTGCGGCAATCAATCCTATTTAGAGAAACAGATGTAGGTTCGCCTAGTCTCATGATATTCTTTGGGATGTATTTAAGCCTCCTAATGTTTTCCTAACACCTAAGGCAGTGAGTTTGTTCATATTATGTTCAGTATCAATGTGGACGTGGTTGGTTTTCATGTCTGGATAGAAACAAATGGGTGACATGCTCTACACATGGGAATGTTTGCTTTTGAAGATGTGAGGTAGACTGTCCATGACTGGGGGAGAGATCAAATACCATGAGACTGCATTAATATATGTACATGATGTGCAGAAATGATCTGGCTCCCCATTTTTCTCTGACCAAATGGAGTTTTTCTGCAGTCTGAGGAAAGGCAGCTACCCATGGATGTGTGCTTCTGGGTTCACCTGTGGTGTAGTAAAGTCCCATAGAATAAACTTAGACCAACTTTAGGAAGTGCTCCCAGTTGGGTTTGGAGTAGTCTCAAGAAACCAAGCTAGTTAATGTAGATATATTTCCAGATGAGAAAAGAGCAGGGGAAAAATAATAATAGTAATAACTTCCCCCCAGCTTCTTCCTCCTGGAATACTCTAACCGATCAACCAGAAATGCCTTCTAAAGCCACCTTCAAAATATAACCAAGATGATTTTTGATGCCTAAATTTGTAATCGCAAAAAAGAAGTCCACAGTTCAGTGTGTGCATCTACTTTCTGTTCACAGGTGGGAATTCAGAAATAGGCAGAGTAACACCTATGTCTCTCTCAGGGACCCAAGATAATGGACTGCTTTCAAAGCATGGCTACAATAAAAGTCTGATCTGTTGTCTTACAAAATTGTATTGTAGGGTGGTGTTAAGGACCTCACCTACTCAGAATACCCCAGAGCAGAGGTTTGAGAGCTTTGGTAAAGTTCAAGCAGAGAGGGCTTAAATGTGCATCTCCTGAGGGACTCCCAATAACCATGAGGTTCTTGGGTAAAGAAAGAAAATAAGGATGTTTTTCCTCTCTTCCTGCTGAAGTTCTGCTACTCAGTAGAAGAGAATAAAAGATGGATGTGACCACTTGGGAAAAATGAGAGAATAAGTATGATTATGGCTTCATACGTGGGGTTTTAAAAGGCGAAGTTAGTGGCTCTTCTCCCTTTTGTCTGAATGCCTTATGCACTTCAATATTAAACAGTCGCTGGAATAAAAAAAAAAACTTCCTACTTCTTAAAAATCCATTTATTTATTTTTTTGTACTTCCTCTGCTAAATCTCTAGAGATACTACTGTATCGGTTCTTCCTGGTGATTTGTTAGTCATTTTCTCTGTTTCATGCAAGAGACTTGATTTTTACGTATGGCTTATGTGTTCTCAGAGAACAATTGTTTTGCTTCAGGGTGTTTTCAATCAGAATCTTTTGATTATTCTTATTTACAGAAGTATGTTGTGTATATGCAGTAGGTATGCTATTTGTTATGCCAAGTCAAACAAAGGTGCCTTTTTTGAAAAAATGTGTTGAGGTGAGATTGTTCTCATTGTCTAGGTTCAGTTTTGTTGCTTTTACTGTCTTTGAAAGCTAAGTATTGATGCACAAAATATATATATATTTCTGTAGTACAGAATACAGAAAATTGTGTAACTATAAGGTTTTTTTTCTCTTGATTGTGATAAATGCTTAACAGATGCTAAATATATTGAGAAGAAGAGACAGGAAAAAAAATGGGGAAGAGGATCTGATTTCATCCTGATGCCAGCCTTCGGAATCTCAAATGTATACTGCTTTTTATTTCTTTTTCCAAAAGCCATCAGTTTCACTCAGTGCCAGTGGAGCTCTTGATTCATTTTGCTGTCAGTTATAGGTCCCAATTTTAAACTTCTGAAATGTGATGGTCTTAGAAATTTTCAGAAGTCAAATTAGTGAATTGAAAATACTTTCTTAGGGTAAATCGATTGAAGGTAGAGTTTTCAGCGGTAACATTGCTTTGGTTACTGCAGTGTAGAGAATTGCTATATTATATGTACGCTAGTCAAAAAGAGGACATGGAGGGCAGGGCAGTCTGAACTGGTTTTTTTTTTTTTTTTGTATCCATGCTACTTGTCTGTCTTGATCTGGAGTCCCTGCTGGCATGGCATACAGCAACAGGTGACTGGGATTGAGGTGCTTACCTGGCTGTGGCTCTTCCACTTGTAAGTTAAGAGAAGCGAAATTGTGTGCGAACTGCTGACGACTTGGTCTAAAAGTAAGCTTTCAGCTTACCCTGAAGAAAAACAGTTCGTAAGTCTGAGAGCTTTCTCCTTAAGAACTGTTACTTCTAATGAGATTTGGCATTGAAAGGAGCTCTTACATTGCAGAGAGAAGGTGCTATGAAAGGCTGAACAACAGTTGTCTCCTGAGGGAGAAAAAAATGGCATTTGGGAAACATAGCTCTAAAGAAAGCAAGACTTGGTTTGAAAAAAAAAAAAAAAAAAAAAAAAAAAAAAGAAAAAAAACCACAAGAACAAAACCTCCCCTGAAAATAGCAGCATGACAACAACTTTACTCAGCACTCCTGGGATCTGGGTGTGTGATCTGCTGCTGCTGAGCCATTGCCAGGCAGTGGCTGTGCATGGGAAGAGACCTGTTTGTTTCAGTGGGAGCATTCCCTGTGAGCCTCAGATGACTAGAGAAAATTGCTAAAGTATTTTAGGTACAATCTATGGAGTTACGGGAAGTTGGAGTTGGAAGCATGATTTTTTTTAAAACATGTATTTTTATTTTTTTTTCAGATTTTCATGTCACTGAGGATCAATATATATCAATCACTTGCCTTTAAATCACTTGTAACCATACTAAATTTAAACCCTAAGAAAATTGTTGAATTATTATAATCATTTTCTAGTAGTTATGAAAAATGCTCATAAGAATTTTTAAGTAGGAGGGAGAGTGGGACACATCTGAATGTAACATTAAATTTGCTTTCTTGCCCCTGAACTCAATGATTTGCTGTGGCTTTTTGATACCCTTGCCTGCTAAGAACATTGCTGACCAATGTTTCTTTCTCAGGGCCTTGTTGGTGATGTGCAACTTTTGTAACAAATCTTGTTCTTTAAATTCTCCAAACACTTCATCTGTTCTTTTTTTTTTTTTTTTTTTTTTTATCTCCCCCTCTAATACTGAAACAAGTTGTTAAAGCTCAGGTACTTCTCAGTATGCTTGCTTGAGCATCTTGTAATGCTGGGGTTCTCAGTTACAAGCACACAGGGTGTTTTTCCCTCCTGTGGCTAAAGGATGCTTATATGCTTGCCTAATAGAGTTGCAACCTTGAACTTGGTGAAAAGTATATAAGTGGTATGAGGATAGAATTTTGTATGATGCTAATTAATTGGGTGCTTATGAACAGATGTAGTGTTTGAACAGGTCTGTGGAAAGAAGATCTGTTTTGCATAGTGAAGTGGTAACTTTAATTCTGAGAGAAGTAATATGATTCTACTGTTCAGAGTATAGGTATACTGATAAAATATACTGAAGTTAATTTTAAGTTAATGTATTTTATTAATAACAATGATAAAAAAAATCAGCTGTTTTATCTAGTAGTAAGGACTTAGGTAAAAACATTCTTTTACAAGTTTTTTCTTTAAATTTCACACTGGTGCAAGTGTGAAAAATGCTTTTATTTGCTAATTAGGTAAGACTAAATCTAAAGAGTACAGTCAGCTGCTAAATTTGCACCACAGAAATGATTTCTGTTCATGATAACACCTCTGGTTGCTGTTACATTGAAGGCATGTGTTCACTTCACAGTACACCAGAATAAGTTCACGAAAGTGGCCATGGAAAATAAAAAAAGGCATAAGTAAAAAAGGAAGTCCGTAAATCAAGACACTATAATCCTGAAACAGTTGCTCACCCATTGCCCAAAGCCTGGAGCTCCTGAGCCCAGGGAGCAGCCCTCATGGCTTTCAGGGCCCCCAGCTATTCCCTAGATCATCTTCCCATCTGAGCCTCTCAGAGACAGGCCTTTCTGGAGGTACACTCCAAGATGTGCCCAGTGCATTTGGTTAAGATCAACCCTAGCCTCCATGTGCAGCAGTAGTGCCTGCATTCTGCTAAATGCAGCTGTCTTGAGAAGCAGCTTTCCTTCCTGTGATGCTCCAGCAGGAAGAGCACTCATCCGGGTGCTGGTGTGGGAACACAATGATTCCCTCTGCCTGCAGGGCCTGAGCACCCGCTCAGGAGCTTTTCTGGGGGCTTCCTTTTATGCTGGCAATTGAAGCTGTGCTTAACTCAGCCCTTCCACTAAACAAAGTGCAGAGATGCTCATTCAGGCTTCGGGATTGCTTTCCAGGAGACTGAGCTCGTCACTGAGATGCTGCAAGCACTAGGTCCTAGGAGATGGAGCTTCGTTAATCGAAGCTGACAGTCGCTGGTTGTGCTCTACGGTCGCTGAATGATAAAATGTATTCAAATGTGCTGCCAGTGGAACATTTGGTATGACTGTTTATTTCTCATACCGTGCCTGATGCGCTCATTAAAAATAAGAGATCCGTCTGGACAGATTAATTCTGTGCTCCGATTGGCTGTGCTAGTTGAAACAAGTCATAAATAGAAGTCAAATATTTTGCAACAGAATGTGTTCATTTTGCTGCTAGCTGGATTACGAGAAGGTTATTTTTCTGCTTTCAGGAATTTGTTAGCTCGTTCAAAAATAAATCTGCTGGTAACGTAGCTATAATTTTATTTTGGAAACAATAGATTATAAGCTTATTACTTCAGCGATGAACATGCATCTATTTCAAGTCTTTAAAGCTTATACTGAAGGAAGCCTAGCTTGAATACAGAAGCAGCAGAACGAACTTATTAGTAAACCCCTCCACTTAAACCCTCTAAATGAACCCTGAGAAAGAAGGCAGACCTAGCCTATTTGTTAGTCTTTGCTGATACTGCAGTCTCACAGTTAGAAGCTGAACTAACACTGACTACCAGTTATATGTATAAAATAATGTCAGTGTTGAATGTACAGAACCAGGGCTGTTTTTTGTACATATATGAGTAACTGATCACTCTTGTTGTAAGTGCTAGGAAAAGGCAAGGAAGCCAGCTTAACCCTAACTAACCCAATTCAAACTACATGACTATACCCCAATTTTTACCGACATGTTTCCCCTTTAGGATTTCTCAAATGTAAACTGGCTAATGCTAGCAGTTCTGTACACAAAGCTGTATTTTTAGTAGAAATAAGATCAGCGTGTAGTTGCTTATGTGTTTGTAAAATGCTGCGAAGAATACAATCAAAATGCTAATATGGTTCTTCTCTTGTACTAGAATAAATCTCTCTGAATACATCAAATCAGAGAGGTTAGAGATAGGAAACGTATGTATTTTTGCTTGCTTGTCAGTATGTTTTAGCAGAGATGTGGGCAGGAGCATATGAGAAATGATTAGATTTATGGATGCTGAAAGAAATAAAGGGAGGCTATTCTTTTTTCCCCCAAGAATGAACAAATGACTGTGTCAGTGACTACACAGTATTAAAAGGTGTTTAGCAAGTCATGTTTTGTGCATTTTGAAGATGGGTGAAGTAGTGTTTCTGTAGAAATTAACCAGAATGCTGAGTAGGATGGAAGTAGTTTCTCTATTTGGGGGCATCTAGGACACAGAAGCAGAAAATCTGGTGTGTGAAATGTTTTATGTGGTTCAAGGTTTTGCAGCCACAGTGCCATAGTCAGTGCTACTCTGGGGAACCAGAAATGTGCCTGCAGGGGGCAGAGCGAAAGAAAAAGACTTTCGTTGCTCTCCCTTCCTCTGCACATTTGCATGCGCACAGACACCTACCTATGGATACATATGTGCACACTGCACATATGCAGTATGTGGAGAAAACTTTTAGCAGTCCGATGGCTTTCAATACATGTATAAGACATGCTTTTGCTGACAGCATGATGGAAGATACCTCGGTGGGTGCTATTATCTTCAGTGTGAGAGGCGGGGAGTGGAGATGAATGTATTTGCTTTCTCCTATCTCCCTCTGTGTTACTAGAGATTTACTTGGCTTAGAGTTTCTGACTGTATGTGATTCACTTTCGTATTGGCTGCATCATCTTTGTGTATGTACTGGACATTGGTGCCATCTTAACTAATCTTGTAATCACTATTTTGAACACCCACAATGAGGCATTACAGCATTTGAGGTAATGCAGCATAGGTCAGTGTTTGTCAGTGCGATGTTGTGCTAAGTAGTGGCTGGGAAGCACTTGCTTTCTTCAAAGTCTTTTTGCTTCTGATACACTGTGCCTTTTTGTAAGTGAATACATGCACACAGATGCACGCATAAATATTATACAGCATCTGCTGTGCATACCAATTACTTTTCCACTGAACTTCTGCAAAGTCAGAATGTGACGTGAGGCTATCAGTGGTGTTTGGTTTGGGAATCATACTTTGGTTTTAAAATCTGCTTGGATGAATGAGATGGAGAGCATGCAGGGGCTTGGAAGATGACAGGACCATAATAGAATCTTTTCAGTTGGAAGGAACTTCAAAGGTCATCTAGCCCAACTCCTCTTGAATAAACAGGAACATCTACAGCTAGATCAGGCTGCATGGGGCTCTTAGCTACCTGACCTTGAATGTCTCCAGGGTCAGGTCAAGATGAACACCCAGGTACATTTGGACTTTGGATTTCCAGGTATAAGACAGGGTGAGACGATGGGACTTGTGATGCCTTGTTGTGTTTAGCAGTGCACATGTCATAGGGTATTGAAGAACAGCTAAAGGAAAAGAGTAAAAAGATCTGGAGGTTTTGGTACATTAACCAGGTGAAGCACAAAGGAATCCTAAAAAAGCAGTGAGACTTAAAACCTGACTTGATGTTTCCATTGAGATGTAAGCACCAAGAACCCCTTCTAGAATAATGATCTGTTTTACAGGCACACATTCAGGATAGTTTGCCTCTAGAAGAGGCACAGATTGTACCTGTGCCCCTCACCTTTATCTGCAGGAAGAAAGAAACAACAAACATGGGTATGTTTGGGCAACTTGATCTAGTTGTAGATGTCCCTGTTCATTGCAGCGGAGTTGGACCAGGCTACCTTTAAAGGTCCCATAATACTTCAAAGATTCTATGATTGGCAATGCAGAACAGCAATAATAAAGCAACAATCTTAAATGAAGATCCTGAAAATTCATCATACCTCAACTCCAACCAAGAGTTTCAGATCTGCGTTACCTAAATGTGATTCCATGTGAGGCAATGTCACAGAATGATTTCTGCTTATCCTGTTTGTTTTCTTTCTCCAGGAGAATGAGACAGTATTAAAAATAGGTTGATCAATACTTCAATGCTTTGGTTACCATGTATAATAGGTATTATATATTTTCATGGAAAGTAGGTTTTCATAGGAGGCCAAATACCATCAAATCTCAACGATTTTTCCACTTCATTTTGTATTCCCTGCTGCACCTGCTCATACCTTAGCTTGCCAAAAGAGTAACTTGACAATTAGGTACGTTAGCACAATTAAGCATTTTTAAAAACTATGTAAAATAACACTCTAAATAGTATGATGAATAATCTTTTCTCTCAAAGCTTTTTAAAGCTATTTTCTAAACCAGTACTCCTATTATAACTTTATCAGTGTAATACTGCAGTATACAAGCATTATAAAAGGGGAATGGTTTCTCATGCTTCAGACAATAAGCAGTCCCTTCTGTCCTAAAGAGGTTTATTATAGTTGTTCATTGCTATGGTATTCTAGGGCTTTCCAAGTCTGTCCAATGTCTGTTGCTGTTCTTATTTTCTTTTCAGAAAGCAAGTGCATGCTGCAGAGTATCTCGTTTCAGACTTCAGAATTGGTCTGTCTCCTTGCTTATATTTGTTAGAGAAAACATGACCAAAAGAGAATCTTTGCTAAGAATGGTGTTCTCCTTTACTGGAGACATTTATCCCACTGTCTTGGTCCCCAGCCCTCCTCAAAATTCTGTCTCTACCAAAGGATAAGCCTAGTTTTATTGGGGAGGGGAGATTTACAGCACCAGGGCAGGTTAACTTTTTATCACAGTGTCTATTCTTGTTCTTTGGGTAATTTAGCCCTGGTACCCTATGTCTGTACCTTGTAGACAGAAACGAGGAGGTTGAATTCCTTTTTAAGTTCTAAGTAAAGTCAACCAAAACATCTATGCTTTAACATTTGGTGCTCTTCCCTCACTGCTGTGCCTTTCAGCTTGAGTGCTCAAGCTGGTGATGTTCAGTGACTGTAGACCAAACTGAGATGTAAAATACTTTCAGTTTCTCTTCCCTTTCATTTCATTTCCCCATTGACAGTGTTTGGCTGCATTTAATATCCTAGCTACAGTCACTTTTATCATCATTACCTTCAAATCCTCATCTTCTGCATTTCCCACTTCGTATTCAGGTCATCTTGCTGATTTCTTATAAAGAGAAAATCAGGAACAAGATTTCTCCTGGGCTCTTCAGAGCACCAACTTTGCTTTAGGAGTCCTGGAAGATGTTTACTTCAATATGCATTTCTTCTGTGTGATGAGAGCTTCTTGAATGGCTCGTGAGGATCACTCTGTTAGCCTTATTCAAAGTGCTGAGCAGTGTAAGGCAGTTCCCATGTCTTGATTTCAAAATCACCGAAGTTATGGATTTCTTGTTATCCATGAAATGAGCCCTAATGCAAGTAGGTAAATGTAAAATATTGGAAAGTTTCTAGACAAAGGTATGTGGAAGCAAAGAAAACTGAATACCAGTCTGTGTAGAGATGTTTTTGGTCATAGGCTGGGCATGTACGAAGCCTGTGCAAGCAGAAGTCCTTGTGCAGGCAGAAGTCCTTGGGCAAGCTTCTCTTTCCACTAGATGACCTGCCCGGTGGCCATCTGCACCTGGAGGGGTCTGTGCTTTCATGAACTGCTGCTGTGAGACAGTGAGCAGTATGGAAGCCACAGCAGGCTGGACTTCAACTTCTTCCACGGGCTTCCATAGTGCCATGCATCTCTTCCTTCTTATGCACATCTTCAGTGCTCCTTTTTTAATAAAAGACTGTTGTTCTGGAAATGATTTGAAGTTCTTAGTTGGTATTTTGTGTATTCAATGGAATGAGTAATCTGTAGCAATTGAGGATATCATATCTTGTTTACTATGACAGAGTAATCTGTCATGTATTTTGTACATCGATTTAACATTTTTCTATGTTTGTTTTCCACCCCATCTTTCTGGGATCGTGATACTGCCTCAAGCTTTGCAGGCAATAATTCAAAATCATTTTAGCTTTTTATTAATTTCTCTCAAAAACATGTTTCCTACTACTTTGTTTTGTACTTGATTTCCATTAGAAAATTTCTGTTTCAATTCTTAGTTCTTGAAGTAGACAGGTAAAATACTTTCTAGACTTGAATGAATTAACTTAAATTACTTTCTACTTGAATAGAACAGAGGGAAAAATAATAAAAACCAAAATAGAAGTTTTTTACCCTTCCCATTCTGTGTGTCTTAATGGACAACTAGGTCTTTCCAGCCGGATGTCTCCCCTTCTTCCCTGACAGAGACGCTGACTTGTTCAGTTAGGAAAGTGTGCAAACCTGTCTCCTGTAGCTTTGCTGAGCATAGAACAGCGCAATGTGGACTGGCAAGGATCTAAAAATCACTTCTTCATTTCCCTCCCCTGCTGAAAAAGGGCTCAGGGTTCAAACCTGTGGCCCAGATCTCTGCAATGGCTGTCCCTCTGCTTTCTTTCTGGCATCTGTTTATGTGCAACATATGTAAATAATTTTCCAGTGTGATACCTGTGCTTTGCCACCGTGAAGCTTTGCAGCTGCTCAGGTGCATAGTTATTTCTAGGATGACCTCTGCTAAATGTGACTGTCTGGTAGCTTTACTTTCTTTGCCCTCTCTCAAGCTGTAGACTTTCTCTTAGTCCCTTCAATGCTTAAATTATTATTTGAAATTCTACAGCTTCTTTTGACAGAGTTGGATTTGGTTTTATTTCTTTATTATTTTATGTTTGAAAAGTTTCCCCAGACATAACAGTGGTTTCAGAGCCCATGCTCAGTCCTGCATACAAGTTAAATGCACACAGCATGTAATGCATCCCTTAAAAACTGTGCAACTCTGGAGAAAGATCTGGTGATAATGACTGCAAGCTGAAGCTTATCAGAGCAAAACTGTGACGATGGGTTACTTCAGTGCAGCTGTGGCTGATGGAAAGCATATTTATTTCTAGGGATTTTCTGCTGGGATATAGTGTTAGTGGCTGAAATACTGGAGTAGGGAGCTGAGACCTCTTGGCCCCCACAGTCCCACTGGACCCAGAGATGCCTTCTCTTGGTGTGCTCCTTGTGTGTTGTTAGCACAAAGTGTGTTGTGATTGCTTTGTGTGCAGTTGATAGGCAGTTAGATGTACAATGGGAAAAAATGTTCTCCTTTCAGTAATGCTGATCACTTCCAAAAGTAAGACTTGTAGGAACACCGCTGTTGGACAGACTTTTGAAATTTTGACGCTATTACTTTATGTGGTAAGAAAGCAAAAGGCAGAAAGGGAGCAGGCTGTTTCTGTCCAGTTTTTATCTCCTTGGTAAGAGACTACGAGAACTGACACTAGTAGCGATAATGTGAGCAATATGATCATACTTTTTTTCAAGCCAGTATGTTAAGTGTCTAAGACTTAAAAAACTTACACCAGCTGTGTGACTTTTCTGAGGTAGAAGATGGAGAAATGTTTCAGCTAATGCTAAACTTGTAGTATGTCTTTAAATTAGCACTAAGGTACTGTGAAAGCTTTTGTTGTTGCATCTTCTAAATTGACGAGTACATCCACATTAAATTTCCGAGTCCTGTTCTTTGGTATGTGAGAATACTGATCATCAAATATTACATCTCCACTCAAAAGGCTGATTGGAGAAATTGTTATGGGTGAGTTGCATTATAGGTAGGCACCTGCTCTTAAATTAAATCATTCCTTAGCCTTTCTATTCATTTGGACTCATTGGTACCACCAGACACTCACATAACCTTGACAACAACAAAAAATACTTTTCCATCTGGAGCCAGAGATGATTACGCACTATCCAACTGTATTACAGAGAAATGACAGGATCACAGTGAGGCACGGTTCTATGATCTTATGTTCAATTATTAAAGGATACAGTGGTGGGGGTAGAGAAACAAGGGAGAGAAATAACTGAAAGAGTGCCATCTGCTACAAAGCATGTTTCCACATACCATAAAAATGCCAGTAATATAGATCAATTTTTGTATTATTTTCGCGCATCCTTTCTGGTCCAAGTGGAGGATATAGTGTAGAAACCTGCAAAATGGCACTAAGAAAACACAGGAAAATGGAATCTGTGTGTTGTATTGCTACATAGGAAGAAGCTGACTAGCAGTTACTTTTTCATCAGTGTCAGATGATCATTTTCACGGAACACTATGTTGTGAGATAAGGGAGCTGTGTTGGTAATAATCTGGACCAGCATGTCAATACTTAGCTACTCTTATGGCTGCATTACTTGAGAGTGGGATTTGGGCTGAAGGAAAGTGAGGCCCTGAGCAAATGTCTAGAGGATATTTATTTTCCTGAGATTTAGAAACTCTGACAAGAACATACTTAGTTAAGGGCACTGAAAACAAACTTCAGCCTGCCAGCTAGTAGCAGTCCCTCAAACTGAGCTGTCTTCATGAAAAAGAAATGAGAAAAACAACAACAACAAAAATCAAAGTAAATAAATAGACAAAAAATAAAAACCAAAAAACCATCAACCTTCAAAACAGAAAGCTAACAAACAAAAACCTACCTTTACCATAAAGATAGAGACAAAAACAGAGACAATTGAAATGCCTTCAGTTTATGCATAATTTTTAATCTCAAATGAAGCACAGAAACTCTTAATACTCTTTTTGCCTCCATGTATTTGGACACATTGATAAAAAATGTTAGTTAAAGTAGGCACTTGATGTTGTGTTTCTGTAGCTGGAAGCAGCATGTTTAATTTGATTTAAAGTAATTTCTTTAAAATGTACACATTCATTGAAAATAAGATGAAATAATAACGTTAAATTATTTTCATTCATGCAAAATAATTAGATCTGTTAAAAACATAATTATCCTTTCCAAACATTTATTTCTAATTGCTTAGGTGCTATTTGAATTAACATGCATCTGTAAAGGGTGGATACAGAACTTGATATGATCTCATGATAACTTGATATCCAAAAGCAGCTATGTGGTCCAGGGCATGGTTTATGGGACTATTAATGCATACTCTGTAGATACTGCCAAGTGCCCTCTTCTACCCAAGCAATACTTTAATGGCCTCATAAAATGTGCCCTCAAGTCTCTTTGGAGTATTGAATGTATTCTTTCAGTGGAGAATTTCTGGTGAATACAAATTCACTCAATACAGTTTTTGTAGTGGAAGAATGAGACTAATTAGCTTAATAGGTGGTGAAATGCATTATTTAAGTTGAAAGGATTTGTTGTGCTTTCTTGTTTTGAAGCCACTTCCGATTCTTTTTTTTTTTTTTTAATATAGCTTATTGCAGTTTATGGGTCAGCCCAGTGCTTTTACTTGTATGCTTCATTTTTTAAGGTACTCTCAAAATCTGTTGTTTGCCTGATTTTTTTTCATCCTTTCAGTTTAGCTGAATCCAACAGTTTTTCACTGGTGTGGATGCTTCTCGCAGATTTTATATTGGATTACCAAAATTGTACCCCTCAAAAAAAGGCTGATGGGGATAGGGATTCAGAACTAAGTGTGTCTTTCTTCACTGCAACTTTTGCTTTAGAATGGGAAATATTAATATGGCACAAGTACTCGAAGACCCAGTTGAAGTCAGGTGCGACGGACTGAAATTTTATAAAATTCTCCTATGCAGGCCATATTGGTCACCATATCTATGTCCAAATTTTTATTTTCAGTTGTACGTAAAAAAAATTAGGAACATCAAAACTCTTTCACTTTTTTTTCGTAAAAGTCATTGTGTTAAAAAATGAATAAACTTGAAATAGTCTTGGTTTGAATTAAGGGAGGCTGTTTAATTTTTTGTTCCTTCCCCATTCAGTCTTAGATTCCCTTCTTCTTCCCATTGTTCCATGTTAAAGAGAAAGGTTAAGACTGTTCAAAACTTCGTTTTCACCCCTACGAGTCCTGGAATTGGTTTGTTATGAATGTCTTTACAAGTAAGAGTGAAGAAGTTAGGACTATGTTCCTCTCCATCCTTTACTATGCTCCCAGTTATCCTTTGTTTTTCCTTGGGCATGAGGTACGTATATAATGTAGAACTACATTACTCACATAATAAAATAGATTAATGATTCAGAACAAGGATTAAAACAGCTTGCTGGAGTACAGACACTATCGTGTGAGGAGCTGCTAAGAAAAATCAAGATTCAGTTTTGTTTTGTTTTTTAAAGGCAAAAAGTGAAAAAGAGCATCTAAAACTTAATGTTTAACCTTGAAACATGATGAGGTAGGTCAGCAATTAGGACAACTCAAGATTTGATAGGTTTTCATTTTATCAGTGTATCGAGAGTTGGAGGAATAAATGTTTTTCAGAATGTGGCTTAAGTGGTGGCAGACAAGTTTGGGTGAATAGTTTTCTGATACAAATATGTAGATCCCTGCTAAAATAAATGGGATCGTGGCAACCTCTACCAAGTGGAGGTCTGCCGCAGTGTATGCAGAAAGATGGCAGGGGTACTGTGCAGAGAAACAAAGCCCACTGACATTCCTGGGAGTACAGATAGTGAGACATTGCTTGAACTGATCTAATAATTGGTAAGAAAGTGAAACTCAAAGAAATAGAGTAGGACAATTGAGTGTGAAATCTTCCCAATGCTGAGAAGTATTGGGAAAAAGTCTCAAAATAGAATTGTAGCCTCTGATTGTCAGTTTGAATGGATTAATAGCAGTAAGTAACACAAGGGACCACGAATTAAAGTGTTCTTAGGTATCCTTACTTTTTGTTAGAAAACTAGTTTGTGATTCTTTGTGGCTTGTACCGTTTCAAAAAATCTTTAAATATCTGTCTAAAAGGCTAGGGAAGGTCTTTCAAAATACAGGAATACTGAGAGCTATGCTGATATTCTTAACATGAGGAGGGGGAAATTACATACTAAACTCTGATTCTGTAGGAGTATTTCAATTGAAGAAGTGGTGAATGTTTTAATTTTGATTTGACTACTTCTACAAAAAAAAGAAAAAGAATGGTTTCTATATACATTGTGTAAATGAATGCTGCTTAACTCCGTATTTGAAAGTTATGTTCACTTTAAAAGTAATCACTGTTGCATGTATGTCTTAGGGTTTTACTGTAAGTGACAGAGTAATTTTCATTAAGAGATGTGTGTAAAATTGCACTAAAAACATGCAAATGAATTTCTCATTCTTTTTAGCATAATCTTGACATGTAAAGAAAAAAAATCACTTGGGCTAGTATGATATTACTTTTCCTACGTGCCCCCTTAATTAAGCCTTCACTGAATCAAACCTAATATCTTTGTCAAATTAGGTCAGACTTCCATGCATCAATGTCAAAGCTACTAAAATAGTTCACTGCTTAGAGGAGAGGGGGGAAGAAAAGTTTTCTAAGGCTGTGAGATATTAGAGCTGTTTGCTTAAGAAATTTTGGAACAAAAAGTGTGCTTGTAATTAGAAAAAAATACGTATTTTTTTTCTGTACTTATCCAAATACTATTTTAGGCAGAAAAAGACTGAACAGTGCAGAAGTGTCTTGTTTTGCAGCTGTCCTCAAGGTGGAAGGTTTCTGATAAGTTGTTAAAACTGCAGTTGGGCATCAAACACATTAAGAATTGAAACCAAGAGCCACAGTGTTGTTTCTGACAGGTACTGGCAGTGAGTACAAGGGGAAAAAATACTTGAACCATAAGCATGCAGGGATATTCTCCCCATGTAGGCTAGTACGGGGACACCTTCATGTTTGAGAAAATATACACATTTATTTGAATAAATATTTTGTGAAAGAATGGGCAGTTAAATGGAATTGCAGAGAGGTGCCATGTTGCAGAATTACTAAAAAGTAAATTGGGTGTGATTTTAGTTTATCTTAATTTCACAGCTAACTATTATCAGTGTCTTCCAATTACCTGCTTTCCCCACATTTCTGAGCTTGTTGAGGAGTCCAGGTCGTTCTGGACCCTACTGTTAGTCTGTCCTCCACAGAAACCCACTGTTGACTCCTGTCTTAATTTCTGTCTCTCAACTGTGTGCAAAATATGGATGAAAATAACAGCCTAATGTTAAATGGCAACTGGAGGGAGCACAGATATGTTTCCTCAGAAGGGATTCAGACTGTATTAACTTCTGCCTGGAAGTCCTCAGCATTCAGCTTTTTCCTTTCAAGAGTCCCAGAGGGGGTAATGCCCCCTGGGCTCTGCAAAGACTGCATGGCTTCTGAGGGGCAGTGACACAGGAAAGGTAGGGTTGCTGCTTCCATTTCTTTTCAGAAGACCTTCAGCAGATGTGTTTTGCTGAGACTCAGGTCACTGTTAGAGTAACCTGCCTTCTCTTTCACAGTACTCCTCCTGTAGTCCTGACTGATGACACTGAGCTATCTGGCCTGCAGATGCAATATCAGAATTTTGAGATATACATATATATATATATATACACACTTAATACTATATTTGGAGTGTTTCATTCTGGATCACATGAATAGATAATTTTTGGATCTCAGACATCAATTATTTTATTTCAGTTCCTGCTCTTTCTTTAAGGTCCTTTAGATAAATATTTGACAATGGATAATTAGTTGGCATTTGAATTCAGTGAGAACTCAGTAATGCTTTGGATGAAATAACTCTGCAGATCTGCTTAACTCTGTGATTTTGTACATCTACAATTAGCAAATGATTTCTGAGGGGAAACTCCTTGGCTTCTGCAAGTCGGGCGCCTGGCTGGCGACATTCCTGGGTCTGGAAGCATTTCCAACTTCCTTGTTCATGTCTTGGAGTAGTAATGGGAAGCAGTAGAGATTAGTTCTTATGTTAGATGTAGTTTGTCATCTCTAGCAGCCTTTTGGTAGCCTTTCACTCATGCTACATTAACAGTACCCTCTGGCTGATTTGGGAATGTGCATGGGTGACTGTATGTGCTCGTTTATATATAGTGAAAAATGACGTCTCGGAGAGAAATGGAGTGGAAATCCCTTAATTAGTGTAACTTTGAAATCAGCAGTGATTTGCTATGTACAACAGCAAACTTGCTTAGCAGTGTTTTTGACAACTGTGTTGCAGTTGAAAAGGGCCTAAGAGTCATAGATTGTTGTGACTGAGAGCTGGCAAGTTTTTGCACTGATTTTGCTGCTAGCTCCCTAAGACTGTGCTATGTTTTTTGCTCGTTGTTCCACATCTAAAAATACCTCATCAGTAGTATTTTCACTTAGTCTAGTTATTTCTCTACAGAATTATTCCAAAAGTGCAAAATATTTTGAACAGCCTCTACTACACTCACCTTTTCCTCTTATGAAAGAGAAAAAGAAAGTATCTTCAGAGTGTTCCACAGCCTTTCCTTCAGAGGTGAAGCTCAGAGCTGTTTTACACAAATGTCAGCAAATGCTGAGGGATTAAAGCTATGTTTTCTTCATATTTTTCATTTTATGTTCTGTTCGGGTGTTTTTTTTTTTTTTAGAGATAAACTGAAAAAACTGGTCTCAGCTTTGTGAAATAACGTAAATAATTCACAATATCATTTTCCCATCTATTAAATACCTTAAGTTTTAGCATATTAATTGCCTAGACTTTCTGCTTGCTTATGCTGTGAATATATTGCTAAATAAATATAAATCGGATCATAAATCTTGTATCACAAACAGAAGAAAATTTAGGACAACTAAAGGAAAAAGTAGATTCTGAAGAATGAATAACAGAAAAAAAAATACCAGACCCACACACACAAAAAAACACCCTACCCTTGTTTTGATGTCATCAACACTTCCTGCAATATTGATCTCATCAATAGCATTTCCTCCAGTGTTTTCTTTTCCTTTTAATTTTTCTTCAACACATTTTAACTTATGAGATCCTTAAACACCTTTTTGTATAACAAAATATTAGGATAAACAGGTAGACTTAAGGAATCTTGTTTTATTTTAGGCTTGTTTTAAGCTTTTTTTATATGAGAATTATCAAATGGGACAGAATATATTTATTTATTACATGATATAGTTAAGCTCTTGCAGAAAGTTCTAATGTGAAAGTGCTAAAAGATGTCCAAATTCCATCAGAGCTGCACTTTCAGTTTGCTGTGATGCCAGTTTTTATTTGTGCTCTTGCAAACATTAGGAGACTTGTTGACATTTCTGAGATGGAAAGATTTTGTTATTTCACCTCTACTTAGCTATCCATGACTCAGATCCAATTTTATTGCCTGAAATAGTCTTTTTCCATGCCATTCTGTGCGACATAGCTTCTGTATGAATAAAACTTGGTCATGCTGCTTTTGTAAGAAAATACAAGGGCCAATTTACATCCATCATATCTACAGTGAAGAAAATCCTATTCCTGAATGACGGTACAGAATAAGACCATAGTACACAAGGCTGGGATCTTCACAGGACATATTGCTTAAGATCAAATTCTTTAGAGACTGAATTGAGTTAACTAACTCCTTAAAAAGCAGTAACAGCAGTGTTGGCAATAAGTAAAAAGAAAGGACTTGGTATCACCTATTTTTCTACCCAAATTCCAGATGTCAAATAAGAGACCACACTTTATTAAGTTTTCCAGTGTCTACGTTTTTCCAGTGTCAGATCAAGTTAGGAATGGTTTTTTCACGTAGCAATACAAATATAAGTTTTTCAGTTATAGGAATTGGGATACTTAGAAAACAATTTTCTAAATAGCAATGTACAAATAAATCAAAACTGTTAACTAATTTCAGGCAGCGATAGTATAGAACAACTATCCTTATGGCAGTCTTTCAAAAAATGAAATTTTGCAATTAGATATGTGATTTGACTTACCTTTTCAGATGTACTTTCCTTAACTTTTACTTCTTAACGTTCTTAATATGTATGTCTCCTACTAAAAATTTGTATGCCGAGATAACTGCTATCTGTAGAGATAATAAAGGTAAATGGTAGACTAGAATGCTATTTTTCCTCCTGGTAGTTAGTTGAGTCTCATTAGTCACCTACACCATTGCTGTAAACATATTTTCTTTAAATAAAAATGATCATTGCTAAAACTTCAGTCATCTATAATAAGTAAAGCATTTTTTCAGTTCATATATGTTTGTCTTGTTGCTCTTTAATGGGAGGAATTAAGAGCTGCAAGATCAAACTATCTGTTGAGATAGATATCTCAACTGTAACTGTAAATCATTATCCAAAATAATGGCTGTAATTTTAAGGTCAAAAGCAGCATCCTTACTATAATATATCATGTCAATGATTATGGATTACAAATTAATGGACAAATGGAAGTAGAAATGGGGAGAATAGAAGGAAGTGATAAAAATAATTTGGTAAGCAATACTGTGTATCAGTAAAACAGAAGATAGCCTAGTTTAAAAACTGTTACTCGAATTAATACTGTTCTGCTATCTGCAAATGGTGGTGTTGTGGTAACATGAACTTTTAATGTATTTGTGTTTAAAGAATTGAGGCTATGGCGAATAAAGATTTGTATTTCTAGGTTAATTTTGTTCACCACTATCTTAACTACTATCCCCATCTCTGTTTCTTGCAAGGGGCATGTGCTGAAAAGGTTGCAGGCACTGAGCTCTGTGGAAGAGCTCCCTTCTCTGCCTACTTTTGGTGGTGCTAAACAAGTGAGGTGTGAATTTCTGTTTAGTACTTTTAAATACCAATACATAAAAAAAGCTTTTTATTATTCTGCAACACTGTTGCATTTTCTGCTTTGGGGAAAAAAAAACAAAAACAAAACAACAAAAAAAAAACCACCAAGATGTGAATTTTAAATAAATGCCATGAAGCATTATGCATCATAGCAGAGTATTCTGTGTAGAAATTTACTGATGAAGGAAAATGCAAGATCATAGAATCCTTAGAGTTGGCAGGGACTTTTAAAGGTCAACTAGTTCTACTCCCTTGCATGAACAGAGGCACCTACAGCTAGATCAGGTTGCCTGGGGCCTGATCCAGTTTTTCCTTGAAAGTCTTCAGGGATGAGGGATTCACTGCATCTCTGAGCAACCTGTTCCAGTGCTTCACCAGCCTTTCTTTAAAAGACTTTTTCCTGATATCCAACCTAAATCTTCCCACTTTAAGCTTGAAGCCATTTCCCCTTCTTCTCCAGCTAAAGAGTCTGTCTCTTTCCTGGAGCTCTTCTTTAGATACTGAAAGGCCACAATCAAATCACTTCATAGCCTTCTCTTCTCCAGGCTGAACAGTCCCAACTTTCTCAGCCTTTCCTCGTAGGAGGAGTATTACATTCTTTGGAGCTTCTTTGTGGCCCTCCTCTGGACATCCTCCAACCGGTCCATGTCATGTCGTAAGGACTCCACATCTGAATTCAGGTGGAGTCCTTATTGCAGGTGACGGCTCACCAAAGCAGAGCAGGATCACCTCCCTCACCCTGCTGGCTGTGCTTCTTTTGATGCAACCCAGGATATGGTTGATTTTCTGAGCTGCAAGGACACACTGCTGGCTCAAGTCCAGCTTCCCATCCACAAGCACCTCCAGATCTTTTTCAGCAGGGATGTGCGCAATGCTTTCAACCCCTAGCTTATATTGGTAGAGAGGGTTGCCTTGGACTAAGTGCGGGATCTTGCATTTCGATCTGCTGAACCTCATGAGGGTCACCTGGGCTCACTGCTGAAGCCTGTCCTGGTCTCTCTTTATGGCATGTTGTCCCTGTGGTATGTCAACCATACCCCACAGCTTGATGTCATTGGCAAACTTACTGAGGGTGTCAGTGTCATTGATGAAGATACTAAAAAGTATTGGTCCCAGCACTGACCCTTGTGGGACACCACTCATCACTGATCTCTGTTCAGGCGTGGAGCCATTGACCACTGCTCTCTGGATTCAGTCCTGCAGACAGTTTTTTGTCCGTTTAATAGTCCGTCTATCAAATCCATATCTTTACAATTTGGGGAGAAGGGTGTTGTGGGGTACTGTGCTGAAGGGCTTACTGAAGAGATAGATGGTATCAATAGCTTTTCCTTTTTTTATTCGTGCAGTGACCATATTATAAAAGGCTACAGGGTTGGTCAAGGTTGGTCAGACAGGATTTGCCCTTGTTGAAGCCATGCTGGTTCTCCTGAATCAGCTCCTTGTCTTCTGTGTGCCGTAGCGTAGCTTCCAGGAACATACGCTCCACGATCTTCTCCAGTGCGGAGGTGAGACTGACGGGTTGGTAATTCCCAGGCTCCTCCTTTTTACCTTTCTTAAATATAGGTGTGATGTTGTCTTTTTTCCAGTCACCAGGGACTTTACCTGATTGTCACAACTTATCAAGTGTCACTGAGAGCGTCTTGGTGACTGTATCAGCCAGTTCCTTCAGCATTCTGGGATGCATGTCATTGAGACCCGTAGATTTGTGGATGTTCAGATTTCTCAGGTGGTCACAAAACTGGTCTTTGCTTACAGTGGTAAGATCCCCTCTCTGATCCCATTTTGGAAACCAAACATTTGAGGGCTGTGTGGCAAGCAGTTATCAGAGAAGATGGAGGCAAAAAAGTTAAGTACTTCATCCTCCTCCTTGTCTGTTGTTACCAGCCTGCCTCTGTCGCTCATTAGGAGGAAAACACCCTTCTGGATTTTGCTTTTCTGGGTGAGGTACCTGTAGAAGCCTTTCTTGTTCTTCTTGGCTTGGTTGCCAAGTTTAGTTCAGGCTGGGCCTTGGCTTTCCTGACCCCATCACTGAACAGCCTAGCATTTTCTTTGTACTCTTCCCACAATATCTGTCCCCGTTTCCACTGCTTGTGCATTTTCTTCTCTCTGTTTTGCTACAGCCTGGGCAGGCTCCAATCCTGATGTCGCCAATCAGTTAATTTGTATTGATGAGCAATAGGTCCATCCTCCCTAGCGGAGTCTTCTATTATTTGATGCAGGAAGTTATCTTCAATGCATTGTAGGAACCTTTTGGATTATCTACTGCTCCCCATGCTACTTTTCTAGCAGTTGTCCAGGTGGTTGAAATCCCCCAGCCGGACATACAGTTGCAATTGTGATGCTTCCTTTAGTTGGAGGTAAAAGGCCTCATTGACAGACTCCACTTAATTGGATGGCTTGTAGTAGGCACTAATCACAAGTTTTCCTTTGCTGCCTCACTCTCTAACTGTCACCGGGCTTTCAAGTTACTCATGACTATTCTTTAGGGACCGTTCTTCATGTTCTATTCCTTTCTTGATGCATGTGGCAACACTCCCCTCTTTATTCACCATTCCCATCTGAACAGCTTGTAGCTGTCAATAACTACACCCTAGTCATGGGAATGATCACACCAGGAAGATATGCATTTGGAATACGCGGTAAACCAAACAAAGTATCTATGTCAGTGCATTAAAATGATCCTTCAAAATTGATGGCTTAGGAACTGCTTCCTTCAAAACTGGTGGGTTATGGACTTCACAGAGAAGTGATTTGGTCCTCAGTGTTTTTCTATTCCATGCATTTTGTCACTCAGTCTTTTACTCCTTGTAACGTAAAGCATTTATAATGCCCTGGATCAAGAGCTCTGTAGAAAAAAGTTCCTTATTTGAACTACTTGTGTGAAAAAATATCTGCTGTTTTTTTTTCTTCTTTCCTTTAAGATGTATGACTGTGTGTAACATACAGTAACAATCTTTATTTTTATTTTTCACACTGAGACTGATACAGAAGAAAGTCTCTTTACTAGAGTTGCATACTGGGAGTTGGTAGATTGAAAAGTAGAAACAATAGGCATTACTGCCCCTGGCTCCCAAGATGTGAAAATACCAATGAAAAGCCTGTCGAACTGCCCAGCTAGACGTTATTTGTTGCTTTGTACTAAAATCCTCTCTTTGAGAATTTAGGCATAGAAAAGATGCTGTGATAATTTTCAATGCGCTGGTTAGCAAGCGGTCAGTGATATAGTGTACTTAAGGGGATAATTTGAGAAATACTGGTTTTGGTTTTTTTTTTTTTGCATTTCTTATGCTATTTCTTTTTCATTGTTTCAGCTGGATTGAAGTAATGTAGAAACCAGGCTAGCAAATGCTGAATTTTTAAAGAGATTGGCACAGAAAGGAAGCCTGATGAAGCAGATTTAGTGGTAGTGTTTCCAAGCTCGCTGGCATTTTACATTGTGGTGTGGATTGAATCTGTTTTGCCAGAATGTCTCATGTGAACAGTTGTATTTAAAACATTAAATATCAGAGGAGGGAAAATTTGTTTCACATAACGTTACTAACTTAAAGTATACTTGTTCTCCTGTTACTGATTCAGTATTTGCTTTGTAGGGCAGCAGGGTCGGGCAGTGCTGAAGCAAGTGCTGTGATTTTTATGCTTCTTAGAAACAGAAGCCTGAAAATAATAGTTCTGCAAGAGGATTTAAATGATTTGAGTTAAAGGCTTTCTTAAGCGATTGAAATGGGTTAGAATACAATCACAGATTATGTTTTTAAAAAAGTATTTATACATAAATACAGAAAATCCTTTTACAGAAACCATGATTTACTTGCAAATGGAAATCTGGTAACTAGTGCTTATCCTATGAAGGAGTTCCTCATTACTTGAATTTCATCTCATGTTTCCTTCTGCACTGGTTCAGAAGGATGGCTTCTCTTGAGACTGAAACATCTTTCCAATGAAAGGCACTCATGCAGCAATGGGAAATAAATATATTATTTTAAAAAACATAAAAGACTGTTTTGCAACCAGGAGCACTACAGGAGGTAGCCTTGTGCTTGGTAGTCTTGATCTTGGTGTTCATTTCATAGAACTCTAGGAGGAGCTTTGTTTTAGCAGAGGTTGAATGGATGCGTAGTTTTGCTCACTCTCAAAAATGTGAGAGTACCCACTTAAAGTTTTTTAGTGATTCTTAACGTATGAGGTGTTTGGAAAATGAGTGACAGAGAATGCAGTTGGTTGTTATGCTTTTGTCATGTCAGATGGTAGTAGGAGAAACGAGGCTGTGCATACATGTGACATAATATGTATGCTCAGTGTGTGACCAGGCTTGGAGAGTGTTGTGCAGGAGGGAGAAACAAGTTACTAAAATGCTTTAATAGTCAAAGGAAGGCAAGACAATGAAAAATTTAACCTGCTTATTTCAATTAAACTCATTATTCTAGGAAACTTATACAGAACTGTTATGAACTATAATAGTTCCTTTCCATTTTACTTCAGTCTTTACTTCTACATCCAACCTCTCTTTTGTTTATGAAGGCACATGAAGAGTTTTTTCTTCCCCTTTTATGTTTCTCTAATTTGAAATTCAATTGAAAGCGTTAATTTTCTCTGCTGCTAATATTTTATTTGTTATGATGTTAACCACTTTGTTCAGTTATCAGTTTAATTAATGTATTCTCTAATTACTAGTGGCAGAACCTTAAATACTGCATATTTTGAAACTATTTACAAAATTTCAGCATAATCCTAAGCCTTACTGTAGTGTGTTAAACTTAAATAATGTATTTATGCAAATACTGTCTAAAATGCAAGTGGACTGCCTTCTGTATATCTTACAGGAGAGAAGTAGCTTCTAGGGTGTGGACTTGTCTGTGGAATCCAAACCGGAAGGATTTAAAGTTCTTAGTTTCCAGTATCTGGAACAAATATCTTGATAGAATAGAAGTTGATTGATGTCTGCATTACTTTTAAAATAAAAAAGTTTTGTAAGGATACCTGCTTTAATTAAAAGTTATTTTGGTAGGACATGATTTTTGTTACGGTCTCTGAAAAAAAAAATCCAGTAACCACCTATTTGTGGTATTTGTCAACTCTGTTAAATTTTTTCATAATGAAAACAGTTGTATCTGAATATTTTCTTCTCATTTAATATAGTATCATATAATATCCACAGTTGGTAAAATACCAGGCATGTTTGTGAAATGTTGAATTTCAGTGAGAAATTTCTACAGTTGATGGTGATAAAGAATGAACATGAGTTTCCCAAGGTATACGCCTTCATTCTATTCTATATTGTCCCAAAACCCTGCAGGAATAAGAAAGGAATGACAAAATGATTGGTAGTAAGAAAACATATTGGCACAAAACTAGAGTTTTCGTGAATGAATGAGACATAAATTGGGCATTTCAGTGGTGTATTTGGAATTCATTGCTCTTAGATTTAATTCACTTCTGGTAATGTGAAGTGGAGCTAGGGAGTTGCAAGAAAGAAGGAGAAAGGAGCTCTTCTAACAGTGCTTTATTGAGGCTACTTCAAGGCATCAGAAGTATTGCTTTATAATAATGTACGAAAAGGAACTAATGGTTGTGAAATTGGATCTCTCCTGGGATCCTGCTATTACCTGTCATTCTGACATCTAACTCCTCTAAATAACCTTATGTCAGCCTTACCAAAGACTAACCTACCATGGAAAAGAAGTCAGGAAAACATTACACTGTGGGGCCAAATAATGTTGTAAATCCAAGCAGCCAATCTGGGAGTCGGTGAAAGCTCTCTGCTGAAGGCAAGTTCCTAACAATCAGCATAACTAAGGGCAGGAATGGAATGAAAGTTTAAAGCAGTTTTGTGGCAGCCTGGAATAATCTTCAATGCCAGTGTAAGGAAAGTAAAAGTCTAAGCCAGACTTCAATTCTGCGCAGCTGCATCAGTTTTGCTGAATTTGCCAAGAACTCCATGCCCAGTTTATCAATGAATTAAATAAAATGTTACAGCTCTTCTGGATTAGAACTATGAAGACAAGTCCATAGAGGCATGTAGAAAGTGAATTTAAATAACCTTCCTGAAGACGTAAGTAAAGAAGAGCACTTGAAAACAGCTTTTCTTCATCTCCCTGTAGTTAAAAAACGAGTAAATAAAAATGAGAACTAAAAATTTTTAGATTTTCAACAGTTATTTCCCAGAGTTAGAAGGATCTGGTTCTGAGAAACTTCTCTGAACAACAGAATCCTGTATTACTGCTCAAGAGTTTATAAAGTGAGGTGCCCATGTGATCAGTGAATTTAAGCAACTGTCTTAAGGACTTCAAAGCCCAAGAAAAATAATTGTCTTTCCTTCCTTTTTCCACATTGAATAGCCCGGGACAACTCAGGAATGTGTTGGTGTCATCAAGCTCTGTTCTTGGTGTAAGCTGATAGTCAACAGCTCTTCAACATCTTTGCTTTCTGACTAGTGAAAAAGAACAAGATTATTCTCTTCTGTCTTCATGTTCCTTGTTTCTTTTTCTTTAATGATCGCTCTGCCTGAGACAGTTAAATCTTTAGATGAGATTTAGGCTAACTGACCAGAAGGCATGTTTTGTCATCATTTGCTTGAAATAGTCTTTAGGACTTGTTTTAGGAATATTTGGATATATAAGAGATTGTAAATTTTTGTCTTCTGAAGTCTTTTTGTTTTAACTCTGTGCTGTAAGAGTTGACAAAAGTCAATGAGAGAGCAGACTTTTGAGCATGCTGTTGAATTAGATTTAATGTAGAACTCGTTTTTATGTTGATTAAGTTTGGGTTAGTGCGAATGTGGTAGAAGTTAACAAGGCCTTGACTAATGTCACTTTTCTTTAATTTAATGTGTAGTTCTCAATTGAAGCAATGCTTTCTTTAGTTTTTGTCCCTCCACCCTGACCCTTTTCTCCCATTATAATACCCCTGATCTACACAGATGGCATTTCTTCCAATTTCTTTGTGATTCTCTATCTTTCAGTGACAATTAAAACCTGAGATTCTGAATATTTATGATCATTAAAAATCTCATTGCAATTTTTCATTTTCTGGAAGTCGATATGTTACCCTTGGAGTCCAGTTTTAATTCCATTTTAAGTAATTACTGTTGTCTTCCTAGATTTTATCTACTTTCTTAGATAATGAATTCTTAATTTCTTATCCTAACCATCGATTCCTCTGTTTCACGGACTGTAAACTCATTGTTTCATGAACTGATTTGTGTCAGCTCTAGTCTGAGCTTTGCTTTCCTGTTTGTGAATATGCATATGATTTCACTCATTTATTAATATATTTTGCTTAAAAATTGGATTACATACAGAGACCTATGAAAGAACTAGATAACATGAAGCATAATTGAGGTGGAAACTAAGTACACAAATAAAAAAATGCTTCTTTTAAACAATGTTGATTATTCTAGTACTGAAAATGTATTTTGATATAATGATTAAAGGAAAGCAATTTTAAGTTCCTTTGGAACATAACACTAAAGATCTGTTTTAACCACATTTATCTTGAATTAGCTAAGTTGGATGTGTGATTTTAGAAGTTCAGCAGTGCTTAAAAGATCTGTATAAGCTTGTGTATCTTCCTTGCATCTATTCAGGTCTACTTTTAGCTAAATTCAGTTTTATACACTAGAATCATACATTCTTTTAATAAACTGCAAAATTATGAAGTGGAATTATATTATTTATTTCGCTTTTGTTTATTATTCTGTACGAAGTGTTTTTTGTGAGTTGTGTTTTTATCTGTAGCAACTGAATGTAGCATCTCTGAAAGACAGAAGATGCTGCTTCCAGAGTTAGTAACAAAGTAATAATGTATATATTCAAATCCTACTCAGTGGCAGAGGTTAAAGAAAATTCAGAACACCTACAATTACAGCAAAGAGGATCTTAGTGATTTTCCCTGAGGAGATCTGCAAAAAATGACGTTTTTATTTTGGTCACTTTGTCAAGCTGTGTTTCTGAAAAACTCTAGAGAAGTACATTTTCATTTATGATTTGAACTTCATCTTGGCTGCCTTATTATAAACATCTTAGTCATGGTGCTTTGAACTCTTGAGAATGGAATTGCCTGAGAAACTGTGCATTTCATGCTGATGGACACAATTTTGGAGCTGGCATTATTGAAATTAATCTGTGAAATCTGACTATCACCCTGTCACATCGGTCTTATTGTTCATAAGAATATTTTGATTTGTGTGTTATGTGTATTTTTAAATAAGCAACTGGTATGATTAAAAATAGCAAAACATTCAGGAGTTTTTCATAATGCATAATAATCTTGATGGTGATAATTTAAGCAGAGATCTACAGACAAATTAGTTCTTCCTGATTTTATCGCTTATGCTAGTTCTGTTGAAGTTTGCAAATATGAAAATTGTCCAAAGCAATAAATGTGGAGTACTAATTTATGTTACATTTAGGGAGTGTTGTTATCAGATTCTTTGTACATTAGCTTCAGCTGAGTTAGATCCTCTGGTGAAGTGCGAAATTCATTTTTTAAGCAAGTAAAGCTTTGTCTGAAAGAACTGCTAAAAGTGTGCACAGCCATGGTGCAGCTCTTCTTTGATCAGTCTATGTAATAAAATAGAAAGAGACTGGCATAATCACGCGTATATTTTTCTGAAGATTTGTTACTAAAATTGCTGGTTAAGTTCAGAATTAAATTATTAATTTTAAGGGAAATCTGGCATATGGAGGTCTGGAGAGAAAGCAGTAATATTGCATCACAGAAGCTTACAGGACCTACCAGCACATGTTATTTACAGCTTTTTTGAGAAAGGTTGGATCCAGGGGTAAAGCGTTTCCCTTTCAGCTGGCCTTGACTGAGTGCTGATATAGGCTGGTGATTTTGGGTTCGAGTGCCATCCAGGTTGCCAAATTGTCATCTGAAATCCAGGAAGAAAACTCTCTAACTTCAATGTGGTGTTAGAATGTGGCATTCGTTTGTTCCTCACAGTAAGCACTGAACGACTTGACAAGCAAATGTGCACTCTCAGATTTCAGGTTCTACATTAAGACTGCTAAGACATACTTATGCAGTATTTTGGCATACATGTTCACTCTCTTTCTCACAGATATGTGCTTATGTCCCTTTGGGCATGCTCAGTTGTAGTCAGGATGATCGAGTGCCCACCTACTTCTTCAACTTTTTCACCATCAGCTTCATCAATGAACCCTTAGATCCACTTTTGTTCGCTTTTCCCCAGTTTGTAAGATTTCCATTGCTTATTAGGCCACAGAACCACTCCTTAAAAACAATTTATGTGGAATCTGAGGAAAACATCCTTGCGTATTTTGAGGCAAAAGATAAAAGTATTCTGTTGTGACTAGTACTTCTCGTGAGGCAAAATCATTGAGGTGAAAGATTAAAATATTCTATTATGTTCCCAGTGCAAAATTATTGAGGAAGAATGACTGTTCACCCGCTAAAGCTGAAATGGAAAATTTTAGAACTATCAGTTATTGATTCCTTTTACTAAACTAATATATTGTTTCTTAAACTGATGTACTAATTGCTATTGCTAAGCAAACCAACCTATATCAGTACAGACGCTTTCTGTGGGCTTTAGACACTGTATTCTCTGGTGTGTCTGATTGAGGCAGTTGACAAATTTTGGCTGGTACTATAGGAGAGGTGTTAAAAGAATTCAGTAAGTCGGATACTCTAGAATAAACTCTGGTTTTTTAACATATTGTTAAAGGGCACCTGGTATTAAATTGTATGGCAGAAACCAACTAAAACAAGTTCATTGGCAGTTATTTGAGTGAATTTCATTATTATTGTGTCTTCATCACAACTTGATGCGTACAGCTCTGGAGGAAAAACTACTACTGAGCTCCATGCTAATATTTGTCAATAGCCTATGTATTTTTCTACCTATTCCATCTGCTTTTCCTTGAAATAAAATCAGCAGATTAGGAAAATTATTTACTTCCCTCTTCCCTAAAATGATATGGCCTGTTACCAGCCTCCATGGAAGATGTGGGCTTTTGAAATTGGACGGAGCCTTTAGTCTGAGCTGCTGCCACCAGTACCTCCGCAGATCAGCTTGTCTCTTCTTTACCAAGCTGGGAAGAGAGCCTGCACTGTGCTTAGCTTCCACTCACAGCCAGGATTCATCCTGAGGCAGCAGACAAAGAGGCGGGTGTGATGGTAATGGGGACTCTAGCCATTGGACTTGAGTCACTGATTAGCTCATTTCACGTCAACCATGTGGCTTTTAGACAGAAGCCTGGAGCCAAATGTCTCCCAATTACCTGAAGTAAATTGCTTCAGAGCTTGTTACCAAAATTCTGAGCACTGTTTTGGCTTCTGCCTGATATTTAATTAAACTCCATGCATCTGATAACTTCTCTGCATGATATGGCAAATGGTAAATGCTTAGATCAATGTTCATTTCAAAATATAGAGAGAAAAAACACCAGTATCTTGCAAGAGTGTTGTCTTATTGTGAAGGAAAAGAGGTTTTTGCTCTTTAAATCCTAAATACGAGCTGAGGCTAAATTGCATTTCTTTCAGTTAGAGAACAAAAGACAGAGATATGACATGACTCCAGGTTTGATTCAAGCACATTTTAACTTCATGCAAGTAAACTTCCCAGTCTGACATCTTACACATTGGTGTCTCACTCAGCAGACTTAAGAATTGTTTCTTATGCATTATCCTGACATTTAATAGTTAACTATCTGCTGCACACAATACTGAACAAAGAAACAATTTCCATTTGTATAAGTTGATGGATGGTCTTGCTATAAGATGAAAGATAATAATTAGAGGAAGGAATGGGGAGAATATAATAAGCTGTTGGTCAGCAAATGTAGCAGTAAAGTTAATGGCGCACATCCCAGAAAGGGAGTCAAGAAATATTTTTGGAGATTTTTAAGGGGAAATTGTGTTCCATGCAGGTCTGACACCACAGTCGGCATCAATATTTATGTGAGAAAATCTTAAAAGTGGATGAGAGGCTGACACTGTAGGGATGAGGCAGGTTAATGAGATCTCATCTGTGAGTGTGACATAATCACACGTGTGGGAGGGGTAGCGCAAGGTAAAGACTGACTGAAAATAGGGTTTTTCAGAAGAGGAATTTCTTATTTTTCTTACAAGATAGAAAGGGAAAGTTGGTGGTATCTCCAAGGAGAGGGTTCATAATAAAATGTACTACTTTGCTGTGACTAATAGGCAGAAATTATTACCAACTAGTATTTCATGCAAAGATAAAATGCCATGTGACTTGTTATCTCAGCCTTCTCGCTATGTAGTCTGCAATCTGTAGAGGTTTATTGGATTATTAAGACTGGAGACCCTGTTGTAGGGCTCTGAAGTTGATTGTTCTGCTGTTGAATAATCTAATTACTAAGATTTTCCTGAACATTTGGATTTACTATCAAAAATTTTTTTTTTAAAAAAAGTGTCATTGCGTGAAATACTTTATCTTTGAAGTACTGCAAATATCAAAAATGAAAACATAATTGTATATCACAGTGACAGTCTTGAACATTTATTTGTATTGTTTATCCTAAAATACAAACTCACAAACATTAATAAATAAAAAAAATTCCACTTGGTTACTTATGGAAGTTGAAATATGTTCCCTGAAGAGGGTCACAGAAGAACAATCTGTCAGGATTGCATGTGTTGTTGATGATCTCAAACCTTTACTTAAAGTAGAAATGCATATTTGTCATTCACCGACTGTTATACAGTATGACAGGTTACATAAAGTGCATTTTGTCTAAAATGAGAAAAAAAAAGAATATATGTTTGAGAGATCAGTATTATTGAGTTGTCATAAATCTAAACTAGAAACTTTCAAGGAACAGAATGTGTGGAGTTGATTATACCAGATCTGTTGGACATTTGATGTGTACACTTCAATGAAGCTGAGTCATAGCTGATTTTGTTGAAGGCAAACACAGAAAAAATTGCTTACAGAGCAGGTAAGCTCCAGAGGTAACACTTTGTGTCACCTGAAATATTACCAAGAGTTGCATTGTAAGTTTCTTTTCCAGCATGCTGTGTAAACAGTGTATTAGTGAAATACATGACTTTGTTTTTTCTACTGAGATGGTATCTAGTCACAAGTAAGCAAGAGAGAGTTCATATCTTAATGCAAAAAAACAAATATTTTGCCATTACTCATTTTGGTTTTGATTGCCTGTGGCTGTACTTCACTGTGTTTACCCCCAAATTGTCAAGCTTTCATACAGTGTACGAGAATGTTCTTCATTTCTCTAAAACTTCTCTAGCTATTCTTTAAATCAACTTTGTTCCCCAGTAAACTTCCTAATTCAGAGTACATTTCTACAATCCAAATCTGGGGTTGTTCTGGGATGCAACAGAAACACAAATGAAATAAATGGTGTTCTATGATGGTGCTAGCCAGGAGCTGGGTAACAAAACTATGCTGTCAATGTCTCTTAAAAGTTTAATGTGAATTTATTAGACTTTTCTAGAAAGTACATTCATTTATGCAGAGAGATGCACAGTGATAAGGATCTCAGGTATTTGAAAGTCTTTGTTTGAATTTTCAACACCATATATGTACATGGAGCTTTTAACTAAACTCTTATTTAGAAACGAAGCCATTCAGGAGAGTAATAGGATAGTGTATTGGCGAAGAAAGGTAGGCTCTGTAATTTTCTACTGGTTTAGAGTAAACTTCATTGATCTTTAAAAAATTGAGCATAATAACTCTTTGCTATGCTCTTTTTCCTGAAACAGAAAATATTTCCATGGATTAGAGAGTATTTGATTCAGAAGAAACTTCTCGTTTTAATTTTCTTTTCAAAAAAGTCATGCATAAATTGTCAGTGGAAAGGGGAAGATTACATAAGAACATTTTTAAAAAGCAATCTTATTTTCTGAAGTATTAAGCTCATAACAGCCTCCCAGTTTTGATCTGTATTCATACATGTGTATATGTATATAGAAAAAGTGTGAGAATTTGGGGCCCTAGGGAGATTGATCTCTGTATTATTAGTACACCAATCACTATTTAAAAAAAAAAAAAGTCTTAAACACACTCTTAACTCTTACTTTCTAATATTCTTGTGGTGCTTTAGCAGGTAGGGATACAGTATCTAATTTTCTTTGAAGTTCCATAAACTTCAAAATATCTTACATTGTAGATTAAATCATAATCATTTCTCCTCAACAGATAAGAAAAACAAGGGAAACATAAAAATTAATTGAATATCTATAAGTTGCCAAGAAGTTCAGTAATGGATTAAATGCTCTTTGTGTTCTATGCTGAGATTTATGGTTGATATTTTCTTTAAAATAGAGCATTAAGATACAGAATATGCCTTTTAAATTCAATATCGAAAGGAAGAGTAATTTTTCCAATACATTATTTTGACTCTTCAGCTCAAGATTGGTCCATCTGCATAGCATGCCCTGTGTCAAGTTTCTTTACTTTGGATGGATAATAATTAGCATGTTTCTCTCCATTTGCCCTTTCTTTCTTTTGGATCAGTACAGCATTTATTAATTCTAATTAACCTTGCACTAGGATGACAAGCGTAATGAGGATCTTGAATAACACTTAACGATAACAGAAACACAAAAATGAACTTTTGCTTGCTTGCCAGATGGAGTTTTACCACTGTCTTACTGCTCTGACTCAAAAAAACAAATATGTAATTTCTGCAACTCCTGTGTATGCATGCAGAAGTGCTGTTGGTGATAAATATATCTGAAAAAAACAAGGCTAAAGAAATACTGCTTTTTGGGTTTGTCTTTTTTTTTTTTTTTCCTAAATATTTAAATGTACTTTACTACAGATGAGCAAAATAAACTCAGAAAAGCAACCTGTATAGAGCTTAGGAGAAATTAGTATTGTAATAGGTAGTAGGATTTTTTTTTTCCTTTTTTTTTTCCTGGTAATACTTATATAAGGTATTGAGTCAGTGCTGTATTAAAATGGAATGTCTAAGAAAAGTCCTATCTCAATTGGAGTTAAAAGTACAATGATTATTCCCTTATAACTTTCAGGGAGAACAGCATTATGTGAGAATAAATACTCTCATGAAAGTAAACACCTGAACTTGTATATTAGCAACAATCAACTTTTCTGTCCCTGTATATGTAAAGAAAATGTTCAGTAAATTCAGAAGGTTTTTTTGGGTTTTTTTGTTCTCTTTTTTAAACGGAATGATACAGCTGCAATTCTGGTAGAGTCCATCACCCTTTCAAACAACAGTTCATAACACCCAGCCCCCTTACCATGCTGAAGGGATTGGTTGCAGAAGGGATTGGTTACTGCAGGGTTGCCACTCTGCTGCAAATGCCATGTTATTAGTCTGAGATGCCACAAAGCAACAAGATCTTCAACTGCTCATTTGGGACATGTTACCAATTACTCACTAGGTTGGCCATTATTGTCTGTTTACAAAAATAACTCAGTATATATAAAGAAAATGGGACATTAATCTTTTGTATGTTGATCATACAATGTAATATTCTGTGTGTGAATGTGAAGTTGTTCAAATGCTCACTGATCTGTGGTTTTACTTATGGGTGCCTCCACTTTCAAAAGTTAATAGCTCAAAAATGTACTTTTGGGTAAGGCTTAGTGATTGTTTTTTTGAACTTATTGTCTAGTTACAGTTCAGGGGTGCATATTCTTCTCCTACTGTCTGGACTATAACTTATTTCCTTCTCATACTGTAAAATACAGTTCTTGGCAAATTACTGAAAAGATTTTGGTCGCAAAGGATTAAAACTCATAAACCTGTTCATGACGGAGAAGTTGGAAGCCCGTCCAACCCAAGCCCCTCTGTGATTGTGTTCTATGATGATCCTCTATCTCTACAAACAACTGAGACAAAAAAATCCTTCTATATGTCTTGAGTTGCTGGTTGTACATTTTATTTTTTCCTACTATTATTCAGCTACTCTTTCCTACTCTTCCCTGTCATCACTGTTATCTTATTTTAACAAAATGGAGGTGCACACAAAAGATAGCTGTGAACAAGTCTTAGTCACTGTTGAAGATGAAGACAGTCATAGGACCATAGAAAAGATCTGTAAGATCATCCAGACCAAGTGCATCCAATTTAATTAAATTTAAATTTAATTTAATTTGCTGCAAAGCTCGTCTTTGTAGATTATACTCTTCTATAGAGAGGTAGAGACAGTGTTTTTCTCGGCTTTTCTCCTCTGAAGGTTGGAGTTCATGATTTTAGACAACATAATCACTTCTTGGAGTAGGTAGTAAAAAATAACCTATAATATTATTTTTTTTTAATAAAGACTTTGTCTTTTGTTTTTTGTTTGTTTGTTTTTAAATCAGATCAGAAATGTGTTAAACTACAGTGAAGAATTCAGATTGACAGTAGTGTTTATACTGCCATGACAAATAATGTACAAGTAATGTAACAGTAGGATCTCCCTTGAGGGTTGCTTTCCAACGAGATTGTCTTTCTGAACTGTTAGCTCATTACGAAGTTACCTTCATAGAGAGTACAAACAAAACTTACCACGTCCTTGTATTAAAGGGAGACTGATGTCTCTTCACTAGTTGATACCAGTGTTGATACACTCCCTCCTCAAGGAGGTCTGTTCTGTGCGTGCTTTCTGCAGAGGCTTCAGTGCCTTTAATGTTGATGAAGATTACATACCTGAAGAGAAAAAATAATGGTGTTCTTTTTCTTAATACATTGCATTTTTATATGGAGAAATAACCACTAAGAAGGACATAGTAACAAAAAGAAGTTTTAACAAAGAGGGAGTTATCTTGGTAAAAATGAACTTGAATGATGCGACATTTGGCTGCAAAGTAGGCACTTAAATATAGGCTTCTATTGATGGATTAGATTTCCCCGTGGTATAGAAAACTTCAGGGTATTCTGATAGATACAACGTTAGGACCTTTTTCTTCAGAGCTGAAGCAGGAGACAATATAGAAGGCTTTAGGACATTTAAAATGACAATAAATGCTTACAATTAGGTATCCAATTGCTCGCAACATTGCATACTAGTTATTTATACTGTGTCCATGGCTAGGATCTCCACTTTGTATCTAGCAATGTTAATAGCTAGACCTTTTTTTTCTGAAATGGTCTTGGAGCAGATTTGCATGGGAGGCATTTTATTATATTCATTTTAAATACAGGGAAATGTAGTACAAGGTCTCTATGTAGAGTCAAAAATAAAATGTGCTTATTAATTACCAGGTCAATGCTTTCATCATCCTGTTCCTTGGTATACCTTGGGATATAGATTATGTCTTCAGGAAATGGACTTCAAACTCCACACCATCAGGACAGTATCTGCCCATATGGGAAACTTGGTTGTCTCTCTCGCAGTTAATGATGCTGTCACATTATGCTAGAGAAATCTTTTCATATTGGAAGATGGGGTGTGGACAACGAGTAACATGAGTTTGGCATTCTGTATCAGGAAATGATTTTTCTGCCCTAGGAAGGAAGGGAGTAGTAGACACTGAAATAACAGATCCTGTCTCTGTTCTATCACTCAAATAAATTATTTTGCTTTTCTCTCTTCCCATAAGAGCTGTATCTTTAGCAATGTACCAAGTGTCTTGACATGTATCTGAAGAGCTAACACTACATATGATTACACTGAACCTATATAAAGGCTATAATTCAGACTCTATCCTCACTTGTGCCTTCCTGCACTTGCTTTGCAAGGAAAATACTGAAATCTTAGGAAGTAAGAATATTGATCTTGATGTTGAATTCAATTCGAACGTACTATTTGTGTCTATAAAAAATCATCTTTAAGAGCTGGGATTTTTGAAAAAGTTCTGTCTTTGTTTAGATTTTCTTGTGCATTGTGCTTTTTGTGGAAGGGAGACTAAAATTTCATTGCTGTATCAAATGATAAGTCCTGAAAGGTAGGAAATTTGTCACTGCTTTTAAATCTGTTTGCTTATGGATGTGCAAACATTTACTGTACTTATGATAACCTCTTAATGTCATCATATAAGTGTTCTAGTATTTAGAAATTAATAAAATTTTACAAAATCTGATTTAGGAACTTTGATGTTTAACACTGTAATGAAAGATCTTTGATTTGCATTTACTTTACACAAATGGATTAACTACAGATGGTGCAAGGCATTGATGAATTGGCCTCATATTTTCTGGTTCTACAAAATATAGCCAGATGCTGTATATAAACATAAAGAAGCAGCATAGTGGCAAAAACAAACAAACAAAAAAACCCAGCAACATTAGCCCTATATAATGTGCAATAGAATGAATGTGAAGTTGATGCTTGGGAGTATTTGTTAATTGGAATATCTATTTTTATATATGTGTCACCAGATTCCTAGGTATATTTAAATGCAGGATGCAGAGAATGCAAAGGTGTAGAGAACTACCAAAACTGCCTTTTTTTGATGCTTCTTATGATTTCTATTGACACAGTGCTTCTGGATATCACTTAATTTGGTGTTCAGAAGCACTGGCACTTAATTTTTATTACTATTAAAGCATCATACTGAACTTTTCCCAGATTTAGCAACACCTCAGTAGCAGTTTCTCTCTTGTTAAATGCTTTGTAGTGGAAGGAATTGGGTGAGAATAAACCACCTCTTCAGGAACGAGAAAAAGGGAAAGGTGAGGAAAAGAAATTCCCCCACTGGTGTGAAATAGTCATAAAGGATTAATAAATCATAAAGGAGAGGCAAAGGAGGTAAAGGAGAGAGCCTGAAGCCCAGAGCTGAAAAATGATCGTACCTGATCTGCAGCTGACTGGATCCTCTGTCTTTAACGAGTGAGTGACTAACTCCAAAGGATTAAGTCAGGCAGTTGTGCAGATGCTTCTTAAGTTTTGTTGTGTGAGAGAGTGAAGGTAGAATATATAAACATGAAGAAGCTTTCCTGTGAATATGGAAGGGCAGCATAAGCACAATCTCTAGCAAGCTATTGAAACAGTACAGCGTAAATAAAGGAGAGTACAGCTTCTGTCCCAGGTCAGTAGGAAAGTGCTCAGTGCTGTTTCTCTTCATATCATGAGCTTGCCAAAATTGCACGTGTGTGTTTAGTGTGGTAGTTTAAGCCTCATTTTGGTCCATGGAAACTGGATCAGGCATCTGGCAGACAAGTCACAGAGTATTCAGGAGCAGACACACTTAGTCATTTCCAGAAAGAAAACGACATGAAAAAAATGTGTGCTTTTATATTAAAGCTGTCTGAAAATGGAAACTAATATGTTATAAGATTTCTGTTTTTGGAAGGAAAAAATATACATGCTATTATAGATGCGAAATACAGCCAAACTGTATTTCATCCAATCATAACATCAAAGAATTGTCATTGACAATCTTACCAAAACCAAAAAGAGTCCCTGTTTGCTAACACCTCTGTATTTCTTTGATCAGGAAGCAAATTCTCTCTAATAACCGTTGGCCGTAGATGAAAAAGGAGTGAGGTTTTAATTTATTTAGCTTATTTTAAAACTGCTTGAAATGCTTGAATGCCACAAAAGTTGTAATGTTGCTTTAGCTGTTGGCATAGATCCATGTACTTGGGCAATGTTAACTTCCAAATGCAAAGCTAACATGTAGATTGCAATTTGGATTTTCATTAAAAAATGAACAGGTTTCAGTTATGTTCTTTGCTTTCAAGTTTTATTTTATTTAGGATAATGTTAGATGATATAGCAGTCACCTACTTGAGAGCTGTATGTAGGTTGTCACAGGCAAAAATAAGTATAAATAAAATAATAATTAAAAAACCACAGTAACAAAGCCAGGCATCTAATTTCAGCTCTCACCTGAGCTGTGCTGCTCCTCGCGTGAATCCAAGGAGAGAGCAGCAATCTCCGTACATGTGCTATGTCTCTTGAGTGATGCCAGGGAGCGATAGGAATCAGTTGTGCCTCTCCTGCCTCCTTCCTCTCAAGGAGAGCAAGAGGATGTGATTGGAGGTGCTTGGATCTTTGATCCTTCAAATTTGGGAGAAACAAAAAGAACTTTAAAGGTGATTTTGTACGATTTCATGTCTGCAGATGAAAAAAAAATTCCAAAGAATATTGGAGAAAAAAAAGCTGTTTTTGTTCTTCCTCTTGCTTTCTTTTATAAAATACAAATAGAAAGCTTTTCATCTACCTAAAAATACCTTAGTTCCACCTTTGCAGCAGTTTCTTTCTTCTCTTATGGCAAATGTATTAATCACTATAATCATTCCTACTTGGTCACAGACTCTCTTTACCACCCGCTTTATTTCTAAGAAGTCAGCCTACTCAGCAATGATATTACTTTCATACATCAGAAATGGTAACACAGAGTAGAAACAATATGTTTCCACTAAGCAATCTCCATTGGTCAGCTGCATCTCTGGAATCTGAACAGGCTGGGTAGCTGGGCTGAGGCCAGGGAGATCAAGTTCAACATGACCAAGTGCCGGGTTCTGCAGTTTGGCCACAACAACCCCAGGTGACACTACAAGGTTAGGGCACAATAGCTGGAAGACTGTAGGGGAAACGTACCTGAGGGTATTGGTCAGCACTCAGCTGAACATGAGCCAGCAATGTGCCCAGGTGGCCACGAGTACCAATGGCATCCTGGTTTGTGTCCGAAATAGTGTTACAGCTGGACCAGGAAAGTGATAGTCTCTGTGTACTCAGCCCTGGTGAAAGCTGCACTTTGAGTATTGTGTTCAGTTTTGTGCCCCTCACTGCAAGAAAGACACTGGGACCCTGGAGCATGTCCATAGAAAGTTTCAAAGCTGGTGAGGGATCTGGTTCTCAGGCTTTAAAAGGAGAAGCTGAGGAAACTGGGATTGTTCAGCCTGAAGAAGAGAAGGCTTTGGAGAGACTTTAATTGCTTTTTACAAGGACCTGATAGGAGGTTGTGGTGAGGTGGAGATTGGCCTCTTCTCCCACGTATCAAGTGATGGGATGAGAGGGAATGGCCTCACATTGCGCCAGGGGAAGTTCGAGTTGGACTCTAGGAAAACCTTTTCTGAAAGAGTGGTCAAGTACTGGAATAAGCTGTCCGGGGTGGTAGTGGAATCACTGACTCCAGAGGTGTTCAAGAAATGTTTAGATGTTGTATTGAGGGACATGGTTTTGTGTAAAATATTGGTGATATATAGATGGTTGGACTGGATGATCTTGGAAGTCTTTTCTGACCTTGGTGATTCTATGATCTCCCCATCTCTTTGATTTTCTCTGGCTAGAAGTAGGTAGACACCAAATTCTGCACAAGATTGCTCCGAAGTGTTTAGAACTGAATATAAAGAATTATGTTAAATGGCTTAACACAACAGCAAGATGTTTAGAGAGGACTAAGTATTGGACTGGGAACCTCAGTTCTTTCATAATTAGCGTTCTCAAGGTGACAAATTTTGAATTTATATATTAAAAAAAATTCTATTACTTATTCTGTTTTATGAGTCCCTTTCTTTGATTAAATTTTTAAGCCTGTTTTAGAACTGCCTGCCCTCTAAACGTAAGAGGTGTGATCGTATTTAGTTCAGAGAGTCAGGAAAATATTTTACTTGATTCCACAATTGTTTTCCCTGAGTATGAAATTATTTCTGGACTATGTACAGCAGTCTCCTTGTTTAAAGGCAAAGCACCTCAATGTAGAGCTGCATTTTGTACCTATGAAGTGATGTGTTGTGATTGTTTTATGAAGAATAAATTAATCTCACAAACTCAGATCTACTATAAGATCTAATGACAACAAACATGTCCCCTGTGAGAGGTTATGCTCCAGGCAATATTTCCATCATGTTTACAGCAGTCATTCTGAACTGGTACTATACAAAAAGATGACGACAACAGTTGTGCATTATCATGTGAAAATGGTAACAGTAAATTTTTCTGTCTAGTCTCGTAAGAGGGACTTGGATGCTTTCTCTGGACCTAACTGTATTTCAGGAGATCAGTCAAGATAGCCTGTCCTAAAGATAACTCAATGTCAATGGCTCTTATTTGAAATAAAAGAACATAACCTGAGAAGTGCCTAGGGCATCACGTACCTACATCAGTGAATCGAAAACAGTGTTGTTCCTTGTTCAGTGCATGTGATTACACTCAAGCTGTAGAGTATAAAAAAGTAGAAAAAAAAAAAAAAAAATGTCATCCCCTATATTCAGTAAGATCCACAGATATCGAGAAATATGTTCAAAGGTTTTTATTAGGTACAGTGCACATAGCATAAAATGTACTGTAGTTGTGACTTCCAGCTTGGAAACCCAAGCAGTTCTGAGTCCCTTCTAGTCAGTGAGTAGTAATGGTTAAAAAAAAAAAAAAATCTAGAGCTAGGATTTTTAATAAATTGATATTGATGGTATTATAATGCTACTTGTAAATTAGGTGGCCTCTGCAATCTTGTTTTCAGCTCTGTTTATTTTATTTTGAAAAAAAACCTACAGGAAAAATAGCAGGAGGTCAGAAAATAGCAATAAAAGTGCCTAGAGAAGTGGAAAAACAGCCATATGAAGTAAGATTGAAAAGACAGGAGCAGTTTACTTTAGAATAGAGAGAACAAGATAGGACATGAAAAATAACTTAGTAAAAACATGGTGAGTAGCAATGACTATAGAGAAGTCAGAGCAGGCTCTCTACTTAGCTGTTCACATAATATTAGAGGAAAGTAGTAGTCAGAGAAATTGAAAGACACCAAATCTAAAATTGATATGAAGATTTGTTGGTTTTTTTTTTTAGCCCACACTAAGCTAACAGAAGTCGTTACCTCAACATGTTGTTGAAGTCAAGAGCTCAGTCAAATTAGAAAAGGAAATGGATGTTCACATAGATTTTAACACCCAGAGTTATTAGGGCTTTAAAAATAGTAAGAAGTAGGGCAGAACACAATGATAGTAGCTACGAATATAATTTTCTCTTGAACATCATCGTTTAACATACCTTGCGTGAGACCTTGCTTTTCCCCTGAAGCATCAGAAACTGGCTGTTCTGAGATAAGTGATCAATAGCATCTCTAATTTTCTATGAAGAACTTCAATGTTGAGTTTCAAAAGGCTGTGACTTAAAATATTTGTTGTGTTGCATGAACTACTTGTCTAGAAGGCTCAAAAATATTGTTATTATTTTGTAGGCCCAGGCTCAGTATGTATATATGAATATACTGGGAAAGCTGTAAGGGCCTGATATATACATTGAGGATGACAAGTTAGTGATAATAGCTATGTCATACTTCAGAGGCCAGGAAGAAGACTATTTTTATTTTTTTTTTCTCTTTTATATCTGGCATATTCTCAGTTAATAGGTGCTTACTGTCTGCTAGTGATGCAGTGTCCTAGTGTTTTCTTTAGCGTCCTGAAAGGAAGAAAATTGTGCTATTTCTGATTTTCTCCCATAAAGATCTTCACAGTTTTAAAGGTCCCAGTTTTCCAATAGACATGGAAATGGTGTTCTACCAACTAAAAGGTGTGCAAATTTATTTTAATGAAATAAATAAAGTAAAAAAAAAAAAAAAAAAAAATCCTCAAATAGTTCTCACTTTAATAAGGTAGGTTTTACTCTGTGAGGTGAAAATCTCTTATAATTAAATCCATAGACTCAATAATTATCATGACTCGGTGTAGCGTGGTTGAGATTTGGAGGTAAAAGTTACATGGGGCAAGCTTGTAAAGATACAGGAGCATACTTAATAAAGACCTGTATAACTGTGTGTCTGTATGAATGAGTTTATGATGTTTGAATAACTTGGAATTGGAATTTCTTGGCATGGTTGTTTTTTTGTTTTGTTTTGTTTCTGTTTTCTTCTTCGCAAGCATTTAATTTCTCTTGTAATGGATTATAATTTTATCTGTGAATTCTAGAACAATGCCTCTTCTCTCTCTCAAAAAAAAAAAAAAAAAACTTTCATGAAGGAATCAAAATGACAATGTAATTCAGTGGATAAAATAAATAATCTGAGTATCCAAAATACTGTATCTGATAACCTAAACTTTCTCTTAGCATTCTCCCAGTTACTTAGTTCACGTACAAGATTAGAAGCAGTGCTCTATTTAACCCTGAATCTTCACGAAACCTCTCTCCCAGAGGACTGCTTTTTAAGACAAAATCTCTATCCTCAAATTTGAGTCTTTTGATAACTATTAAAGCACTGCTAGCTGACTAAATAAGATCTGCGTTTGATCCTGCGTCCACAGATGAGCAGATATGGCTTTTACCATCCTTACAGACAAGGATATTGTATGCTGAATACCTGTTTCTACAGAATAATCTTCCATGATTTGGTACTAATTAGTGCGTTAAATTAAGTTTCTGCATCCGGCCTTTAATAACACTACCAACTGAATCACCTACTAGGAATCTTAACCTAGCAAATAAATGTTGAAAATCTTATTAATCGTGTAGCTGTCTAGCTGATTTTTGTTAACTACAGGGAAAAGACTTTGTTTTTACTATACCAGGTAGGGCCTCATTGTTTATAAGATTATTTTTCATCTAAATATGCATCTTTGATTAATGAAAAATAGTTCTTCACCACAGAGACTTGTTTGGTTTTCACTTAACTGAAACTTATCAGTCACAGGTGTTTTTTAAGTGTGTTTAGTAGTGGTGAGTTTATTTCAAATCAGCTGCTTTTGTTTATCTGTGAGTCAAGCTGTTGACTCTTGAGAAGTTACTGCATCTAAGAAGATTTAATTTCTGATTATTAAAGTCCTTAGTTCTGTATTTCCTCTTAGAAATCCAAAAATGCTCCTGAATTGTTTTCCCACTTCGCTCAGGATAGGAGACTAAAAATTCTTGAGGTTAGAAATACTTCACCCTAAGAGCAGCGGACTTAAATTAAAAATGAAATTTCTGAGTGTAATAGCTTTTGTGATATATTGAAAGTGGGACCTTTGAAGAGAAAAATTGAAGGAGAATGAGCTATTTATATTTTTATTATTGAAAAATGTGAACAATACAGATACTATTCTGGAAGAAATCATGCAAAATTTAGCATAGCCCGCCCAGTACGTCTGCATTTGGAGTTCTGTTAAGGGCCTGGTCCATGCTCTCTTCCATCTAGCAAATCAAAAATTGCATCTGCTGCTGAGCTTCTTTGTATACTTCCATAATCTGAGATCTTACTAGGGGACTAAAAAATAAAAAATTAAAAAATTTAAAAAAAAAAAAAAAAAAAGTAACTCAGATCTGTTGTTTTACTTTGTTACTGTTCATTTGGATACAGATTTTTGAGAGCTGTTCAGGCATAACAAAGTGTACGTACCACAATTTTAATATTGTATATTCTGTTCATTTGTAGCTTTTCCTTTTTCTAAATCCAATTGTAATCTATATCTCAAACCTCTTTGTCATGAATTACCATTTTCTGAATGTTGTTTTGAAATTCTGTTGCCAATCTGTCCCTGATGGTAAATTATTATCAGTTGGAAAATGATTAGCAATGTGTTTAAACATCACCTGCCTTCCCAGCTAATTAAATAGCTTAGTTCTGACCTGCTTCTCATTTGGTGAGAACAGCAGGATGGCTTCAGAACAAAAAAATAATGAACATCAAACCATTGTAACTCAACAGTATAGACTGCTAAAGCCACTGCTTGAGACCGAAATGCCATGCTTCTGATGTTGGTACGTCTTAGGAAAAATAAATACATATAAGAAAGTAAATTGAACTATTTTTTATTTTTGATTTTTTTAAAAAAAAAGAAGAGTCCCTGGATTGTGGTCTCAGAATGGAAAAGCAGTGTTTTAAGTGCAAAAATGCAGATGAATATAGTGTTGAATAACACAGTGATTATTGAAGAGAATGCCCCTATGAAGCAACAACGTGCTTGAGATCTGTGATCTTTTGTGACTTTTTTAATGAGTCTCTGATGTTCACCTTTCCTAGCAATCCAATAAAAAATTTGGAGTAACTCCTTGAGCCACTGTTGTCACTCACTCGTATGCACTAGATGGCTATCACAAAATAAATTGGGCTAGCTGTATTTGTGTCCAAAGGTGATTTTATTCAATGCATTTTGTTCCTGCTTTTAGATTCCATAAAGTATTCTCCTTACTTACAGAGTGTGCATGCTTTGCTATCTATCCTGAGGTGAAGAAGTCCTGTTCATTGGAAGAATTAATTTTATTTTTTATTTTTTATTTTTTTTAATTTTTCTTCTTTGGTCCAGTTTGTTATTATGCTTCACGCAGATGCTTTGACATTTTAATTACTTATATCTAAACATGTTTATTTACATTCCCGCCTGTTAAATTCAAGTCAATAAATATTATTATTAATTTACTAAGTGAACCTAAAAATGGACCTTTCCAAGATGTATGAAATCCCCTTTCCAGCCCTCAATCCACCTATGGACTGAACTATTTCTGCTACTGAATTTCTAGAAGTCTTTCCAAGTTTTTCATAATGCAGTGCATACTTGCAAGATGAAAGAAGATGAAAAATAGTAATCTATGATATATTCCAAATAGCAGTTGTTAAAGAATAAATGAGACTTTAGATAGCAAGATCTTAGAGAAAGTATTTCAGTGTTAGTGCTATAGTAAAGGTTGTTGTATACTTTCTCTTAATTGGAAAGTGGGCCTAGTGAACATGTATGTCAATGGAAAACTGAGATTTCCAAGTTGGGCTAGAATGGATGCAAAAATCCAAGGAACATGAGCAATCTTTCTCCTTAGAGCTTCATCAAACTGTCTGCTTTTGTGACTTTTTTTATGGTCAAACCTTTTCTATTGAGGGTTGGTGGGGCAGAATTCTGTTTTGTTGGAAAAATTCTATGCCTAGAACTCAGTTAAGCATAAATATACATAAGCCTCAGTTAAAGTAGATGATTTAATATATTCCACATCTAAAGCATCCCATAAACATCTAATTAATCAGCTGAACAGTTCTTCAAAGTAGGTAAGAATTATGCTTGTTTTAGAAATGGAGAAACAGTAGCAGAGGGATTATACAATTTGTTCAAGGTCAAACTCCAAGCCTGTGTAGAAGCCAATTGCTGAAAGCTTTGTTTCTTAATCCATTATAACCATCATAAAACCAGCTTCTCTTCATCACCCGCAAAGACGTGGAAAAGTATGCTATGGAAAAATCTAATTTTCTGAGCCTATTCTTTTTTTTTCTGTATATAAAGAAGTTAATGAATCACTTGGATTATGCAGTTCCATAAATGAGTTTTATGAAAGATTTGAACTGTTTCCTATGCCTTTTGTCAAAAAGTGCCTTAAGAACTCCACCCTACCATGCCCTACCCATCATTTGTGATGTGCTCTCCTTAGCTTAAAAGCATGGCTGTTGCTAATTACAAAAACCTGTTTTAAATTTTAAGCCCCCTTCACTCCGTTTTGCCTTAACAGCTAGCTAAGAGATGATACTGTTACAAACCAGTAACCCTGAAAATCACTTTATATTTAAATATTCATGTACAACTGGCTGGAAATGGGAAAACACGTTAGACTACATACCTATATTAATTCTACATCATGGAGTTAAAAATATTACGTGAAAAATAAGGTTTTACCCTTCCCATTGCTCTGTCTTGTGAAGATATCAATAACTGTTCTGGTTTCATTGAGAGAATACATGCGCTTGACTCGGCTTTCTGTGGTAAATTTTCCTGAGAGTTATATATAGAAAAATAAATTTAAAAAGCTAATATTAAGATGTATTTCAGGCTTACTTTTATTCTTTAAAAGAAATTATTTAAAATCCTTTTAGTTCCACTGGATTCAAGTCTTACACAACTGACAACTTTGGAGCCTAATTAAGTTTCAGTCAGAGGCTATTTTACCTTGTCTTAATGCCTCTGATTACACGGAACATATTTGTGGAGTAAAGTGTATTTCTGATTTAAAGGGTGTAATGGAACAAATAGGTATTATATAGTATTCCTCTTCAAGGTAAACTGGGATGGATAATTTAATTTCCAAGGCAACAAATTATCTTATCATGAGTGAACAGGCAATTTCTTCCCTGCAATAAACTAAGTAGGGACAGACAGCTCTAAGCAGATGAAATCATTATTCTTTTTAAAGCAGAAGCATTGAATAAAAGTAATTTTCTCAGCCTTAGTTTTACAGTAAAATGTAGCTCGTGAAATGTAGCTAAGACACTGTGGCATTAGGTAGGAGCAACAAGTTTAACCCTTTTGATGGGAAAAGATAAAGAGTGTTATATTATACAGATGATCAAAGGAAAAGTAATCACACATATACATAAAGAACGTGTATGTGTGTGTATATGTGTATATATAAATAAATGTGCGTGTGTGTGTGAGCGTGCTCCAAAAGTAATGCCTCCCATTTTATTATGTTGGCCCATGACATCAGAGACAGTTGGTGGTGGTGGGAATAGAAGATAAACCTTCCCACCGGTATTTCATTGCACTTTGTTTCTGAATGAGAGATGGCAGCAGAGAGGCAGTCTGAGAAATGATGTCTGGCGTGGAAATGCAGATAGTGCAAAGGTGCATAATAATAAATAATAAAATAATGTTTGGTAGTCGAGAATGTTCTTTATCAAATAATGTTATTGTGCTCTCTGTTGTATGGAAAAAATTAGGAAACTTTTTTTTTTGGAGTAAGTGTGTATTTATATGTGACATATTTAATTAAGAGAGCAAGGATAATACTACTTCTTTGCTATATATTTTATATTAATTATGTGTACTTGTACTTATATGTGTGTGTATATATATATATATATATTATTTAATCTACAAATCATTACACAGAGGTCAGGTTTCTACCAAGATAGGTGAAAAAACTGTACTACCAAAGGATTATAAGATTTGGGAATGCCAACAAAATTACATTGGCACCCATTTTTGTTTCGTTTTCTGGCAAAATCAAGTTCAGTAGCACCCTTGCTTAGGGCTTTGTTACTTTCCTCCCTCAGAACTTTATTATTGCCTAGGTGTGCATTGACTTTGAAGGGCTGATGATTGCATAAAGCAGAGGTTTTTTAAAGCCTTTAGTGCTTTTATTTTTCATTTCATGACTAAAAATGCATCTCTTGTAGATTTGTGATGGTTTTCTTCAAGAAAGATGACAAATTGTTTTTGGATAGTGATTTACATAAAAATGCAAAAAAGTGCAGCGTATAGCCAGAACGAGGATAAGGTTTATTCTGCCTTGTTTGCCTCTAAGCAGGAAACTGTGGCATTGATTGATGCAATACTCTGAGCATTCTTCATAATTCTTTTTCCTTTAAAATAGACAAACACACTCAAAAACAAAAAGCAAAAACAACAACAAAAGACCTTGTGAGAATCCTCAGTATTTGAACAATGCAAAAATGCATTGATGAATTGGCACTCCTAATCAAAGAACAAAAATTCATTCTCCTCAAATGATACATTGCATCCTGTATTTCTATGAACTTAATAATTTTGTTTCTTTCTTATTATGATTGACAAAAAAAAAAAAGTCGAGCTTATTGAAGTGCTAGTTATAATGTTCTTATCTGAGCTGGGACACGATGCTTGCTCTTAATCACTAATACTATAGAAAAGCATTGTGTGGAAGCTGGCTTTTTATTTGTTTAGATCAACAGCAATAAAAGCCAGCACTGATCACTGCTGGTACTCATTTTCATATTAGGTTTTAGCTATTAGTTGGCAATATTTAAATTATCTTGGATTAAAAACTGAGCTGTTTAACTTAAACCTGCAACATTTAGGAAATGCCACAAATAAGACTGCCTGTGTAACCATAATTTTAACTGCTGTGCATATGTCCATTTCAGTAAATTTTTAAAGTGGACACACTGTTCTTTGAAACAGTGGAAACTTCAGTCTTTAAAATGTCTGCTTTGGTGGTTGTAAAGTAGAAAGATACACAGAAAGACTGGAATCCATGAAGACAAAGTAGTGTCTGTGGGTTATTGGAAATAAGTAAAGAAAAAAAGAGATGCTTTGGAGGAAAAAAAAAAAAGAAAAAAAAAAAAAAAAAAAAAAAAGCCAGGTAGGCAGGTAAAGCAAATATGTGAAATTATTCATGGAAAAATTTATTATGATTGTAAAATAAATGAAAAAAATGTAATTTTAAAAATCCAAGTGGCTGACGAGACATTTTGAAGGCTACTGAATTTGTTTTGAATAACTTTAAGGGCTGAAAATCACCACCTTTAAAAATCATGGATGTATTTATTGCGTATTTTTACCTCAATCTCTTTGTCCAACAGTTGTTCATTTTAAAGTTGATGATAGTGATTGCTTTCTCCACTCCCTGCTTTCCCTTGAGACACACTGGAGCTGCAGAGGTTTTCTATGTTCTCTGATGCCATGTCCAGCACTGCACCTGTGTCTTGTCTATCTGACAAGTGGGCAGCCATTCCAGTGAGTCATAGCTGTCTGTGGGTCCCCCTACCCTACACTTCACATTATTTAAAAATAAGTTAACCATCAAACCTCTTCAGATTTTCTTGGGGTAGGTGAGAAATCTTCTGGAGCTATCGGCTATTCCAGAAGCTGGCTAAATGGTCTGCTGTAGTCTGAGAATAGCTGTTAGAATCTGAGAATTTGTGTGAGAACAGGATCCATCATCCTTCTCTTGGCAGTCTGAAACTGGCGTTTTCAGACACATCTACAAGCTTGCATTCTCTGGTCGCTTCCCTGTGTAGAGAATGTCAAAGTTTGACTGTTTTTTGAGGAATAACTACTTTTTTCCAGATACATTAATTTCTTATTAGACAGAAATTCCAGTTCCCCAGTAGCATTAAAAAATTTCTGGACAAAGTACATGAATTTTTATGGAAATCAAGACGTAATGTCACTATCCTCCTATCTGTAATAATGCAAGCAGTCATAAGCAATAGTATAGAAGACAAGAAAATGAAAAAAACTTCTCTAGGGTGTCTACCATCCATCCTCTTTTGACTTAATGGGCACCCATGGGAGAACGCCTGAACCTGCAGCCACGCGCATGTTTTAGTAGAGAGATGTGTATGTTTATTTGCAATTTTAAATCTGATGTTTCCTGTCTGAAGAAGGTATTGTCGTGTTTTGTTTCGTTTTCTTTTCTTTTTACATTAATGAAGTGCTTACTTAATGTATTTATGTCTGTAATTGCGTTTAGAGTAAGATCTTGCTAATGTGAATATGTGATGAAGAAAGGATCTGGGGGAGAAAGGTTGTGCTCCTGAAATAGGTATGCAGAGAATCCAGTCTAGATAATTATATGTCCACATAATTTAAGGTTAATAATTATCATTTACTCACTGAGGTTTCGATTAAATTTTAACAAAGGTCGTTGATGCTCGGTTTATCAAGTGGATTAGTCGTGATCCCACCAAAAGGGTGAAGATCATAAGTAGCTCTATCGCTGATCACCAGGACCTTGAGGCTCCGTTTGTCTACTTTACTTGATAGGTTTTCTGTTAACAGTGCAACCTGAGACTTCATTATCATTGAATTTTCTGACAACTTCAATTTTGGTAGTCTTTATTTATTTATATTATTCCACTAATGAAATTTCACCAAGAGCAACTGAAATGTTCTAATTATTTTGCACCAGATTTTGATCATATTCTGAGCCTATGTAATTGCCTCACATTTACTCTATAATTGAGATCATAATTTGACCCAATATGTTAATGACTTCAAATTGTTTCATCCTTTTTTATGTTTTAATGAAGATTTGTAAATGGGGTCACCTACTTGCTCATACACATACAGAAGGGTGTTTCGTTTGTTTGATACAAGCAGTCTAGGGAGTGTCTGTGGACAAAGACCAACTTGAATGTCACTAACTGCTGTCACAAAGGATGTTTAATAGAGAGATAATATATGAGAAAGAGGAATAAGCAAGCTGTTGGCAACAATGAAATCAGAATTCAGCCAAGACATGTATTTTGGCAGCAGGAATTTATTTCAAGTGGAATAAGGCTTCAGGATCTCAACAGTTCCTAGTAAATGACAGCAATAGTAAGAAGCAGGAGAGATTGCCGTTAGGGGTAAAGAGTACATGAAGCACACACTCCTGAGATGTACAGGTAGTGACATAGCTGCTATCTGTTTAAGGTATTAAAAATGATCCCTTTCTAATGGGGAATCATAACCATCAGTGACACCAGCGCTAGCCACAGGTGTATTTTGTAACCTGCCATTAGAGAGGTGGAATAGCATTTGCATTCTGGATTATTTCCTTTGCTTTTTATTATTATTTGCTTTTTCCAATGGCAAATTGGAAATCACAATAAAAATACATAGCTACTCTGGAAAAGAAGAGGCAGAATTTGAAGTTCCCTTTCTAGCTGAATAAACGTGTATTGTCTGGAGTTATATCCATTTGTGCTATTCTCCTTTTGTACTAAGAATCTTCCACTCGAGAGAAGAGATGTAGGGAAAGAAAATCACAATTAGTGATGAGCAGTGTGTGCTTGCAGCCCAGCAGGCCAACAGTGTCCTGGGTTCCATCGGAAGAGGGGTGGTCAGCAGGGCGATGGAGGCAATTATTGACCTCTATTCTGCCCTTGTGAAGCTCCAGCTGGAGTACCGTGTCCAAGTCTGGAGCCCAGAACACTAGAGAGATGTGGAGCTTTTGGAGAAGCTCCAAAGGAAGGCCACGAAGTTGATCCAAGGGCTGAAGCACCTCTACTACGGAGATAGGGTGAAATAATTGGGATTGTTCAGCCTGGAAAAGACAAGGCTGCGGGGAGACATCATTGCTGCCATCCATTATTTAAAAGGAGTTTATAAACATGAGGAAAATCAACTTCTTACATGGGTAGTTAGTGATAGGACGAGGGGGAATGATTTTAAATTAAATAGATTAGATGCCAGGGGGAAAATTTTTACTGAGAAAGTGGTGAGGTGCTGGAACAGGCTGCCCAGAGAGGTTGTGGATGTTCTGTTCCTGGTGGTGTTTAAGGCCAGGTTATACAGGACTCTCTGCAGCCTGATCTACTACTCAGTCAAGCAGCTGGCAACCCTGTTTGTGGCAGGGGGAGGTTGAAGTCAGTAGTCCTTGAGGTCCCTTCTAACCTAAGCCATTCTATGGTTCTTTGATTCTATGATTAGTGTGACATCTACTGCATTTTGTGTAGAACCCAATTCTAACGTAACTACCATCTGGGGACCTTTAAAGGGCATAGTTTTAAGAAAGCTTAATCTAATTACATGAGAAAATACTGGAATTGTGATGTACCTGAGTTGCATTCTCAGGAAACAGAACAATTGTAATGATTTTAGATTAAGAAAGAGGTATCTAGAAAGTTTAGGATCTGTACAGTGAAGTGTATTTATTAAGGGGGAAGATCTCATGCTATAAATTTGGACTTCGACTCTTATCATCACGCTCAAGATACCAGGGCTGTGTGTGAATTCTGCAGTGACTTGCAAAGAGTTACGCAGGAGAATAACCTTTGTAGATCCTGATCCATGCCTTTTCAAAAGATTTGTGAATTCTGTAGACTTTATGCTCTTGTGTGCTTTCTTATGCTCCCAGAGAAAACAGGATTGTGTTTTATTCCATTTTTTTCATCCTCTATCATTATTTTGTGTTTGAATGCTTTGAACTAGATTCCATGCGACTTCAGAAGCTGATAGGCCTCAATAAGACCATCTAGTTTATCCAGACATGGTTTTTTTTCCACATTTTTTGCTGTCTTTTACCTTATAGCAACAGCTATAGGGTAGAAGGTACAGCTCTGCATTAATTATTACTTACGATACCTCAAGAAACCAAATAAGTTATTTTCTTGAAAAGAAAAGGAAAGGAAAGGAAAGGAAAGGAAAGGAAAGGAAAGGAAAGGAA